>NW_026062071.1:0-310667 GCF_023897955.1 Schistocerca gregaria | reverse complement strand
GGAATCGCGGTACAATAAGAGGCTGTCGGTGGTAGAAAACATCCAGCTTCCGCCGACCATTTTGTCTAGGTTCGACCTGATATATTTGATTTTGGACCAGCCAGATCGAGAGCAAGACACCAAGCTGGCAAAACATATCGTATCATTGTACTTTGAAAAACACATCAATGCCTCTAGAGAACGGTGTCAGACTGACGCACACACAAATGATATAGCCGTTACGGCCGCCGCCGACCAAAGCCCTGCCGTCTCCTCTTTGCCAATTTTACCATTCAAATTTCTTTGCCGGTACATTAGATATGCAAAGCTCGTTTCTCAGCCACTGCTTTCGGATGAGGCCTCCGAGTCGCTCGTCAAAGCCTACGTTGACATGCGTTCGGAATATGCGTCTCACCATCATATCACTGCTACCACTCGACAGCTCGAATCGCTCATACGCATCAGCGAATCGCTTGCGCGCATGCGACTTGCTCAAACCGTTGTCAAAGAGGACGTACTGGAGGCCGTTCGATTGATGCGCGTGGCTACCTATCGAGCTGCGATCGACCCTACTACTGGGCGACTAGACATGGACCTGCTTTTTACTGGACACGGCGCAAGCTACGAGAAGAAAATAAAAGAGCTCATGGTAAGCCTCATTGAGTTAATTCGATCCTATCCAGCAGACAGCATTCCTGAAGAAAATCTGTTTGCCACTCTCCTTCAAGTCAAAAGCCATCAAAGCATATCTCACAAAGATTTTTTGGATGCTCTACATCTTTTGCAAGAAGACTCCCTGATCGTCATTTCGGGCGGCTCCGGAAGGCACAAAGTCATAAGAAGGCTATGATAAATCCAAGTCTCTTCGACAAACAGGGTAACTCGCGCAGGCGACGTCGCATACGCAGACACCCACGTTTGCCTCGTCCATTGGCGCCATTAGAACCGGTCGTGCGTTTGGCAACAGAAAATGCCCGTTTGCTCTAGAAACACCTGTAAAGTTATAACATCATCGACAAAGCTCTGTAAGTCAAAAAAGTTCTATTTGTCGCTAAAAAAATAAGCTGTAACGCGCGATAAATAACGCCGTCAACACTTCAAATGCTCAGCGCTATGCCCACGTGCTGTGCATCTCCGGCGACTCTATCATCTCGAAGCGGGCCTTTTTATAAAAAAAATAACAATTTGGACACCGATTTTATCTCGCTCATTCAACACCATTCGTCTGCTCTCTGCCTCGGCGTATTTTGGCCTACTTCAGAAAGTCGACGGGCTCCTGTCTCGAACCTTCAGACACTTCGGCACCTGAACGCTGAAATGCAATCCAGTAAGAGAACGCGGAAAGACTCAGCTGAAAAAGAACTCTATGGTATGTATTTCTCCTGTGTGAAGAAACTTCGCATGGTGAACTCGATTTAACGCTGATCTGAACAAATGCAGTGGAGGTGTGCCTGTTTGACCAAATTCCCGTCAACTTTGCATTGGTGGAGGCAGCCGTACGCCAGTACATAGAACACACTATCATTGAATGTCTCGGACTCTTTGACCACTCCAAAACGACAAACGAAGTCATCAAAAAAAACGTCAAAGAAATCAGAATTGATGCAGACGAGGGTACACTACTATTCTTAACATCAGCTTATTGATTTGATACAAGCCCATGTTGTCTAGAAATGTTCCGGCATACATTAAGACCCATCAGTCCGCCGTTTTTTAGATGACATGTCATGATGTGCTTTTAAATAACGGCACAAACTTTTGAACAAGGTCAACACAATAGCCGCTTTTGCACAAATCTCACGTATAAAGCTACTCTTTCTTATATTTCAGATGTAGTCCCACTTCCCATATCAGTGAAGCTAGACGGGGTGAACCGTACGTTGCGAATTAAGAAATCAAGAGGGCTGCAACATTTTTTCAGCTTTTTTTCCTCTGACACAGTTCTTTAAACAGTCAATATTTTTGTATTTTGTTTGCAAACTGGTTCGTAGTGACAAAACAAGTGATGCTTTTTCACTTTGTTTCTTACATGCCCCCCTTTTTTTTTGACAGATGAACCGGCCGAACAAATCGATGAAAACGACGACGTCGCTTCTTTAAATATTTTACCGCTTCCCAGTCTGTCCCTCCATGGACTATGGGAAAGTCTTCTCTTTGAGTTTTCTGTCAAAAATTATTTAATGAGCTATGCATCCACAGCGTTGACATTTACACTGATGCAAGTCGACAGCCAAATTGTGACGTGGAATCGCGTGGTGTTGCTCCACGGTCCACCAGGAACCGGAAAAACATCTTTGTGTAAGGCCCTAGCGCACCGTTTGTCAATACGATTTTGCAACCAATTTCGCGAGTTTCAACTGATCGAAATTAATGCACATTCTCTCTTTTCCAAGTGGTTTAGCGAGAGCGGCAAACTCGTCATGAAAGTGTTTCGAAACATCCGAGAATTGACAGAGGATCGCCAGAGATTCGTTTGCGTGCTCATTGGTATGGTCACACCTTCCAACTCAGATAGCACCCTTGCATTGAACGACCATAGGATGCGAGGATAGTTGACTTTTTTTGCAGGGTAGTAATGATTTTTTTTTGTCTATCACAACAACCAGATGAAGTTGAAAGTTTGACAGCTGCTCGAACAAGAGCTGTGAGCGGTTCTGAACCCTCAGACGCACTAAGGGCTGTAAATGCCATGCTTACAGAACTGGATCGGCTGAAATCGATACCCAATGTAATGATTTTGACAACGTCAAACATTACAGAAGCTATCGATCAAGCTTTTTTAGATCGAGCAGACATAGTTCAGTATATTGGTCCACCAGGCGTCAAAGCGAGGCATGAAATCTTGAGTTCATGCGTGAGCGAACTATTAAAACGTGGTATCATTTATGTAAATGGGGGGGCGCAAGGAGACTATTTATCGAAGATGGCCAGCGATACGGAGAAAGACTTGCTGACGAAAGTGGCCATTTGTTCAGAAGGGTTATCTGGTCGTGCAATTCGTAGGCTACCATTCATAGCAAGTACAAGGCAATGCGTACGTCGTTCATTAGTTGAAAGTTCAATACACTTTAGCTGTAACTAATTCAGAAACAATCATGACTATTTAAAAAAGGGAAAGTCGGTTGAACTAGTAACCTACCTAGATATGCTGAATTTGGCCGTTGTTGAAATGAAAGATAGACTTACCAGCACGGCCTGCTGGTAGGGCAAAAAAAATTTGTTAGTTTTGACCAAATTCTTATAAGTATAGAGGTTGAAATTGAGCTAGTCTTTAGCTGACATCTCTAGCACGGACTGAGAAAACATGGCGCAAATAAACAGTCTGTATGATTAGTAGATTAGATCGTAGTCACTAAGCGTACAGAGAGAAGTACAAAATGAGAGGGAAAAAACGGTTTTTTAAGCGCCAAAGATGATAAAAAATAAACGACTAGGTCAAGTACGAGATAGACAAGGTTACTTTATTCGAGGTTTTGTGCCGCTGTTTAGTTTTTCAGATTCTTGCAAAAATTGTTGCGTAGCGTAGGCCTGACCAACATCATAAGATATGGTTTGGTGTAGAGGTAAATACAGAACAATGGCTAGGGTAGAAAAATACCAAAGTAGGCCGAAGAATGGTTTTGTCACCGTCTTGACAAGTGGTACAGCCTTTTGAGTCAGCCAATTGTGTGCACAGGTCATGTATTGGAGCGTGCTATAGAGAGTTTTGCGAACAAGATTAGGCCCCTTTGATTCGGAGACTATGGGTTCATCGATGCTGTCATCGTCTTGTATGTCTACATCCGCGTGGTTATTCATTTTGACAGATACGCAATAGGAAAGTGCATTGAAATGCAAGACCTGAAAGATTTTTATGTCGATAATTTAAAAGTGTGATTTAACAACAAAAGAGGTTCTTATAGGGAGCCGGCACACAACTTGGCTGTATCAAGCACATTAACAATGAGACATAGGCGCGGGTTGACCGGTATATTCGCTTGCCGAAGTTATTACGCTTATACAAGGAAAGCAGGTTTTACTGGTTCTAGAGCGTGCAGGAAAGTTGAGACAGGCAATATTCGTTTGTGCCGGTTGGACTACTGCTGAGGGTAAAAAATGGGGTCATTATTTAATACGTCCAAGGCCTCAAGTCCGGGGGTAGTAAGCGATGGCACGGCTACTTTTTGTGTGCATCTAACTCATGTACACTCAAGTAATAGCGTGTACATGGACAACGAATCTTGGTCATTTATCATTTATCAGCACCAATTATTTTTAAAATAATTTCTTACGGTTTTCACACATTAGGGGCCTCAAATTTGCGCAATCAACCGTAGTTGGTCGAAGTCACCAAAAATACGATGTTGTCACTCGCGAAGGCTACATTACAGTGTTTGGCTGGTAAAGTTCAATTTTATTGTACTGCCCCAAAAATGTCTAGGCCGCAGCTTATTCATTCGAGGCGTCTCAGGCGTCAGGAGCGGACCAAGGAACGTCAATCGCAACTTAGACCACTGACATCTCAGACATTAAAGTATTTGATTCAAAATCAGCGATTACCCAGTAAAAAAAAGAAAATTTCAAAGTCACATGCTCTTGTTCATAAGCTCGTATCTATCTACCCACCACCCCAGGAATGGGATGAAAGGAGATTAAGCAATAAAGAATACAGAAAACAGAAACTTGGAGTAGAGGTACATCTCGGTATTTGGGAAAGGTTAAATTAATTACTAGAAGTTTCATTAAATCAGAATTCTATATTTAATCCTATAGACGCGAAAATTGGCAAAATACTGGGGCGTCATTCCAGATGTGATTGATTCGTTCACTCCATCTGTCAATCTGTGCGTGCAATACCCAGATGAGCGTATCGTCTACCGCGGAAACATATTAAAACCGGAAGAGGTACAAAAATGTTCTGCATAATAAATCTTTAAGACCGAATTGCGGTTACATCTATTTGATTGAGACGATATCTGCTTAATACGTATTCGCAGGTAAGAGAAAAACCGAGTGTGACATTCTGCTCTCCTAGCCGAGAATCATATTGGACTATTTTGATGACGGATCCTGATATTCCGTTCAAAAAATCCCCGACTGATCAGTTTAACCATTACACAATGTACGGAATATAATGGAGTTGCGTAAATCTTTATTTTGTCTTCCATCAGCTCATTTTTTGTTCAAAGCGTCAATATTCCTGGAAACTCTATCGAAAAGGGACGCATCTTGGCCGACTATCTCCCTAGTGCCCCTCCCTCTGAAACTGGAAAACATCGGTATATCTTTTTGCTGCTAAAACAGCTCGATGGAGAAACAAATTTTGATGAAAACCTTAGCATGTCGGATCCGTCGAATCGCATATTCGATGTTCGAGATTGGATCAAACGATACAAACTAAGCCCGAAAGGCCTTGCGTTTTATCGATGTGAATACAACGAAACGGTTTCTGAGATCTACAAAGCCTGGAACATGCTCGAGCCAAAGGTCAATTTCAAAGACTACCAACTGAGACGGCCTATTGTCAAAAGACAGTATCAATACATGTGATAGTCCATTTTCCGCACGGATAGAAATTTAATTGTATCTATACAAAAATAAATTTCAATTTTTTTTTGGGCCACCGACGAGGCGCTTGTATAAATTTCACTAGTTCAACTCGGCGAATTTACCATTGAACTAAAACTATAGCTTGGTTTTGGATATGGACCGTACGAATTTTCTCCCACACTTTGTTCATTGTCTCACTGTCTCAATAAGTCTCTTACTAATACCGAAGGGAATGGCAATGCCATAAAAAAACCACACGCTTAATTCAGCTGTTCATCCCACTTGCTCGCCGCAAACTGATCGAAATAAACCTTTCACTGCACCTCTTTGGTACGTTTTTTTTCATTTATTTACCCTCTTCCTTGTTTCACCTCGCCCTCACCCTCTGAACTCGCAAAAGGGCCGCTGTTCCGCCCTCATCAATTCAGTGCTATATTGTCACCTTGATGAACCAAAATCCTATTCAATGTGTAAAACTTGAAAATAGTTCCACTTGGATTATTGGTATGTGTGCTCCTCTTTTCTCATGCCTACGCTCCTTTTTCACGCCCACGCCTTTTACCTACAAATACACCTTTCAACAACAGGACAACCTAAACCTTTTAATCCTACCTTCCCAAGCGATCATAAGGTACCGATTCAAATTCCAGGTTTTTTGCTAAATTACTAATTCTCCTTTATATCGCATATATTACCGCCTCCAACCAAAGTCAGTAAGTCGGCAAAATACCGCCATTTGCTTTCATAAATACAGCCAACAATTTTACCTCATCGATCTTCAATCCGGTACGCGTGTATGCACAACACACAATATGACACCAATAGATCCTCAACATTTTTTTCTTTTCAGCATATGGAACCTTCTTAAACGACACCAAAGTGTCAAGCTACGTTCCTGTGCCTCTCGTTGAAAACTCAAGAATTCAATGTGGTCAAGATACATCACGAACGTTCAGTTTCTGCTCTGGTCTTCCTCCTGCTCACATTGAAAGTCTATTATTGACTTCCCCTCAAGAATCTATTCGAGCCTCACACATTTTGGTCAAACATGCGCAATCTCGACGTCCTGCCTCTTGGAGACAGGCTCAGATTACAAGGTCTAAGCAAGACGCCTACTCTATCATCAAGGAGTATTTGAGACTACTTCAAAATGAAGAAGCAGATTTTGCTACATTGGCCTCTAAATTTAGCGATTGTTCGAGTGCCCCCAGAGGTGGGGATTTAGGATTTATCAAACAAAAAACTATGCACGAGCAGTTCGAACGAGCTGCCTTCAAGCTAAAAATAGGTGAATTAAGCGATATCGTCGAAACAAATTCTGGACTCCATATCATTAAAAGAACCGCGTGAAAATTTGGATACGCCATGTGCCAATAAATGTTAAATTCGTCGCGCCAGCAGCGAAAAATAACCCTACAGAATTGTTATACCGAGATACGGACATTGTGGACTGTTTTACACGTGACGACCTTGCGCACTATCGTATCACATTCAAAATGCGGTATCCCGTCAAAAGAACCTCCTGACCAACTGAGAAGAATGCACACGATGCGGTGTTATTTTTTTATGAACCAGCTAATTCACCGTACAACACCAATTGGCCTTAGGCATTTAAGTATTATCTGTAATTTTTGAATTCTTATATTTGTGACTGTGTCTACAGCGGCCTATCCGGCACAATATAGGGCTTGTTTGTACAGAGGTGCAACTCAATTTTGTGACTTTGTTCGAACTTGGGCCTTCTCTTGTTTCGCAGAGATTCAGAACTTTTTCGAAGCAACTGACCGGACCTAAATATGCTCTCTTAAAACTCGAATTCTAGAAAATAGTATTTTTTTCTCAAAAATACTGCAACTTTGAGATATTAGCCTACTTTTCGTATATGCGAGAGCACGCTATACGGCTCTGCAAGTCGACGACGCACACAAAACAGCCGTGCTTTTCGATGCAGGGAACAAGTTTAAGTGCGTCAAAGTTTTCCTAGCTCTCTAATCCGTTCACACACCGACTTCGAGCGTCTTCAGCAGCTTTGTTTGTCTTGCTGTGGCACATTGTGTTCGCCTAGAGTGGGCAAAGCGCCGTTCGGACTCACTTCGCACTTGCCAATTCTATCTCAGGGTATGCTTGAGGCCTCATTCGAACCCTCGGCAGTGCCCACACACAGCTCCGTCATATGCTCGTAGATGACGACGTCCAAGAGGACGAATTGACTTGACCACACTCCCTCCGCAATTGAGCCTATTATTGCATACAATAAGCCGTGTATTTTTAGGGCTTAAAAAAGTGAGGCCGCGCCACAGACCGGGTGTCGGACGAAAATCTTTTATGAGGTCATGTCGCAAAACTCACACCGCAGGTGGCGATAATTTAGAATAGAATATCGGCAGCTATTATTTTAGCTAAAAACACAAATACACATGTTTTATCGGTAAGACTCATACAGGAAATGTATCAATACTGAGCTTTGAGAATATGGGTTTGTTCGAGCTAATCCGATGAAGACGAATCAGAAACCGAAAGCCTAAACATTTCCGCGGTCGGCTGTTAATAAAAAATCCAAATTGTTACAGGTCAGTGAAAAGCGGATAATTTATTTTTGTATCAAAAAAATTATTCGCTAGGCCGAACTGTTCCACTTTGATTTAGGCAGAATTATTATTTGTCCTTTGAATAGGAAACATGTCCTATCAAGAAGAAAGCCGTAATACTGAATTATCAGAAGACCAGAAGAATTATCTCGAACAGGAGCTCGATGCTATGTCTACCAACTGGACTGAGCGCGTCGAATCCTTTGATGCAATGGGTTTAAAAAGTGAGCTTTTACGTGGTATTTATTCCTATGGTTATGAGCGACCCAGCATCATACAGCAGAAAAGTATTATACCCCTTATAAGGTATGTCGCCCGTTGGGGCTCGTTGCTTTATTGGAACTACTTTCGAATTTTTCTACCTCTTCCCGTGCTATTGTTCTCCTTTGAAAAGAGCTATTTTTGTGTTTCTGGATGTGTCTATAGTATTGACGCAGGGGTCTGCGGTAAATGTTTTTTTTATTTTTGACGCATACTTGCCGATGGTTTGTTGGTTTGAGAACTTGCAAGTGGGGCCACCCCCTTAGCCCATGTGACTCCCTCTGTTAGACAAATTCAGGGATAGATGGTTTTACGTTTGTACATTGATTGTTCATGAAACCCTTTAGCTGCAGTAAAGAATCTTTTGAATTTTGGGTATAGAGGGGGTGTTCGTCACAATTGTATATAATTTATCATATAATACTGTATATGCGATACCGTTTTATTCTTTAGCAAGATGTCTAATTTACCTGTTCTTGTGTTCACCTATCAGCGGAAAGGATGTGATTGGTCAGGCTCAGTCAGGCACCGGAAAAACGGCCACCTTTGCACTGGGCGTCCTGCAACAGCTTGATTATTCTAATCCAAATGTACAGGCTCTAATATTGGCTCCAACCCGTGAGTTAGCTCAGCAGATTCAGAAAGTCATCATTCACCTTGGCGACTATCTGGGCGTGAAATGCCACGCGTGTGTCGGTGGAACGAAGGTTGCCAACGACGAACAAATTCTATCATCATCGCTTCACATAGTCGTGGGTACTCCTGGTCGTGTGTACGATATGATTTGCCGTGGCGCTTTGAGGCCCAACACCGTCCGTATGTTTGTGTTGGACGAGGCCGACGAAATGCTATCGCGTGGATTCAAAGATCAAATTTATGAGATATTCAGAACATTGAGCCATGTACAAATTGGTCTATTTTCGGCTACGATGACCCCTGAAGCACTTGAGATTACAAAGCGATTCATGACCAACCCGGTCCGAATTCTTGTGCAGCAAGACGAATTGACGCTAGAAGGAATCAGACAGTTTTACATTAACGTGGAAGTAGATGATTGGAAGATCGACACTTTATGTGATTTGTACGAAACACTCAACATTACTCAGGCAGTGATTTTTTGTAATACTCGCCGTCGAGTTGATTGGCTTACCAGCGAGCTTCGAAATCGAAACTTCACTGTATCGTCCACTCACGCATCAGTAGACCAAGCCGAGCGTGAGGTTATTTTAACCGAATTTCGCTCTGGATCCTCGCGCATTCTCATCACTACTGATCTTCTAGCAAGAGGTATTGATGTACACCAAGTTTCAGTTGTCATCAACTATGACTTACCTCGAAACTTCGAAAAGTATATCCATCGTATTGGGCGATCTGGCCGTTTTGGACGTAAAGGAGTTGCTGTTAATTTTGTGACAAAAAATGATTTTGATTTACTCAAAGAACTCGAACAATACTACAACACCAAAATTTTTGAAATGCCCAAAAATGTGGCTGAGTTGATTTAATGAACTGTTCCCATTTAGGCCGCATATTCATCTATCTATCTCTTCTGATAAAATGCCACCAACAGTACATATAATTCCGTGAGTGAAAAGTGGTAAGCCAAGGTCTATGCTTATTTTATAAATATGATCAACATTTATAATTACAGACGTATTCTAATGTCTATTTTTTTTGCATCTAGTTTTTTACGTTATTTCCGACTGACCGTTTTGTATCTCAGTACGGATTTTTCTGCTTCGCTTCAAGCACAATTTGTTTCATATTCTACGTCTTCGCCTGGGCTTGCGTCTTACCAATAGTTGGTGGTGAAGTAATTTATACGAGAATGCATGCCTCATGGGATCGAAGTTTGCCGGCTATGCTATTTTCCGATCGTTCTCAACGAGATACCGTGTTTTACCTTAACTCAGCTTCATATTGTCCAATCTTCTCCGCGTCTCGGAAATATCTTCGTTGATGTTCAATAACATATTCATTCAGTAAATATCCTATCGACTGTTCACAGAGATAGAAGTCTATGTTATGGCCGTAGGCTATTTTCCGATCATCGAACGAGAGACTGTGTTGTACCTTAACTCAGTTTCACATTACCCAAACCCGTTATTTACATGTTACGCAGAAAATTAGATAAGATGAAGTCGAGTTATTGTATGGCACTCAGAAATTTTTGTAAAAAAACCATCATTAGTCACAACACCATGCCTACATGAAGAATTATACACGTGAAAACATATTTCTGTTTTAGGTTAGTTATGAATACAGCTTCCCTGTCAGCATTCTAATATTGTATTATTATCAGTGATAATAACTATTTTGACGTTAAAATATTATAATTTGAGAATCGTTTTAAATAACTGATGTGTAATAATTAGGTTATTTCTATGTTTAGTGCTGTTACAAAATCTAGCGTTAGCACATTCGTATACCAGATGTGGATATTTATCTAGAATAGGTGGGCACTGTATTATACACAGATCAAAAGTTAGCAGTGCCGTTTGTATGGGCAGTACCTAGACCCAAAGAATTTAGGGTATAATTCTAACAATGAAAACGCTATAGTGCACCCAGGTGACGGTTTAATCTCTCGTGCAAAAAATGCGGATATGGGTTTAGACAGATATACTGGAACAATTGTGCAAGGTAGATAACCTTTTTTGCTCAAGATTCAATAATAAACGACTGCAGATGAGAGTATGACCACTTCCTGCTGGTGTTGCGGCCTATAACTAGCACTGCGATGTAAATTGCTTCAATAACCTTGGATGAGAGGGAGTATCAAGACACTTTGAATATGACAAAGGGCTTGAATAAAGAGGTGCATAATTTGCCAAATATAAATATGTCGTTAGGTAATCAGGTTGAAGCACTACACGACATCAAATTAAAGCAATAGAGAATTGATACCGATAGTAAGAGGATCGATGAGCAACAAAAACAAATTAACGAGCAAAGGGATGAACTAATGATTCAAAAAGAAGTTACCAACTCACAACGAATAGCGGTAGAAGCGGTACTAAGAAGGCTAGATGAACAACAGAACCGAACTGGTGAACTAAAAAGTAGTGTTGAGAAACAACAGATAGAGATGGGATTACAAAGAGAGAATCTGTCAAATTGAACAGTTGTGTAGATGTATTGACAGAAACATATTACAGGCTATATGTGAAGTTCGAGGGCGCGAATCAGAAACTTGTCGAGTTGACTAGGGATGTGTGCGAATATAACATTGAAATGTTATCTAGAAACCTTGCAGTTGAATATTTAGCAATATATTGGAATAAATATAAAAATGTCTTAGAAAGTTCACTTCATGGGGAGCTGAGTCATGAAATGTTAAATTTTGCGGAGTTCAAAAAACTGATGAATATTATGCATAATGTAAAAAATGAAGTAGCAGAATCGGATCTCTACTTGCAACATTTCGTGCAAGGGAGTATGTCCTCACCAAGCATGATCCGTCTATTCTAACTATTCAAGGCATATTAATGTTTTCTATAGTTCATGCCTACCTCAAAATGGACGAGTGCTGTTTCGTATGTCGGTAAAACGACGACAACTTCCGTTGCACGACCAATTTGTCTATGAGAGCTCATCGAAGGTGAATTTAACTATGACCGCCGGTATTCTGATGCTGAATTCTGGAAACAAGCATGTAGATATAGCAGGCCTACTTGGGCAGCAGTTATGCGTCATTGATGCTCAAGGCTGTCATGGTTTGGGTTTATTTTGAATGCGCTACAATTTCTATATTTGTTGCGAAAGAGGTGGGCTTATATTCCCTACTAACTCTTTTAGTGCACTCACTTAAACAAGTAAAAGCCGCAATCTGATAGGTGTTATAAGATATGAAATAGGATATAGGAGAATAGACATCGTAAGATAAAAGTTTTATCGTAACGTTCTATAATTACTGTCCACAAAACGCATCTTAATATTAATGGTTCTGAGGCTCTGATATTAGGTTGCGCACTTTGTTTAAATAACTTCCAAGTAATCTAAAAACCTCAAGATAGTCGCTATGCTCACATGTGCGTTATAATTACACATCTCTGGAAAATGTACAAAAGCTCTGATAAATGTGTGCACAAGTTCGTGCTCAATGAATAAATGCATATTGAACGTGCTTAGAGTACAGTAGAGACAAAAAGTTTTTGAGCAGTGAAAAATGTTCACCAAATATTTTAAACTATATACAGCATCTCACTATGATCACACACCAGAATTATAAGAAGTCATATGCAAGTGTGTCTGAATGACAAATAAAAAACGAGTCAGCACAAATTTGATAATCTCGGGTGGAAGTGGCAAGCTATGCCGGTATTATCTCGCAATGAGCATTTTTGCCGCTTCAGATAAATCATCTTGTTCAGTTTAAAAAATGCGCATTTTATCGAAATAGGGCTTTTTCAAATACTCTAGACGCTTTAAAATTTTCTCTTGGTTTTGTGAAAAACATGTTCAGCTTTTCGATTTATCCTTTTGATGTTTCCCCATTTGAGAGGATTTCTAGAAGTCTTGAGCATGACTCATACATTTTGATTTTTTTTTGGTCATTTTCCGTATTTTCATCTGAGTCCTTTTTGCTCGAGTCATTGGTAATTCGGTTTTCGAGTATTTCGGTTAGTTTTTGGGTCAAATTCGGCAGCAGCCGATGCAGTTCGCTCAAAACGCTCTCTCTTAGAGAGTCAAATTGCAATATGCTCAGGTAGGATTCTATTCCTTCGTTTTGCAATATGTCGTATTTACTTTGTACGAGATTGTTAATGGCCGCTAAAATTTTTCTGCCGATAACTGGATCTCTGATTATACGAATCTTGAAGCTGGAATCGGCATTCTGTATTAAGACGTTAACGGCTCTAGATGCTTCGTAAAAGACATGGTCACATTTTTGTCCTTCACCGGCATGAGTTAGATTTAGCAGAGATTCAAATTGAGGATCGTGCTTTGCTAGCTCATCGATAGATACTTGACCAGCAAAGAGGAGATTTTTCAGCAGCAAAATAGACGCATGGGCGAGAACTTCATTTTTTTCTCGAAACAAGTCCGGAAAAAATTTCATTAAACCCTGATCTAATAAAATCTTTTTATGGCTAGCACAAAAACTCAAGTTTCTGAGATTACACACACATACATGCTTCAATCGAAGTACCTTGTTTTCATTCTCAGATGCTATGGCAGCGTCTGTGAGTGATTGGCTCTTGGCTTTGAGAACGTTCATCTGAGAATCAAGGACCTCAAGCAGAAGTTCAGGTATGCCCCTTTCAATCATTTCAGAACTACTCTTGTCGTCGTGGGAGAAACTCCCCAAAGTGACAGCTGCTGTCAATTTAACTTCATACTTGTCTGAATTTCTCAACCAGTCCATCAAAATTGGTATTCTCGGGTATATCTTGTCTCTGATGTCGCTTTCGACGGAGATACGACGAATGACGCCAGCCGACATATCGACAATTTCTGAACAAGAGGAGTGGTCGACCCAGTCGAACAGCTGGTTGATCAGCGATTCGTCGGCGAAGTGAGTATGATAATGTCGGTTTTCGGCTATATCTATTAGAAAGTCAAAAGTCTTCTTGATGGCGTCTTTGACATCTTGTGGGTCTTTATCAAAGCCAGCGTTCTCATACCGAGTGATACACTGATAAAGTATCTGAATACCGTCTTGTTCGAAAAAGTAGTCCGCGACCTCCTTTGAAGCGATCAACGAGCTTGTCACGTACAAGGCCTCACGTATTGTGTTCAAGTCTGGATTTTTTAATAACTCGATAGCCATGTGGAACCCTCCTGCTTTAAAAATCTGGTCGCATTGAGACTCTGTGCATCCAAGGTTTCCAAGTGCTTGCAGCGCCATGGTCGATACTTCACTCAGTTCGTAATTGCCGAGCTCAATGAGCCGATCGAGCGCGTTCGGATATTGTAAAAAAAATCCGCAAATGTCCTCTGTATCCGAAGACAGATTCGCAATACAGCCAATCGCAATGCGCAGCTTATCTATACGTTTCGACCAAAGCATATTGGCGATTAACTCCAGCGTCCCAGGCATCTTTTTCACTCTGCTTCGCCCCTCATCTGAATTTGGCATATGTTTGTTAGGTGGACGCTATGGCTTAAATAATCATACATTCAAGAAGGTAAGAAATTGACCAATTGCTAAAAAAGCAAACGAACCATTGTCATAGCAAAGATTGGCAATAACTCTCAACGCATTCAAATCTAATTCTTCGTTTCCGTGCTTCAATCCCTCAGCTACTGATTCAATTGCTCCTGCCTCGACCATAAAATATCTGTTGACATCTTGCATTCTTGAAATTAGAAACAGAGTCAAATCGGTACAAACTTTTGTCAATTCGGTTAAATTAGTGTTGAACGCACCTTTACGAGCCAGGTCACCTAATACCTTATATACTTCCTCGCACGGATCACATGAAAGCAAAATTTCAATTTCATTTTTGGTAATGGGAGGTCGCTTACTCTCATCAACTGGGAACAAAAATATGTTAAAAAGTGATCAAAAATTATTTTAGCGAATTAAAAACATACTATCTAGGTATAGTAGTTCATTCAAAAATTTTTTACTAGGTTTCATAACTCCAGAACCTTCCTGGGATGAGACTTAAATGTTTGAGCAAAGGTAACTAAACTGTAATTTATTTCTATCGCCAAAACATTTTTGCCTAAAACTTAATAAATTTAATCTTTTTTGGTAACAGTATTGCGAATTTTTAAACGACAATTTTGTAAGAAGAATACATTTGTACTCCTTGTTACCCGTGACTCTGATTTGGATTTTAGTTTGCCTAGTGTATTTGGTGCAATGAAAAATTTTTTGAAGCTTCAAAAAGTCACAGTTAAACCTGACTTTGAAAATATGATTTTAGAAAACGATACAGAAGATATAGATGTCATCTTATCTAATACACACATATCATTTAGGGATCGAAACTAGTTGATGCCATTATGCGGAATCTATCTCAAAAATACAAAACTCAAGCATCAAAACCCTTTAAAACACTTAGAATGCTTAAAATTGGGTCACAAACATATCAATATTTAATAAAAAAAATTATTAGTTAATATATAAGGGCTTGTGGTGCAAATGGTAGCATGCTTCCTTCGCATGGAAGAGGTACCCGGATCGATACCGGGCTGGTCCATTCTTTTTTTTGTCTAATAAAAAGACAGAATTATGTTTATGTTTATTTTTTGATAACCTTAAATATTTAACGTTTTGACATTGCTTTTTATAAGACGTTCTATGAGTTTTAGCGTTTTTGACTTAATGAATATCTCTTCTACGGTTTGAAACGGAGAAATAACGTGTCCGGCGTTATAGTAAAAAACTTTAGGTGTTTTACACATTTATCTAAAGATAAATAAAAAACAACAGGTAACGTGTTTTTATGCTTAAGACACATGTTCAAACCGAAATTTTTTTTATACAAAAATTTAACTAGTTTTGTAAACAAAAACCAACCACAAAAGCTACTGCGAAAACACAATGACGTAAAAGCAGATTGTGTTTTGGTAAGGCGAGCGATAGTGATACATGCAATCTTAGATTTAAAGGCGTTAATTCTAATTTGTCAGCAGGGTTGCTATCTCTACAAAAAGGGCCTCGCATGTCTGACTGAAACGCTAGTGTTTGGCAAAAGCAATAAACAGCCGCGTGTCTTCGTATGTGTGGGTGTAATATGCGCTACCACCTGCTCTTAGGCTGCATATCAGCCTCTGAGGATCTGATTATCGCGATATGTTAAACTGGAATATAGAAGATCTATAAACGAACCAAGAAGATTAATACCTTTAGAAGAAATAGCAGTATTCAATATAGTTCATATATAGACATAAACAAGTCACTCGCAATAACGAATTCATTGAACACGAAGCGAAACATAACTAAGAAGTGGTTCAAATGAGAGCTAGACGATTGATGCGGTAAGGGTAGGATTTACTGTCAATCTAAAAAGGAGGGCCAAAGAATGTGAATTAGAAAAAATCACTTTTTACCAGGAAGAATACATTAATTTGAGTATTGTCCACCCACCGAATAGGTGCTACAGCCAACCAAACCAATGAAGTGTCCTTTTTGCCCGAGCCAACTATATAAACATTAGACATTGAAGCACGGAATGAATCGTTTAACGGTTTTTGGCCTTAATAAGACTAGGAATACCTTCATAAGTCTTTCAGCTGTATTTTCAAACACAAAAATTTATGCACACCACATTTCTACATATACTACAACTGTAAGAAAAAGTGAAGTGTAAAGCGAATAATACACAAAGATAAAAAGAGCTGGATTGTATAACTCAGTCGAATATAAGAAGGTATTTCTGTAGTTATGTGGAAAACAGATATAAATCACATAAGAATCTCATCATTCGTGTCTATAGATTAAGTCTGTACGGTTGCCCACAATACGATGTACCGGACGGGGCAACTCCAAGGAGGTACCAGATACACATGCGTACAAACGTATTAGAATCATAAATGAAATACATATACGATATGACATCTCACTTCAACAAAGTGAACAATCCAAATCCAAAAAACAGGCTTTCTTGTTAACTCATTGTCTCAATTAGCCAATACTGGAAACGTATATAGGCCATTTATTTCAAAATGTAAGTGTATTCACACATCACGTTCTATACAAAAACACAGCAAGGTGTAAATTGTAAATAGTTCAACCATTACTTAGCTAATATAATCGGAAACGTATATGGGCCATTTATTTCAAAATATAAGTGTATTCACACATCATGCTTTATACAACAAAAACACAGCAAGGTGTAAATTGTAAATGGTTCTTCAACCATTACTTAGCTAATATAATCGACCTCTCTTAAAAAGATATTTCATAACCAACGAGTCAGTAGTTTATTTGGTATAGAGAGGGCTGCATATCGTTTGATTAAACTACAGGATATAAAACATCTAGGTTGATGCAGCAGCCACTGTTTTTACCATCATCGGCACGCGCGAGTTTGAAGTAGCCTTCTATTCCCCAGTGAGGTCCCTATTTAATAAATCAAATTAGCAAAGCAGTTATAACTCGAAAATATTAATAAAAAACAATCACACATACCCAAGAATTCCTGACCAACCAGTAGGGCATTTCGACTCCGTAGGGTGAGATGTCTGTACCATAACCAACGATCAAAACCTCATGATCGAGATCATCTGGTCCACAGTAGTTGCATGATGTAGACTCGAATATGCCGCCAGTGTAGAACCTAAATTTGTCGTCACCTGCATACATAGCAGCTGCGACTGGTCCGTGATTGGCTAGCGCATCCATGATATCAGATGTGTCCTGGCTAACCAATACATATTTCTTAAGCTTAACTTGAGTGTCGTATCGGTATTCACAGAACCCGTCTAACATCAAATAAGGTTGAGAAGATTCGAAAGAAATCCCATGATTCAATATCCAATCGTAAGCGTCGGTAGGAAGTCCGCCATCACAGCCAAAGCTCGACGTCCACACGCAATCAATAACTTGCTGCTCCGAAAGAGAATACAAATTTCCTGTTTTGATAGCCCAAGCACTTTCTAAGGCCGAGATAGAACCAAAAGCCCAACAGCTTCCACACCTTAAATTAAAAGATCAGTAACCATCAAACAACCACCAACTGTAAATAGCATGAATAGGTCAACGTACAGTCCCTGGTCCTTTATTGAATTGACCATTCCCTGCTTTTTAGTCCAGTCAACACTGGCTGGAAGAGCGCTTGAATCGCTTCTCTTGTGAACCTCTACTCCTTTCCTTATCATCTCTTTTTTGAGCCTTGGTGACTCTTTAAGACGATTGTTTGACTGCAACATTCTAAATTCTTCTCCACTCAGATCTGAGAACTTCGTGACACCCAGAGAATAAGTTGAATCTACCCTTCTGTTGTGTTCGTTAATTACTTCTAAGTTCTGTTTGAATATTTCTAATCGTTTCATATATTCCTCTTCATCCTTGTATGTCTTCGAATACTTCAAAATAAACATAGAAAACTCATGATGTTGTGCTACTTCCAGGCTAGGGGGTGCGCTAAGCATTTGATTCAGCCCTTTCAACAAGAAAGTAATGTGGGGGAACGGTGCATTTTTCCTAACCCTCGAGCCTGCGTCACAAATGCTAGGCAATGATGGGATGGATATGTTGCCAGTCGTGTAGTTAGAGTACCTGACCCTAATCGGGTACAAATCAGTTTGAAAAAGGACTGGTGCGTTGTCACTCGCTCTAGATAAGAACACAAAGCGAGCAAAGTGGTCACGAGCAACCTGTATAGTCTATATTTGGATTAAAGTGTTACTCAACGGCACAAAATACATAATCCAAAAATATAACAACAACATACAGAAGACCAGTAGTCAATGCCATCTTCCTCTTTGATATGTTCCCAGTTATACTTTGCGGAAGGTAGATAATCTAGTGCCAAATCACTCGAAGCATCGTAGTTGCATTGCTGCTCACACAGAAAACCAAATAGTTAATATACAATATAACACACAATATATAGAAATATTCTTTTCATTGCGTATTCCATACAGGTGTGTCGATTTTGGGATATATAAAGTAGGTGCTATTATCACTCATACGATAGTACGTATTCAAGCCATTGTAGAAGGTGTCATTGTAGAAGGAGTAACAGGTACTTCTTCCGCCCGACTCATCGGTTGAAATTGCTACATCGATTGGCATCGACACAATCCAATCCGTGAGATCGAATTCCGCTCTATATGAAACCTACAATAGTACGTTATAATGAATTCATTAAATAAGATTGAACACTTTTAATCCCCTTACATTATCCGGCCAGACGGGAAAGGACTTCGCATTTATATATCCAAATACACTTAAGCATAGACAGAGGAACAATGCCAGAGTGGCACCTGATACTCTAGCCATTGTACGTATAATGACAGAGAAACTTATCAAGAGCCTGTTTAAGCAAAAACTAATTTTTACATTTAATTTATCCAAATATTTACCCGGCAAAAATTTTTACTCATAATTCTATATATATACCGAATTAGAAATGAAGGCTGTTTTTTCACCTCTTTAGACTGTCACGTATCTGACACTTTGGTCTAGATGTGATTTTTTTGGGTTTACAGTCTCTGTTATTAAAAGAGTTACGCATACCAAGAAGGAATGAGACCTAGTCCACACAATATATTTTTTGACGGATTTGATTGTCTGATGTCTTGTGTATAGTAATATGTAGATGATGGGTGTCTATGACATTTTGTAAACAGTTGTGTAGTGTCTCAAAAAAATCTGAATGTTTTTAAGTAGAGTAATAGTGTAACTATAGAATCCATAGGAAGGACTTTTAGACTAGAATGATATCAAGAAATATTTTTGAATCTCTTAAATAGGCTAAATCGATAAGAAGTATCATCATGAGATACATCTGTAAGCTAAATTTAGTCGTTATAAAAAATTTTGGGCTTATCTTACCGTTTCATACTTTTTATACGTTACACAGATATACGTTACACAGAGTATCTATAGATCAGATACATTAGCACTAGACTCATGCAAATAGTCTAAATTTCAATTGCATTTCATCGGTTTTTTGGGACTATGCTCTTGCTGTCAGAGAACATTAGATATCTGCCGTGGCAGCAAATTATAAATTATTTTTACCACATTTCAATGTTTAAACGCTTTAGAATCAGTAAGGTTTATTGTAAACTACGGAAGGCAACATGGTAATTGGAAATTTCATAGACTGACAGTGTATGTCTTAATGTCATTTTTCTTAGTATTAAGCGTTTTAACCAAAAATTTTAATAGATCCAGGCTTTAAAACCATGTGTTGGCTTATAAAAAGAATTGCAGCATTTTATAACTGCTTCTGTGTAAAAATAGCATCTGCTATAAATAGAAACTACTTGCCTCAGATTCAATTTAATACTAGCATTAATTTGTTCCAAGAGACGTCAAAGGTTTATACGTCTTGGCAAACAATAGATGGTTAATGACACGTTAATAACAAAAACAATGTACACATTGCTATGTGTCAAAATATGAAAATATTTTGAATACAAACACGGAATCAACATTTAATTTTTACTAGCGAAAACTCTATTTTCAATCATTTAATACTTACTTTACACCATCTCAACTGCCCAATATCTGTCTTACTTGTTAGCTGTTAAATAAAAGCCGGTTTGTCAAATTCAATCTCATAATCCACAGATTGTAATTTTGGGTTTGCTTATAAAATTACTAGTTACTATATACACTTCAAATGAATATACCTACGAACAAATGAGATAATTTCATGAACTGTAAAAGATGTAATTTTATTAGCATATTCACTGATGCTAAGGTTTTCAATTGGGTGTCATAATCAAACCTGTTTGAAACTAAATTTTGAATTGACGAGCTTATGTTGAGCTCGAATTTAGAAACATAATAGCTTAGCTGGGGGTCAATCTCTTCGTAAAGCTACAATATTCAAATACACAGTCCCCATTAGAATAGTTGTCAGCCAATTCACTACAGGTACAGAAAAAGCAGAATTGAAGATGAAAAGAATAGTCAAGTTTAGAGCTAATTACGTAAAGTATACAATATATAACACTATATCTTTAGATAATTAATTTTTGTACGTTGCGTACCATTGACCATATTTCAGTCTGGTAGAGGTAAATTTCTTTTCATCATCACAATTGATCGTTAACTGATTTCCAGATAGGTTTCTGAAAATTAAAATTAAGTTTTCAGTTCAAAAGGAAATAATGGCTTAGCAGTACTGGGGCTGTCAACGTACAAACTAAGTAGGCGATTTGACTTAAATTCTGGAATAGACCCAGTAAGGCAGTTTTTTGAAAGATTACTTTATATATCGAGTAAGACCAGGGTTCGTATTATAAAAAAATTACAGTTTTTAAATCCTGTTACTAAAAACTTTATAAACGCTGAATTGTGCATAACTGTATAAAATTCAATCAATAACAAATAATATTAATCGTACATGTGAACAAGACTGGTCTTTGATATTGTATCTGGGAGATTCCCTGTAAACAAGTTATTTTCCAAGTTTCTAAAGGTGGATTTAGTAAACGAAAGTTTTAGGTGTTAAAAAATATATCTTCTAAAGAGTTAAAGTATTATACATACATATAAACAAGGTTCAGGTCAAAAAGACTTTTTAATTTTCCTGTGAATGCATTATGTGAAATATCTCTGTCAAATAGTTAAAATTTTGAAATAAAGAAAGGATTTTACAGATTATAATAAGTACAGATAGGATAATTGATAGGTTTGGTCGAAGTAGGGTAATGTCCCAGATAGCTGATTGTTATTTGCTACACTAGAAGTTTAAAAAGTAAGTGTCTAGTCAATTAAAAAATATCCCCAAACATACATTTGTCTTAAATAACGCAAATGGCCAACAGAGTCAAAAAGGTTTCCAGAAAAATTGTTATGAGAGATAGAACTAATACAAAGTTAAATTTAAATTTGATGAAGAAAGAAGCAGGTAGAAATTGATAACGAACAGTATTTGTAGACAAGATAAGTTGAATAATTGAGATGCTTCAGTAATATTAGCAGAGAATGAGTTGTTTGCAAGGCGCCTTAATTTTTGTAAACAAATAGTTACTGAAATGCTATGGTGACGGTTTTACGTTGAATAGAAAAGTACAATGTAATTATTCTGGGAGGAAAGTAAGGAGGGAGAAGAGTAAACGAATTCCCAATAAGAGACCTGAAAATTTGTGTAAAGGTTAAAAAGGTGTAGACCTCAAAAATTAAATAGATGTAATTTAAGCACATACAAATAAATTAACGATTTACTAAGAATTGGAATAGGCCCAGATAACTTGTTATAGCTTAGAACTCTAAATACAAAACAATGTGAATTAAAATTCAGTCAGCTTCAAAAAATTTAGGTATCTAACGTGTTTTGATTTGTGGAAACTCTTCCTGTAAGGCATGCAATTGGATGTCTTAAATTTTTTCAATTTAAAGAAAGATACAATTTTTTTAATTTCGGTAACGAGCTAATAGAATTTAAATTAACTTGAACTGAGCAATTATGAATGGTCCTGGATCAGAAAAGATACAGTGATTAATACTTTGTCTAAGTCAAAATTTGATTAAAAATTGATATCAAACATACAGCTCTTTTATTTCGGTAAGGTGAGAAATAGAATCCGGAAGGACACCGTTTAATTCAAGGTCGTAAATGATGCTAATTAAGAAAATTTTGTCAGTTGTCATAACTGTAGTTCTTGATCCGTGAAAAAATAATACAAGGTATAACAGGCGTTCGTGAAATTTAAGATATACAATTTAACATACAATTTACCGACATGCCCGTAGCTATCACTAAAAAAACGGCAATACTCAGTACTTCTATATAGTTTCAAAAACAAACTTAATATTTACAAACCATGTAATACCGTAAGCATGGCAGTATGAATTAGTATATGGCCATGCACTTAAATCTTGAAGTTTCGGAAAGTTTCTATATAAATCGTCGAAAAATTGTCGTTCATTAGCGAATACCAAGGATAGAAGCAGCGATAGAATTATCATAGAATAAATTTTAGACCCCATTCTAACCAAATGATGTGACTTAAATATGTCCACTAAATTGGATATATGCTTGGATTAAGTTTAAGAGGATTGTTCGTAACAACCATAGAGGACATCAATTAGTTCTAGAAAGATAATTTATGTAATATTCTATAAGATGTATAGCTTATATACCAAATACAAATTAATCAAGTATATAACTCTGGTCTGAACTAGACAGATGCTTTGACAAATAATAAAAGCTATAGTCCTTTTTTATAGGATAATAACATAAACTGTACTTGTCTATAAATACTTTTTTGTTTATTAAATAAGCTCGAATGTCAATTTCAGCATTCGCTTTACCCCTGTTAGCCATTTTAACGATCTAGTAAATCAAGCTGTTCTATAGAATGGTTCGAATGCAAAGTACAAACATTATATTGATTGAAAATATTTTGTATTCAAACAAAAAGCCATTACAAGAGTAGAGTTAGCTTGCTAAAAAAAAAGCACCAATAACATTGACTAACGTTTAAATAGGTAAAAATATAATTGTATTCATTAAAATCAAGACTTTTAATTATTGTGGTGTTTTGTGTAATTGTTAGTCTACACAAAGGTTGAAATCTATTACCGTAAAAAATTTTTTGAGCTAAATTGCTAGATTAATTATAAAAAAATATAAGTTGTATTAATATTATAATAAAGCGAACATTTTATTCTCCTTGTTCTTTCTATGGGTCTAGAACTTTTTAGCATATGAAAATCTTCGTTCAAATACTTGGAACATCGACAGTTGACTCAACGCCGTCTGTATTGTTATTTCTTGACAAGAAACGATATGTTTTCAACTGCGGGGAAGGGACTCAGAGGTTTTGCTCCGAGTACAAAATCCGTCTTTCGAAAACGAAGTTCTTTTTTTTTACACGCCTTTCCTGGCATCATATAGGTGGCTTACCGGGTGAGTATAAGTAAAGATATAAATATGCATGTTTGTTTTTTTGCCACTAACAATGATATTTTTACTACCACCCATTCATAAACGCTTAAGTTGTGATATGTTGTTTTTGATACATTATAATGTGTGGTCATGTACGGATTTCAATCATATTATAACTCACTCCAAATGCTTTCTCAGGCAACATCTTGACCGTTAGTGATGAAGGTGTATCTGGATTGGAGGTATACGGGCCTAGCAATTTACTCAACCTTATTAAATCGACTCGTTACTTTGTTTCTAGAAACGAGTTTTCTTTAAAGGTTAAAGAATACCGTTCCATTCAGTGTCATATTACAGACGTGTTTCAAGATGAGTTCATTCAGATCAGGCCTATACTTATTTGCAAGCAAATTCAGAATGTCGTAGGTAATAACGGTCATAACAATTTGCAACCTCTAGAGGACAACGCATTTAAGAAAGATCAATACGATTGCGAACACCAGTTTGCATTAGGGACTGGAATGGCCATTGAACCGACTGTATCAGACCAGGGGGAGGATAGAGACGGCGAATGTTATATTCAACTTAAACAAGAGAATACTCGAAATTGTAATAGTGAATTGGCACGAAAAATGGCGGATAGCTCAAAATTGATATCGGAAACAAAGCCAGTGGATTCTATTGTATGTTATGCATGTCATTTACCCACTATTCCCGGGAAATTTGATCCCGAAGCAGCAGACAGGTTAGGCGTACCAAAAAATCAGCGATGGGTACTTGCACAAAATAAACCTTTATTGATCAAGGAAAATGTGACTGTATATCCAAGTCAATGCGTAGGGCCTGAGATACCTGGAAGGGTCGTTATTATAGTTGAATGTCCGAACGAAAACTATATGAATAACTTAGTAAGACATGATGCTTTTAAAATTTATCAAACTAATGGAAACGAGCAAGGTGAATTTTACTATCAAGTAGCTCTGATGATACACATGGTACCAAATCTTATATTGACAAACAAAAGATATACAGAATGGATGAAATCTTTTAATCTTAATGTTGAACATATAATTATCAATGCTGATTGTTGCAAAAAACCGATTATATTCCGTTCGAGTGCCCTGTACCAAGCAAAACTCTATGCCCTTCGACCAGATATTTTTCAATTGCCTGCATCATCAGAAAGCACAGATGTTTTGTGGATGGAGTCCGGTCAATTCCCTCAAAGAATGACCGTAGCACAGCCACTACTTAAAGTTATGTTAGGATCGCAGTCAGTTAAAATAGACGACTCTCTTTGTTTTAAAGACTGTACACCGTTCTGCGATTCTGTTAATTCAGACACCATCAATTTAGGCTCGGATTCGAAAACACAATCTTCTTCAATTCAAGGACAAGGCCCGTTCTCCTCTGATCCTTTTGAAGTTGTATTTTTGGGAACTGGAGCTGCATTACCAAGTAAATATCGAAATGTGAGTTCAACCTTGGTTCACATTTTCGGCTTTGGCTGCTTATTATTAGATTCAGGGGAAGGTACTTTAGGTCAGCTGTATCGGCACTACGGTTCAGACTACAAGCAAATCTTGGCCAAAATAAAGTGTATTTTCATATCTCACATGCACGCAGATCACCATCTCGGGCTAATCCGCATCGTACTGGCGAGACAAGAATGTGGGGAAGTTGAGCCTATTGTTGTAATAGGACCACCTCAATATAACCTTTTCCTGATGGAATACAACCAAGTAGAAAGTTTCAGCTACGAATTCATAAATGCATACGATTTTTCTTGGAACGAAAAAATGGGTGCCAAGCCCTGCCACGACACGCTGAAAAAGCTCGAAACGATGCTTGGAATTACCGCGATATTGTCTATCTTGGCTATTCATTGCGATAGTGCATTTTCATTTGTAATTGAATACAAAAAAAAATGGAAAATTGTATTTAGCGGAGATACAAGACCAAACCCGGTATTGAATAAAGCAGGCCAAGGGTGTCAGTTGCTAATTCACGAGGCAACATTTGAAGACGAACTGATTCAAGAGGCGGTGAAAAAAAAACATTCAACGGTTAGTGAAGCCGTAAGTTCCGGGATAGAGATGAAAGCAGAATATTTGATTATGACACATTTCTCACAGAGATACCCAAAAATTCCAATTCTAGCTCAAGAAGGCCAAGAAAAAATTGGAATTGCGTTCGACCTGATGAAGGTAAGGATGTCGACTATAGCTTGTTTGCCTGGGCTGTTGTCCGAGCTTAGGCGAATTTTTGAAGAAGATGCAGAAAACGGGAAAAAAAGGCCAAAAAACTGCCAGTGCAAACAAGAGTGCATAGAGAGTGCAAAAAAAAAAATCTTTCGGTGAAATACAATTTTGCAATCAGCTCTACACGGAGTACACGAAGTAAATAGGTTTGATTCGCCGATTTATTGTAAATGCTCAAATATTACAAAAAAAAAAAGCCAACTAAAAAGCCATATATTTCCATACACATAATAAGTTGACTGCACGTCCGATTCCAATTGTGCATAGTTTCGCGATTCTTCACATGCTGGCCTATATGGATCATATACCCTTAGCAAAGGCGCTGTTCTCGTTGGTTCCAAAACACTTTTGGGCGTTGCTATGTTTAGCAATATGGCCTTAACTTCTGAATGAGATAAATCTGGGTACATTTGTAAAATTTGGGCAACTACTCCCGTCACATGTGGTGCAGCCATGGATGTTCCAGAATCATATCCAAGAGAAGAATCTCCCATCGCATTCAACGACAGAATTTTTTCTCCAGGCGCATAAATAGTCACACAATGGCCCCAATTTGAATAAGGAGACAGATGATCCATAGAATCAACGGAACCGACTGAAATCACATCCAAATTACTCGATGGCGATCCGTTACACGCATCTAAATAGTCGTTTCCTGCTGCTGTTACCACCGTCATACCAGAAGCCATTAAGCGGTCCATGCAAAAATTCACAAGATGAGATCGGGCGCTACCTAATGAAAGGTGAGCTACAGCCGGAAGCTTTCTGTTTTTCTCAAGCCAAATGATGCTCTTTAGCAAATTAAACGATCTTCCATCTCCGTCCAAATCCAGGATTTCGATACTGTGAATATAAACATTTTTTGCAACGCCATAGCTTTTAGAGCCTTGAAATTTGTCAAATACATTAGAAAAATATTCGGAGCTATCGATACCGAATGCTTATATTACGTACCAATCACTCCAGCTACATGGGTGCCATGAAGCTTTGCTTCTCTAGACGTAGGTTTATCGAATACGGAAAAGCACGTGTCGGCTCTGTTTTCGAATTCTTCGTGGGTCGTGGAAACGCCACCATCGAATACATATACGTGAACGCCTGAACCATCTAGGGTGTAGGAATATTTATGATCTAACGGTAGATACTTTTGGTCGATCCTATCCAAGTTGTAGGATGGGTACATCTGTCTTTTGCATTGAGTATTTGTAAATCGGTTTTTCCAAGATGCAACTTTCTCAGGTTTAGCAGAAGGTTCGAACATACCAGCAAAGCCAAGTGGTGATGCGTGGTTCTTCAAAGTGGGCGAGGATGCTCCAGCATGTCTTCTGGCGTTACATACGAATTCGCATTCAGAAAAATAAATCAGATCACGATACTTTTCGCTAATTCGTTCCATTTTGATTTTGTTAATCTGCACGTATAAGATATCTCCATAATCGCTAGAAGCGCCTTCGTTGTTGATGACCGATTGAATGCATCCTCCGTTCTCAACAATGTCGGTCATCATTTCTTTCATCTGAGAAATGCATGTAGAAGATTTCATAATTACAATCCAGCGGTCTTCCAGTACATGGTCATATGGAGAAAACACTTCTGGAACTGACAATTGCAACGAAGGGGCTACATGTAATAAGCAAGAGAAAAGGAAAAATATAATGTAGCCAGAGAAAATGTTACGAAGAGGAGGTATAGATATGGTCATATAGGGTGGAGATTAGATATTTACTATAAAAGGCATAAGTAAAAAGGACAATTGAAGTGCGCTCAACCTATTCTAAAGACAATTTGAACAATAACAAAAATGGAAATTTTAAGAAGCGGATAGCTGCAAAAGTCAGGAAAGGGTATTATGTCGCGCGCATCAAGGTAAAACGAGCAAAGTCACATTCGATTGAAAAAATGCCTCATAAAAAATGCAGGAAATATTTCCAAAAAACGATGGACTGCTCAGCTACGCTATTAGAAGCCACGTTTATTATATAAAGGTGCGAAGAGAGGTGTGCTTGAAAATAAAGGCGGGCCTGCTGAGCCCTTTGCGAGCTATTCAAATCTTTAGAATTTTAGGTTCGAAAATTATTTAAAACTGCAGAAGTTAACATTCACAAGTTTGATCATGCGCCTCGCGCATGATAGGTTAAACTAGCAGTTTTTTCGAAAACACAGTAAGAAAGAAATTAGTTATAATTGAGCACGCGCAAGTAATTTTTTTAAAGGATGGGGCATGAAGGGGGGGACAAGACCGAGGCTTCTTCTAAAGAACGAAAGTGAAAGCTGCGATTTTTTATTGGGATCTATGCGTGTAATTCAACCGACGTCTCAAAAGAAATCGCTTCTTCAGCTAAAATTTTTTGAATGGATTTTAAGTGGGTAGAGATTTATTATGCAATATAGTTATTTTGAGAGTTAATTCTTGTTATTTTACTTCTCTTGCCTAAAGAATGGAAGCCCGGTCTACGCAGACGAACTCAGAGGGACAAGAAGTTGTGCAAATGCCGAAGCATCAGCTTCGAATACTAGGACCGACCTTCAATCTGTTTCCATTGAATTCATTTTCTCTGAGTCGAAAAGTTGCTCAAAAGGAAAAAGACGCATTTATTTCAGCAAGGTTATCGAGAATGGAAAAGGCTTATCAAGACGAGGGGATAAGGAGGTCAGTAGAAGGCGTTGTGCTGGTCCACGACCATGGACATCCGTTTGTTTTATTTTTGAATTTAGCAGGCACGTTTTCTAAATTGTATCCTTTTTTGTAGAGGTGCTGTATTATAGGATGAGAGCCAGCCGATAGCGTTTACAAAAGATGCGGTGTTAAAACCACGCTATGCCAATGTGCTATGATTTTTGTCATATAATATATGTTTGAAATCTCGTACAAATGTTTAGGCGTCACATTTGCATGTTTTCGCTATGGGCGCTTTGGCCGGACTACAAAAAAAGTAGTGTCCTTGACTTTAAACTTTTTTTAATGCACGTTAGACCAGGTGGAAAATTGAAAACCGGAGAAGGGGAAATAGACGGCCTTAAAAGGAAGCTCAACATGAAGCTGTCTCCTGCCATTCACGGAGATAACTCCCCGGAATGGCTTATTGGCGAATTGATTAGCATTTGGTGGAGACCTAATTTCGAGACATTGTTCTATCCCTATGTTCCGCCTCATATCACAAGACCGAAAGAATGCAAAAAAATCTTCATCGTTCAATTGGCCAAGCCGTGTAATTTTGAAGCGCCTAGTAACTACGACTTAAAGGCAGTACCCTTGTTTGAATTATATGAAAACAGAGGCGAATACGGACCCATCAACGCGAGCATACCCTCCTGTCTTTCAAGGTTTAACTTTATTTTTTTGTAAAGAGCTGATGTTAAATCTAGAAAATCTTACTGGTTAAGAATTAATTGGTTAGAGCCCTTGCAATAAAACAGAGCCTATTCGACAACGCAATATTTTGTGAGCACAAAAAAACGGGTATATTGGGTAGAGTGCCCTAGAAAATAGCTTTGTATAATCAACACGCTCAAAGTGACTTTCCGAGACATGTAGAGTATATCTGTAAAGCAGTTGAACTCATTTTTTTGGTTTTTTGACAAAATCTAATAAAATCTTGAAAGAGTGTTAATATACACTCAAAACCATACGATACGGATTGAAAAACCGCTAAAAGGCTACGAAAACGAGCACTGCACTCGTCCGACTGGGGTATTGCGAGCGAAAAAAAAAGGAGATGGTGCCCCTCGTGTGGCCGAAACGACTTGCGCCAAGATGAGAAGATTAGGATAATATCAACCACGTATGCCCATTGCGGCGTTCTAGCGAAGTGAACAACAGAACGCGATATTCAAGCACATATGGTTCTAGTAGTAAACGCATCGAATAGAATAGTGACATAAATGAATTAATAGCGACACAAACCTGGCCACAGAACGCGCGCTGATAGTGTGAGGTCATGTTATTAGAACTCTGATTTAGAGAACCCATATGTATATTAAAAGCACATAAATTTTTTAGGGATTTCGAAAAATAGAGACGTTAAAAAGCGCGAGCTTGAGAACATGTAGTCTTATTTTGCACCAAACCTCGGAAAATGTGTGACAACATAAATCAAAAACAATTTTTATGAGTCGAGTTTGCGATTATTTGTCTTTGAAAACAAACTCTTCATCCTCGATATCGGCGGAATTCTTATTGTTGCCTGCTTCCAACAGTTGAGAAATAGAAACAGATGGGTCTTCGCGGACGTCTTCTTCATCCTCTTCCTGCGTGTGCTTCTGTGATTTAGCCTTCTTTTTTTTTCTTTGTATACGTTCTTTTCGTTTAATTCTACTTTCTTCTTGTTCCCTAGATAATTGTGAGCTTTTTGTGTTTTTAAGCGTTCGTTGTCTCAGTTCAAACTTGTTGAGCTCTTCAAGAATCTGGCCTTCAGATAGGGTGAGCTCTGCAGCCTAAGCATTTGAATGAAAAAGGTTTATACACTGTTCATTATAGATCGAGCTAAGCCGAAAAAATTTTAAGCTAGATAGCGCACCTGGGTCGAACTGGGGTGTTGCTGAGTCATGTATTCGGAGTATTTAACAGCTTCCTTAACAAAATCTGCGGACACTTTAACATAAGGGTTCATGCAGTGCACTTTTTTCCGAAACTAAGAGAATACGGTGATTTGGACTTAGTCAATAACTTGGAGAAGAATGGGAATTGTCAGTAGGATACATCGTACCTTTTTCTTGATTTCTGGGTGGAAGCCAGGTTTCCATTTGCCGTTTTTCCACGCTATGTATTGGCGAAAACTGAAGACATTGGGCGATGCATTGCGCTTTTCTTGTTGTTTGATGAGCTCTTGAATATACTGGGGAGGGTATTTACTGGATTTGATTCTGAAGCGACAAGGAATTACCACCAGACGTTGTAGAGCAGGTGACGAGGTTGGAGGATGAAGGGAGTGGCTGGGAGAAGAATAGGGCGTTGTCGATGATATGCAAAAATTTGAAATAGCCGTTTTTGCATGCTTCAGCATGCTGAGAAACACAAAATTATAGGCAAAAGGCCTTCCGCAGGAAAAGAAAAAGATATGAGTTGAGACAAGAATACCAAAAATAATCTTTCAGCGTGTGCAAAGAAACGCCGTCCTATGTTTCCGCGGCATATAATTTTCAAGGTTAAAAAAAGTTTTTCGAAATGCATTTATATTGCATTTCCTATGAAAAATTGACACAATGTTTTTTGCAAGCGTAGCTGTACTAATTGCTGAACCACGACGAAGGCGAGTGCTATTTCTGTGTATGTTGTATCCTGCGTTACGTCATTAGGTTGCTGTTCTTGAGGCCTCTGTCGTCCTGACGAGCGTCGGGATAATTTCGCGCTCTTCTTTGTGCGATTGTAATTTACCAATCCCTCGGAACTTTGAAATGTGCTCGGCTGAGGCCCAGACTAGAGCGCACGCACTTACCGCGGCCGTTTATCAGAAATTTTGGAAATAGGCAGAGCGTGGAGTTGATCATGTGTTTGAAACCAAATGTTTTCTTAGTTCATCATGGATGGTGGCTTGAACTGGCAGGCTTTGGCAGACAGTCTTGAGCCTGATTTAAAGGGCAATGTAAAGCAGCTCGAAAAAGGAAAATCATTGTTTTTTAAGGATAGACACAAAGAAAAAAAATCAAAAAAAAATGATGAGCCTTTGAAACAATGGAGAATTAAAGAAAGGGTACGTGCGAGAGAGACCTTAGGGGCGCCTTTAATGAAGCACTGAACATTTGTTTCCTCGATTAGAAAAAAACGGTCAATGTAGCGCTAGTGGTGTGTCTGAACATAGGAGTGGACCCGCCAGACGTCATCAAAGTGGCCCCGTGTGCGAGATTGGAATGTTGGATTGACCCGCAGTCTATGTCGCCGCAAAAGGCAGCGGATTCGATAGGAAAATCGCTTCAGCAGCAATATGAAAGGTGGCAACCGCGAGTATGTTATACGTTAGATGTGTACCGGCGCGTGTATGCGAATATTTGCGTACACCATAGGTGATGAGTGTTAGTTTGTGTCAACGGGGGGGGGGGAACAGAGAGACCTGACGTTCTGTGTTTTTACAAACTCGTCAAAGGCCTTGTACAAGCTTTGCTTCGACCCGACAGTTGAAGTGGTAAAAAAATTGTGTATGACGATGCGTCGAAACACCAGAGACGAGAGGATTTTGTTTCATTACAACGGCCATGGCGTCCCGAAGCCGACGGACAACGGTGAGATATGGGTGTTTAACAAGGACTTTACTCAGTATATTCCGCTGTCTCTGTACGATCTGCAGCAATGGCTCGGGAGTTCGACCATATGCGTGTTCGAATGCAGCAGTGCTGGCACGGCTGTGAAATGGTTTGAAAAGTTTTTAGAACAGCGACAGCAAGAGCGAGAGCGAATAGGCAGACAGGAGAAAGGAGCGAATTTAGGTCAGGTTCAAGAAGACCATATCTTGTTGGCGGCATGCGGGGTGAACGAGACGCTGCCGATAAATGCGGCATTGCCCGCCGACATGTTCACGTCGTGCCTGACGACACCGATCAAAATGGCGCTGAGGTGGGCGCTTATGAATACGATCTTGTTAGACATATCTCCGGCGCTGATAGATCAAATACCGGGAAAGTTGAATGACCGAAGGACACCTTTGGGTGAGTTGAACTGGATATTCACCGCGGTCACCGATACGATAGCATGGACTGTCTTGCCGAAGCACTTGTTTCAGAAGCTGTTTAGACAGGATCTGCTGGTAGCCTGCCTGTTTCGCAACTTTTTGTTAGCAGAACGGATTATGCCCCCTTGCAGATGCACCCCGATTTCGGTGCCGAAGTTGCCGCCGACCTACAACCATTCGATGTGGCTGGCGTGGGATTTGGCCGTGGACAGTTGTTTGTCTAAATTGTCTAAACATAATGCTGGCTATCAGAACGGTGTGAATAATGATTTTAAACACTACAGCTTTTTTTCTGACCAGCTCACAGCATTCGAAGTATGGATGAAGTTCGGATCGCAGGATCGGGGATCTCCGGAGCAGTTGCCGATTGTCTTGCAGGTATTGTTGTCTCAACAACATCGACTGAGAGCGCTTAAGCTGCTGGGGCAGTTTTTGGATTTGGGCTCGTGGGCCGTCAACCAAGGGCTGTGTGTAGGTATTTTTCCCTATGTATTGAAATTGCTGAAGTCTCCAGCCCCGGAATTGGTGGAGACGCTGGTTTTTATTTGGGCTAAAATTTTGGCAGTGGACAAAACGTGTCAGGTAGATTTGGCTAAAGAGGACGGTCATATTTATTTTTTGAAAGTGCTGGAAAATCCAAAATCCCCCCCTGCACAACGCGTTCAGTCTGAATTCATATTGTCGGTGATTTGCAATCAAAATCGGCTGGGCCAGAGTTTATGTTTGAATAGCAACTTGATGCAGCTATGTTTGAATCAGCTTTCCCACGAAGACCCGGAGGTGCGAAAGTGGGCCGTGTTTTGTTTGTCGAAGTTTTGGGAGAGCTACGACGACGCACAAGAAATGGTCACCAAAGAATCGGCGTGCGAAAAGCTCTCGTTGCTACTGACGGATCCAATTCCAGAAGTCCGAGCTGCCATAGTCTATGCATTCGGAACTTTTTTAAAGAGAGAGAAGGAGGGGTCCAATATTAAGACTTTACCAAACAATTTCGGTATTTTGTTGCTGAGGTTGGCGCTAAATATGTCTGTGGCGATAGTTGACGCGAGTCCACTTGTAAGGGCGGAGCTCACCATTGCCTTGGCGCGCTTTGTAGATATTTGCGCGGAGCCTTTTCTGGAGCTACTGAACCAATTCAAGGTAATTTCTCTTCAAAGACTGGAATTGAAGGAGAGAGATCTGTGCGGCAGTTCCGGTTCGACAACCCCGCTACCAACGGGCACGTGGGAGAACATGAGGAGTGCGCATGAGTACAACCTCGGCAAGAGAGTCGACGAGGGCGAGACGAATGCACACCAGCTGACTCCATCTAAAAAGCGGGTTGGATCATCCGTCTCCAAGGATGGTGAACTGGATCAGAGGCAGGTGGTGGACCCTGGATTGCCTCTTCCCCAAGAGCCCAGGCAATTCGAAGGGATGGCAAACAGGGAATCGTACACTAAGAAGGTCGATGCAGAGCTAACTGGCTTGTTGGACTATCGTTCCGGAATCTACGAGTTCATATGGAAGGTGATACGATCACTGGCGATAGATCCATGCTCAGAGGTTTCGAAAGTAGCACAGCACTTGGTTGACTCGATTCAACAAGCAGCGAAACAGTACAAAAACCTGGGTAACCACTTGCACCAGGAATACCTCGAAAAAAGTACTGCGTACAACGGTAGTACTGAAGATAAGAGAGCTAGTTGGACCGCATCATCTGTTAAGTCCTACGACGAGACAGGGGACAGACAACGAGCCGACTCGACTCGCCGAAACTCATCTGGCGGCGAATCATCAAGGGGAGACACAAAGCCGCCTGATCAGTCGCCTGACCAAGAAACGATTTTACCGACAGTCTTACAGAATCGCCATCAATCTGGTGCACCATCTGTGGACCAATCAGATCCAACCAGCTCTAACGCTACTACCAACATTTCGAACGTCCCCGTATTCAATACTACCGCCTCTGCTCATAAGTCTACTTCGAACCAGCCCAAGAATTCCGCGAACGTACCATGCAGCGCCAGTCAAAAGAACACCAACCCGAACTCTAAAATCTCTACATTGACGTCGTTCTTGTCTAAGACCCTAAGCACGCATTTGATAACGACACCTCAGACTTCTCCGCCGACTCATACATCTCTTCCGTGTACATCAAGTAGACTTGCAGCTGCTAACCAGCCGAATTCGGCGCCATCTCCAGCCAACGTGAACTTATTTGAACCTGAGACTGGTCCCTCGGAAGATCCCGGCAACTCGGACAATTTTTCGTCTATTCAGGCTCAGCTGCATGCCAGTTTGTCCGAAGACCCGCTGATCTATTCGACACTATACGACGAAGCGTGTACTTATTTCTCCTATCCCCTTATGCGCTCGCAAGAAGACGATGAAATGTCGCCTGACGTGTCCGAACGTTGGTGGAAACGGCAGTGCAACGAATACTTGATGAACGAAGTCGAAGAGTGGATCAGTTCCCAGGCGGCCGTGTTGAACACCAAAAAACTGGAAACGGAGGTTACCATCCTGGAAAACGAATCGGCTATACGAACGCTTGCCTTCAACTCGTTCGAACCCATTATTTGCGTTGCAGACGACACGGCTAATGTAGTTTTATGGAACTGGGTGCAGGGAAACAAGATGGCGGTCATCAACAATCATAAAAACCAAGCAAAAATCACTTCGCTAAACTTTCTGAATGAACAAGAGGTTCCACTTATAGCTGTAGGTTCAGGTATGCTTACCATGAGGGTGAAAGGGGTTCGATACCACTATCCGCTGCAGATACAACCCAATACGTGTTTTTTTGCGTTGGCCGCTCTGGTATCTTCGTAAAACGTCAAAATATTGGGGAGAATTCAAATAAGAAAAACGCTTGATTTTATATATTTCATTTTTACCGTTTATTGACATATTTTTTTGTGTTTAGATGACGGCGTTGTTCGAATCTGGGACAACATTTACTCCAACAGCCGCCTGGTGACGGCCTGGCGCGTTTTAATGAATGCATCCCCGGTTTCCACATCATCTCCCATATCGCTAGTGCTTGAGTGGCAGCAACAAAATGAACGGCTACTGGCGTCTGGAAATACCAACTTAATTCGCGTTTGGGATCTTGATCATGAGCTAAGTATTCAGGACGTTCCCACTAATAGCGAGTTTCCATTGACTTGCATGACAAGCGACAAAAATACGTCTAAAGGAACGACGGTTATGACCGGATTCGAAGATGGCTCGATAAGGTTCTTCGATTTACGACAACCTACCTACTCTGCGCCAATCGCTGTCTATAGTGAGCATCAAAGCCGAATCATAAACATCTCTGCTCCAAAATCTACCAACGGGATCGTTATTTCTGGCTCAAGCAACGGTATAATCAAGTTTTGGGACCAAAGTGGAGCATCCGAGACCAGCCAACGAACCATCTCCAGTTTCTCATCCTCTTCAACAATGGTCGCTTTTTCCGTTTATGAGCAGGCATCTATAATGGCTGTAGGCGTACATGATCAACGAGTTAAAATTATGAATTTTATAGGGAACGAGCTGTCCGTTATCAAATACCACGATGGGTTTTTGAGACAGAGGATAGGACCCATCACGTCTATGACGTTTCATCCTTATAGCGCATTGTTAGCGGTTGGAGCCAGCGATTCATTGGTATCGATATATGCAGGTGAACATATTAAAGTTAACCCAGCTCAGTGACGAGGTATTTTTGTCTAGCATAATCTGCCACCAGCAAACGTTATAAACATCTCTGTATTCGTTGTTTGAAAGAGCATGTAAATGCTCTAAATGTTCATGAAATAATTCTATAATCAACTTTGTGTTGTTTTTTTTTGAATTTATTCAATACAGTTCAAACAGGTAAAACAATTTTTTTCTTACTCTTTTTCTCTCTTCCCGTTTCCCAGAAAGGTCACAGCGTCATTAGGTGTTCAATTTTTATCAGAATGCAAACGTATGAATAAAAAAGGCTGTGCATTATATTATTTTCCTTACATAATCCCGAGATTCAAAACCCTTTAATCTAAAAAATTATAAACAATTTGTTGGAAAGTGAACTCTCTCTCGTAGATACCAAGGATGATATTCTAAAAATTCGCGAATCGTACAACAGTTTGCTTATGTCACTGATTGAAAAGAACAATCTTCGAGAAACTGAAGCCAAAGACAAATTGGCTGAGATGGAATTAAATTCTCTAGAACTTAAAAATTCTCTTAAAGCCTATGACAACGTTGAATACGAATATTTTTCGGCTATGAAACTGCTGTTGGTGTCTAAAAAGGTACGGTCTCAGGTGAATTGAACCGATAAACCATCAGAGAAGCCTTGTGAAAAACACTCGTACTATGCAATCTGAGATAATACACACATATCATACTTACTCAACATTGAATGTTCTTCTTGTGTGATCTCCGCACTAGAACGAAGAAAAACTTTTGCACGAATTGCAAGAAAAAAATAAAACTATAACCGTACTCAAAAACGATTACCAAGCTATAACTCAGCTAACCGAAAAAAAGTTGGCCAAGTCTGAAAGAGATGCCGAAAAACTGAAAGAAAAGCACGACACTGAAATATTGAATTTAAAAGCTAGAATAGCTGAATATGAAGTTAAGGTACAATGTTTACAAAAGGCACTAGAAATAAAAGAAAAGGAAATTGAGCGGCTAAGTGCAACACGCAGTGCACGTTAAAAGAATATATGAAGTTTATGTGCAGTTGTAGCCACGAGAAATTTTCTGCAGAGGCGTTCGTAGACGTTATCATTGTATCATACGTGTTTACTATTAGGTCTACTCAAAAATCTGAGGGGCCTAGCGAAGACAAGTCCTAGACTGTTCAAGAGTGTATGGAAAAGTTCGAAAATGAGAACTGAAGACGACATGAACTAGTGTGATGATAGCAAGTAACAAAAATTGAAAAAATCTTAGCAAAAGTTAAATAATTGTCTGAGGTCCACCAACAGAGAGAGATAAGGTAGAAAGAATCCTGTTTTGCTTATTTTTAAAAAAATTTTAAGAGCGTTTTTTCAGACTTGGCTAAGATATCATGGGGTTCAGTTGGCAAAAAACTTTTTTTTTGACTATATTAATTTTGTCAATTGCCTGCAATGTCATTTTTCTGTGTAATAAATCTATTCGAGATCAGATTTTCTCTTACCCTACTAAGTTAACCAAGATGGCCGCCAACCCAAAGGTTTTTTTTGATATCGAGATTGACGGTAAAAGTGCTGGACGCATCGTCTTTGAGGTATGCTCGTCGATCGAAAAAGTAATTCAAAGTTGAGTTACTATGAATAGCATTAAGCCACTGTTAGGGCGCCTGTAGTCAGTAAGAAAAAGCTCTAAATGATCCGTCAATATTATCATCACGAATTTTTTCACGTTGAAAAAGACGATCTTTCTTATCTGAGGTTACTGACTATTTGCCTTAATCTAATGCTGAAAGCTCTTTGCTGATCGAGTGCCGAGAACAGCCGAAAATTTCCGTGCCCTATGCACAGGTAAGTATAGCTAAGGAAGCGATCAAATCATGTGTAAAATATATTTGTCGGGATATTCTAAAGCCATAAAATAATTGAAGTCGCACGCATAGTGTTATATTTTATCCGCGTCTTCGTAAAATACGTTAAGATGTTCTTTATGTGTTCGAGGCTTTCTAACCTTAGCAACTTTTTGCTGCTTTTATAGGTGAAGCAGGAGTCGGCAAAGAAGGTCGCCCTCTACATTACAAAAATTCTAAATTTCACCGAGTATGTTATGCAAACTGCAAACCGTGTATGACCGTTTTGTACGCAATTGATTCTAACATCTTCTTGTATAGGTCATTCCCAACTTTATGATACAAGGCGGTGATTTCACCAGGGGAGATGGAACAGGCGGTGAATCTATCTATGGTAAAAAGTTTGAGGATGAGAACTTCTCTCTGACTCACAACAAGCCTGGTCTGCTTTCTATGGCAAACTCCGGAAGAAACACCAACGGATCACGTAAGAAATCTGAGACCGTTTTTAAAATATATGTATATTATCTATAACTGACGCCCTTTAAGAATTCTTTATCACCACTGTTGTGACATCGTGGCTGGATGGGAAACACGTTGTTTTTGGACAAGTGGTATCCGGAATGGACGTAGTGAAGAAGATCGAATCTAAGGGAACTCAATCCGGAGATCCGAAAGCAGTAATCGTAATTGCAGACTGTGGGCGTATGTATCAGAGCAAAGGGGGGTTAGAGAACATATACACTTCGATGTATGTAACTAACGCTTTTTTCAGAACTTTAAGTTTTATTAGCCATGTGTTTTTTGAGCATTTTAATAAAAAGATTCAAGTCGTCCAGTTTTAGTTCATTTTAATTCGAACGTTGTATTAAGTCATTTCTGGTTTTCTTCATTCTAGAAACTATAGCACTAGAAGGCGACATTCTGCATCACATCAAACACAGAGTTTAATTTGATATTCATATCAATAATCAGCCATTCGGAGATGTTCCTTTCGAATAGGACAAAGATGTTCTACTGTTTTATCTGCACAAAAAAAAAGCTATTTCAGGACATGTTGTACCCAAAACTTCTGAAATTTTTCGAGCACCATACGGTGATACAGGCCATGGTACATAAAGGTACTTGCTGCTCTAAGCGTGGCCGTTACTATGTTTTGTTAAATGATAAGACGAAAAGGGGGTTGGAAAATATCGAAAATTACTGCACTATAAAACTTTCATATGCTACCGCGTGTTCTAATCTATGGCTCTTCACATTTTGAACAAAGTAAATATAACAGTTATTTTAAATTACACCCCAAACTTCATGATTTAAGGAGGTAATTTCACGCATGGAAACAAAACAGGCACGTAGGTGCACTTAGGCATTACTTGATGCATTTGCGCTCAATGCTAGCCAACCGTGTTAATCGCGCACTCAGCCTCGCAAGTACACATGCTCCAATTTGAATCTGGTTTGTAAATTTTATGAATCTAGGGGGAGAACCAATCTACGGTGAACGCTTTCTATATGTAGATTTTGTATTGAAGCATGATTTACTTGGACTTTCTTGTCTATGGCAAACGCCGGAAAAAACATAAACAGATGACGTGCCTAGTTACTTTTAGAGTGCACGTAATTATTTAGAAAGACTAACAAAAAATACAAAAAAATTTAAAACTGTATTAAAATAGAACAACTGGACGGGAAGCATATGGCGTTCGGGAAAATTATAGAAGGAATAGAGCTAGTTTTGAAAATACAAAAACTAGGAAGCAGCTCAGAAAAGCCTCAGGCATGTATTTGCATTTCAGATTGTGGATGTACGTATTAATTTTGTATACACACTTCAATCAGTTCAACTTTAACTCCTTTTTTATGAAAGAACAAACTCAATGTACCAATGCGAAAATAGATGTTAAATTGTACACAAATAGATCTGCTCCATGGTATTTCATTTTTTTTTCAGCTTTAATCCCTATATAATTGTGTTCAAATAATAGAGCTGCATTATTCCCTGCGATCAGTGCTATTCTATTACCTTGAACTTCTGTTCATCTTTGAGCCGCGAAGGTAAGTTTGAGTTTACAATTCAGCCGTACTTGGCTGCTACAAAGTGAATGTATTCCAATTCTTTTGCAACGCCTTTAAAAGATATGTTTTTTGTCTAAATATTGTTTGCATTGGCACGAAATGCTCAACTGGAACTAGGAATTAGTTCGAAAAATGTACATTTTTCAGACTAAAACGATATTATAGACTCGAATTCATCCTTTCTGTTTCAATTTCATTGACGTTGTATTTTCCGCTATCGTTAGCAACTGTCTTAGCTTTAGCTGCTACATGCCTAGAATTTATGTCCTTCCTATTTTTGGTGTGCCTTTGGCTTTTTTTCCGTTTTTAAGGGGTCAATGGCAAGCACCTCGTCCAACTAACTTTTCGTGACCGTCAATCTCCAGTATGTTGCAGCAGGCGAGCTTGGTTTATATGAGTAAACAGATGATATAAGAATACAAAAAGAGTGTATATAAGTATATAAATATATATAATGATAAACACATTGTTACATGAATACGTATATACAAAAGAGAGTGTATATCTTATCGAATCCAAACAATTATCAATGAACCTATATTCTAATAAAATATATATAAATATATAAAATATATAAGTTCAATTATTATAGGTATACTACTAACTAATGTCCTGAACCCCAAATCATATATCAATCTGAATTATCAAATCTGATAACATAATATCTCATAAAAAACAACGAACAGTATACAACAATCATAAACTATGTGAACAGTAGTATTATATAGAGCTATATACAAAATTAGAAAACGGCTATTAAATCATCAACAAATAACTAGAGTATATATTTAACTTTCCGTAGAAATTTTACGTTGAAAGGTGCTAAAATCGACTCTTTCTATACAGTCTTGTCTAACTTCACCTTATCCAAATTTCTGAATAATTCAAATATAGCTTTACGTATGTCTATATAGTATAATTGCTTGACAATTATCAGACCATTCCTTCATAAAGTAAAATCCATGCTATGACAACTAGATTTTGGGTTAAAACTTTTGTGTAAGACTTTTTTTACTGTACTCACTCAACTCTAAGTCACCTTCACCTTATCCGATTTTCCGCATAATTCGAAAAAATCTTTAGTGATGTTCAAGTAATGCATCCGTTCGAGGGTTATTGTATTTGCTCTTCATACAGATATACAGTCCATATTATGATGTTCAATCTATCCTGAACCAGCTTCACCTTATTTAATTTCCTGCATAACTCGAAGACGTCTTCAATGATGTTTAATTGATGTATCCGTTCAACTGTTATCATATTGACTCTTCATACAGATATAATCCATATCATGACTATGAGTCATTTCCTGAACGTTCAACCAGAGACCGCAATTTATGCCAACTCACCTTCACCTTATCCAATTTCCTCCATGACTCAGATTTATATATGTCTATTCACCAGAATTACACAGAATGTCTGTCTCTATTTATAGATTCATCTGCAGTGCTCATATTTAAAAATAAAATTAGATCCTCAGAGAAAGCCACACAAAAAAAGCAAAAAAGCAGATTCTAAAAAAAAAACCTCTGTGAATTGAACCAATAATCCAGGGTCTGTGATCAAACATTTACTTTTGTAAATAGATTTATATGTTTATATATATATTTGATAGTATTTGAGATAGTAAGTTCATAAAGGCATATGTTTAGATATATAAAACAACAGTGCACATGTATAGTGTACATATAATAGTTAACAAATAATGAACACATCGATATAAATATAGACATTTATCTGGTTCAGACATAGGTGGAGATATATAATATTATCAATCAGTCTTGAACACTTGTACAATATAACTAATAATAAATAATAATATATAAGCATTGTATGTGATACTACTAATATAATAGGAAAAACACCTGATAAAGTACATGGTTATGAGGAATTTACGTGTGTATACTATAAGAAATAAGATATAATTAATAATGACAGTATATAAGTCATATATCAAATAGTAGTATAAAAAGCTGGTACAATAATGAAAATTGCAAAGAAAATAAACTATGTTACATACTATATAATAGCGTTTGGTGTATTGTGAAATACAATAAATCTAGGATTGTATGATAATGGGTGATAGTAGGATATGATAGGATAAAAAAGGATGCATATATATATATATATATGCATAGTATGAGGGGGAAAGGGTGTGTGGATAGTATGATGTAGATTGAAGTGTGTAGATTGTGTAGTGTAATAAATTAAGAAGGGTGTGTGAGTAATATGGTATAGTGATGTGCATGTAATAATATAGTATGTGAGTAGTGTGATGTGGCAAAGAACGTGTGTGTAATATGATATTCAGAAGAATAGGTGTAAGACAGTATGATGGAGCGTGAGTGTGTAGGGTAATACGATAGAGGGCATGGATGTATAAAATAGGTGGATAATTGGAAGAATATGTGCAGGATATATGGTACAATACAATGGGGTGTATGTGAATAACATGATATGTTGAAAAGAGTGTACAGATATGTATCAATATAGAGAAGAATATCTATAGACAATCTCTCTTAGTTATTTGATGTTAGCTCGTAGAGCTAGGTTGAAAAAGCGATGTCGTACGACAAGCTCCGAGTTGCTCAAGATACGCAGTTATGCACGGCGCGATATTGGTGAAATTAACACAGCCATCCGTTCCAATACTTTTTAAAATAACAAACTATGCGGGCCAAATCGCATCTCACTTTGAACACCACGTCAAACATCATTGTTTGAGCAACGATAGATCAGCCACTTTCCACATTAGCTTGGCTCTGTACGCCTCTAGATCTAAAGTTGTACCCACATTTGGTCTCCTTTGTGTAGCATAAAAAAACTGTACCTTTCAATCTCCTCAACTAGTGAAAAGTACCTAACTCTGGATATGCACTAACATGCATATGACGATTGCGAGCTTGGCAGCAATACCTTAAATTCAAAGACGCAAGAAGTGATTTGCTGTGTTGCCAGAATAATGGATTGTGCCAGTCTTAGTTAATTTGTGTTTGATCAGCCGTCAATAAAACAAAGAGTTGAAAGCACAGTGCGAAAAACAAAAAATGACAAAGTTCTAAAGCCGAGCGGAAGCGTGAGGGCGAGCGAAGACAATGCTTCGAGAAGGAGAAACAAGCATTGAAAACAGAGGATTTTACGAAGGCAAAGAAATTATTTTAGCAAAAATGACGAATTTTGGACCCAAGCAACGTGGAAGAATTTTGAATTCGCATATAGAAACGAAAGTAACGTGCAACGGAAACCTACCTGTTGGTATTGCGGAAGTGATTTATATAACTTGTTTATACAGTATGAAGTGCTGTCACGACGGACAGGTCGGCATCGATAAAAAAATTTCATTCAGTACACTCAAAAGCCAAGCATCGAATTAGTAGGAAGCAGAGTGTTACGGCTCCATGCTATCACCGCTTTAGAAAAAAGGGGTGCTAATAGGATAATTTGTTTATAGTATAGTAGGACTACATAATAATGTATTCGCAGTTAACCGTCGATAGTGTTACAAGTTGTAAGGGCCAATCATATACGTGTCATGGTTTACATAGAGTACTTAAGGGGTAATACTAGAAAATTAAGCTGTTCCATTATATATATACATAATTTCGAAGGGAAATCCTAATGGATGTTATTTACAATACGTTGATACGTATCATAGATTTGTGTTCGCCAGTTGTCACGCGCCTCACTGATCAAATTCATCATAAACTTTTCGCACTGTTCTTCACTCCAATCCAGATGATATCGTTTGCGCAAATCGGTGGCAATATTGGGTGAATTTAGGCAGGGGATTGCGCCGCTTTCGCCGCTACTCATTTCAACAATTAGCAGAATTTTAGAGTAGTGTTTTCTGGCAGCCAAAAAACCGCGAACTACCAAGTTACAATAGGCCTTGAAGGTCTTGGATTGATCCCCACCCATTACTTCTACAAATTCGTCCGTGAGTTTAAAGGGTGCTTTTTCGAATTTAATAGTTCGTCCCAACAAGTACCCAAAGTCGATGTGAAAAATATGTCCGCCAGAATCCAGCATGATGTTTCCGTTGTGACGATCTTTAATTTGCAACAGGTAGCAGACGATGGAGTAGGCCGCGAGTGATGAAACGAAGTTGCTTCGAGCGCGCTTGAATTCGCTGCTTAAAGCCCACTCGTATCTAAACACCTCTAACAATGATAAAGAAGTCCCATTCATCTCCGTCATCTTCTTGAGCTTGTCGAGACTGATAGAGTTAGGTACTACTTCGATTAAACCAGATTGGTAGGACAGGGCGGATATATGATAACATTGTATGTGCAGGGGTAAATTCTCTGACATCCAAATAGTTTGAAATTGGTACAACAATTGCATCACGAACAGCTCTTGCAAAACAAAATCACCATGCTTTACAATGTAAGCTTTCACGTCCCAATGTGGCAAAGCTGCATACTTACTGGAAAGCTTGATTCGTCGGCGCAGCTCCTTCCAAGACGTACCAAAGGCAGATACAAATGGCTTTGACCCATCCTTTTGTCCGTCTACATCAGAATCGGCGGAAGAAGACGTCGACTGAGACGAGAAGTCTGGATGTTTAGAAGACTCTAACATTTTCCATGTTTCCGGTTTTCGTTGGTATTCGTCACATGCCATCTCATCTTTGTCAGTTTTTCTCTTCCCGTCTTCTTCTTCTCGTTTTTTTCCTCCTTCTGCTGACGACACCTTCCAGAAGTCCGTGTTCAACCTCAAGTATTCATCAGCCATTTCGTTGGAACAATCTCCCGGCAAGTTCAGCACTTCGCAGATCATCTTGTACAGCACCCTTCCGTACGTGGGAATTGGCTGACACTCTTCAAGTACGAATCGCAGCACGCGCACTCTCGAGTTATTGTCGTCGATCTGGGGTAAGTACGCATGCCCACTCTTCAAATATGGCTCCAGTTGCCTCAGTTCACTATTCAAAGCGTCGCTGTACTTGTCTGGTTGGCCATACAATTCACCCAACTTACGGCTCACATCAATAATCTTTCTGACAAACTTGATCTGAATAAAAAAAAACTCTTTTCCGGCAGGCACCTCCAAACTCTTTTCCACTTTGGGAGGCGGGGCGGGCTTAGTAATTCGAATCAGTCTGCTCAGTTCCTCTTCTGGATCTTCGGAAAGATGCGAGGCCTCGTCGCAATCGTGGGTTCGGAAAAACTCGTTGATGCACTGGTTCGCGTAAACCCGTATATAGGCCAGCCAACCGGTTAAGTAGCGACACAATATGCACGAATTGCATCTGACAGCATGGCATGCTTCAAATTTAAATGCGTCTTGATCGTAGGCTTGATTTATCCATGAGGAACAAAAGGGGTTCAGTTGAGGTAGCAAAAAATCCGAAAGATAGCTCTCGTTTATTACAGATAACGAGCTGTTCGATGGCCACGTTCTCAGTTGTAGTGTGGGCGAAAACAGATACCAATAGTCGTGCAACTGGACGTTTGCCGCCTCCTTACTCGAACCTTCGCGGCTGTATGCGTCTAACGGCTGGCAACATGTAAATCGAGCATACTGAAACGGCAGATAATGCGGACACCAGGTCGGAGACGGAAGACAATGAAGACGGGCCGGTTGCAGCCAAGGAGAAAAGTCAAACATTGAAGAGATTTGCTTCTTGATGACCGATTCAGAATAGAACGGACTGCCGGGCTGGCTATCATGTAATTTCAAATAGGGCTCCCAATCGTGCTTGCATAGACACTTCGGAAAGGCATTCAACGAATAAAAAAGAGGACACTTCTCTGAGAACAACGGAGGCACCGCCACTGGGATGAAAGAGTTGGACACCAGTGCCTCAGAGCACAGACAGATATCCCCGTCGGTTGCATAATTATATACACTATTACTATATACATCGCTATTATCTACACCATTGTCATTTGTATACGTCAAACACATTTGCCTGCTCAATATGTTGGGGGGCCCCTTTTCATCGCTCTTATCTCCCACCTGAAAGGACGAATCCTTCATGCGCTCAGTGTATCCACGTCCGGAGGACGAGCAGTCGTAGTCTGACTCGCCTTGGTCCAACTGTTCAACGTGACTTTGCCTGATCAAACGTTTCAAAAGCAAAGAGCATAAGCATTTATTTTTCTCTCAAAAAACAAAGGCAACTATTCAAACGACGTCCGCTGCACAGCATAAACACAGTTTACGTACCGTAGAAGAAGCTGACACCACGAGCAGCCAAAAGCCAATTGGAGCTTAGTGCGTATCTTGTCTAATGTGAGTATGAGGTTGCAGTCTATGTTATAGATATGTACAAATACAGATGTAACAGAAACCCTGGGCGGAGCGTGAAAATTCCAGTCGGAGCCAAGTGAAATAGGCCTGCGTCAAAAAAGTTAGATATTTGAACAAGTGAAAACTATTTTGTCTGTCTTCAGATCCGTACAGAAATGGATAAGAAACATGATTGCACAAACAGTGGCTTTGATCTCTTCTCAGGAAATTATAGAACAGATATTCCATGTCTATCTGAGAATTCGTAAAACTCTTCGATTGACCTTCTACTGGCCGCCTCCTTTGAATAAGCTTATCAGACTGCTTTTTTGGCGCCTCGTCCTGCGTTTTGCTCTTCGTCTTGATGTTCAAGCCTGGCGGTAATGGTTGGGTCAAATAGAGTTCTGGGAGCTGCTGAATGATCTGCTTAAGAATTTTTAAACACCTTTTTTGCCAAGTTGGAGATCCAAGTTGAGACATGCTACTTGTCAGATAATAGACTTGAATTGCAAACGGTAATTCATCTCTGCACTTGGCCATTATAAACGAAGTCAGCGGGAAGTTCTTGTATGACAATAGCAAATTGACAAACTGGGGCAAATAAAAAATAATTTGAGATGAAAAGTTGGTATACAAATAATGTGCTTGTTTACATAAAACATCGGTAAAACTGATATTGTTTCGATACTTAAATATATCGTTAATCACAAGCCATATCGTAGAAAGCCCCGTTTTGTTTGACGGCACATAACCTGTTGATGGCACCAAACTCGTCGCGACGACTGCGTCTGATACCATATCTAGTGCCATGTTGAAATGGTTTGTTTCCACTCGTGCCTCTAAGCGACGCACCATTGCCACCCACTCATCGTTTTTGTGACCGCGACGCATATAGGCCCTCACAATTCCACCTATTAACAAAAACGATCTTTTCAATGATTTTCGCGTCTCCTCCAGCAACTGGCCGAACTCACTCCATAAATCTGCATTTACCTCTTCAATACTCACTCCTACAGGTTTCAGCGGAAATCGCAGACTATTCCACGTGTCTAAATAACTCTTCGCAACCTCGTCCTCTTCGTGTTCCTCTTCTTCATCTTTTGTCAGTACGTCTTCTCCGAAATCCCTCAAGGCATCTTCTGCATCTCCGGCTGCCACAGAATCGGTTTCCTTTTGATACCCGAATTCTCTAAGCATGCCCACCGCATGCTTAGATTCTTTATACTCTTTGATCCGTTCCAGCATCAGGGACATTTTTTCTTGCTAAGCAACAATGCAAAGTTAGACATAGGCTTGACATGAAAAGATGTCAACACTGACAAAATCGCTTTCGCTCAGTTCTATTCTCGCATAAAAAATGATCGTCATCAATGCGACATAGATCATTCACAGAACTTAATCAACTTTCATCGACCAATGTGCTATGCCAACAAAACGACTCTGTCCAGCTTTTGTTCGAAATCCGAAATTATTGAACGACTCTAGAAATTTCAACGCAACACTCGTCACGCAACCGCTCGTACCTGTTTCAACAGACTCTCGATTTTCTCATCTAGCGTCTCGTTCATCGTATCAAACAGCCTTGCTTCCCATTTATCAACCAGAGTATGCAAATCATGCATTTTGTGTCTAATTACTTTGTGAGCCTCTGCCTTTTTGGCTTCCAATTTATGCTTTAATTCATCTATTATTTGAACGAATGCTTCAACCTAATCACCCGCATTCGTGCAGTAGAGTCGGGCGGCAAAAAAAAATTAGCATGGTGTCCTTTTGAGGATTGTGCGAAATAGTTTACTGATGAAGATAGGACAGCAGCGAAATACGGTTTTGCGCATTACCCAATTTAATTTCCAACCATCAACTCGACAAACTCACAACCATAAAGCGGGCACATTTTAAATCAAACACAGAGAGTAGAGCCGTGTTCGTTGAATGCTGCAGAGCTCACGCAAGACTTTTAGAGTAAGGCCTACATCGCTCTCGGCTCAAATAAAAATGATTGCCTGTGAAACCTTGAATGAACACGGCCGCTAGTCCCGATGCAAAAGGACGCCAAGTTTCCCAGTGCCATTCTGAGAGAACACAAAATAGCAATATTTGACACTAAATGACGTTCATACCTGGCGAATTTCATCAGCCGACGGAAGGATTGAGCGTCTAGCGTTATAGGAAGTAGACCGACCATCCATGTGCCATAATAAGAGAACTAACGCAGATGGGAGAGATTAAATAAGTATTACTACGATAAATCGTTCAGATGGTGTGACAAGATTTTTTTTTTGATTTACAATTTCATTGAGTTACTGTTTTTAAATTTAAAGTTTCGAGAGTAGGGCTTATGCTGTAAATCTGTATGATGTAATCTATGTGTACACAAAGTTCAGCGTTTAGCTGGATTCAAAGAGAACACGAACGAAAGAGTAGTTTTATATCGGTAGAGTGTTCGAACCTGAATCTGCAGAATGAAAAAACATATCGTTTTTAACCGTGGGTTTTTTAAAAAGTCTGTCCTGCTCCCTAAAAAGCTCTCAGGTTGAGAATTTTGTGTCCCTCGGACAAGGTCTGCTTAAATTTCAAAGCAACTCAGTCTTGCGGAAAGAGGGAGACGCGCACCGAAAATAATTTAATTGGAAATACGGCGAGAGTTCTGGTTGGGTGGCAGTTCAACGAATAATTTTGTGCGAAGCAAAATGTTGCCCTCAGTTAGAAAGAGGTATCAAAGTCTTAAAGAGTAAAAGGCGGGCGCCGAAGCACAAACAGGTCGCAGAGAACTAGCGGGGAGAGTGTCTGAAGACAGTGAGGACAGACGTTTAAGATATGAGAAAACAGTCGAGTGGAAAGCTATTGGCAGACGCATAAAAATGAATTTTCAAGTCAATTGTTTTGACAGGGCTGTTCAGATCTTCAGGCGCCTCGGTGTAGTCGGGCAGTGAGTTACCACGGCACTCTTGTACGAGTAGTAATGTTCAGAGACGTAGTTTGAGTTCATTTTTTATAGAGCATGTAATTGGTTATAGGTGTGATGACACAAAATGTTCTCGATAGGGGGTAGATGTAAAGTATCGAAATCTTTGAGTGCATGTGGGGAGGGGTAGCGCGATACATACCAGTTCAAATCGTATTTATTTCTTTTGATTAGGAGATGGGCAGCCAGCTCTGGATTTCTGGCACGGGGAGAAGGGTGCGTTTCTAGAAAACAAATATCAGTTACTAGCCCAGCAAAATGATACTGGGAACCACTCCGGTTAATGGTAACAGCTTACCCCGTAGTTGCATCCGATGTCGCTAACAAATATTCGCTGCCAATATTTTTGTAGAATTCGCTTCCAAGCTCATAATGAATGGTGACAGCTTGTTTCAAGCGAACGGATGCCGCACACGCTTCGGCAATGACGCAGTTCCGGACGATCTCGTCCTTAGTTATAGCGCAATGTATAGGGTCTTGGCAAGAGTAACAGTTTCGTTCTTGTTTATATTCATCATCAAACATATCTTCATTGCTAGCGTTTCTCATCATGTTAATGAAACAGGACATTTCGGCTTTATACGCGGCGCTATATCGTTGTTCGAAAGATGGGTGCAACGGACTTCTCTTAATGGATTCTTTGTGATATTTGACTAGCGAGTTTTGATGAGGATTCTCTACACAAAGCATACCGTCCTCGCCGAAAACTTCAACGCGTTGATCATAGCCGTAGGAGGCGTAACGCTCGACGTGAATAACGGAAGTAACTCCGGAGGGGTACTCAAGATTGATGACGACGGAATCAAAATCGTTGGAGCGTGCAAGATCCGGGTGCCAAGCTTTCCCGCTGACATAAACGCGCGAGGGATATTCGTTTAGCAGCCAGCAATGCATGTCAATGTCGTGGACACAACAGTCCTGGAAGATGCCACCGGAGGAAGACAGGAAGAACAATGGAGGAAAAGGATGATCCCGACTAACGGAATGAAGATAATGAATTCTGCCAATATAGTTGTTGAGAATGGAACGCTTCAACTCTAGAAAAGAAGGATCGAATCTACGATGAAAGGCACAAAACAAAGGCAGGTGATGAGTCTGAGAAATAGAGAACAGATGCTTAATTTCTGATTCGAGGGTCGACAAAGGCTTTTCACAAAATACGGCAAGTCGGTGGTTGAGAGCCAGCTTAGTCAGATCATGATGGGTCGGCGTGGGGGTGGAAATTATAACGCCACACAGCTGATCTTCTGGAATAGACGAATTCTGGTAAAGATAAGATTCGAGAGAAGTGTAAACGGGGTAGTCAAAGGGACGAGTAAACAGAACGGATTGGCGTTCTGACTCTATAACAGCCGCTAATTCTACAGATGGATCAGAAATGATGTTCTGAAAATGGATTTTTCCAATTCTTCCATAGCCAATAAGGACCAGCTTAACTAAAAAAATTTGTTAAAAAATATCCTAAAGGCGCGAAACAGGCAGACAGTTGTAAATAGACGTATATGTGCTCGGTCGATCGGTCCTTCGGCGGCTCGATCTGAGAGTCAAACACACCGCCCGAGCCAGGAATTAGGAAACACAACGCTACCTTTTTTCATAGTTATGTATACAAGTTTTCTTCGTACTAGAAGTGCATGGTATTTTATAAACCTCTGTATTTAGAAAAAAAAACTTATTACAAGGTACAACAGCTTTGTGGCTATACCTACAGGTTACTTAGCTAGCGAATAGTGCGAGGGGTAGGCGTCGACAGTATCTCTTTAAAACAATACCGAACAATAAAATTATTTTTTTGGAACTTCAATTTAATTTTTCCATGTCTTGCCATCAGTTTGTACGCTTGATCCTAAAAAGGCAGCTCTGTTGTTCGCAAGTGGGGAATACTAATTTTTGACTTGGTATCAAAAAGTGCCATTAGGCGGGCCAATTGGAAAAATTGAACAAAACTGCCGAAAAGAAAATATGCCCCCCAAGGTATTTTCAGGTACGCAAAGAGAGTGTGAAAGCAGAAGAAGGGGGAATAATCGCGTTGAAAACTTGAAATGAACAAAAGCGGTATTTGTGTGTTTTTGCAGTGTATAGATTTGTTTTTGTCAGCTATCAGAGTTATATCTACGACATTGCATTTTTTGATACCTTATACACTATTTTTCAGGTTCTGCAAATAAAGAATTGGCTCTGGCAATCGTTGAAACTCTGGGTTTAAAATTAGGCGCTGTGGAATTAAGTCGCTATCCCGATGGAGAAATTAATGTTGAGTTCTTAGAAACCGTGAGAGGCCACGATGTCTTTATTATTCAGGTATCTACTAAAAGAAAGGGCTCTATTACGAATTGTACAATTTTTTTACACGAGAGTATATGACTATCTACAGCATATCAGAAGCACAATTATGCCTAACAAAAATTCTTTCAGCCTATCTGCCCACCCGTGAATGCTCACTTGATGGAACTCCTTATTATGCTTGACGCGCTTAAACGCTCTAGTCCATCTAGGATAACTTCAGTGATTCCCTATTACGGATATTCTCGACAAGACAGAAAACATGGTCCGCGGGAGCCAATTACAGCAAAACTGATCGCGGACCTTATCGAGGTAGCGGGTCCACAACGCATGCTATTCTTGGATCTCCATTCAATTCAAATACAAGGCTTCTTCAATATTCCGGCCGACAATTTGAGCTCAGACTCGCTGTTTATTGATTATTTTGTTGAAAAAAAACTCAGTGGTGCAGATTCTACAATTGTGGCAACAAATGCAGGCGCTGCAAGGAGAGCTAGAGAGTTGGCCAAAAAGGTGGGAGCTAAAATTGCATTTGTAGAGACAAGGGTCCATAGCGGTCAAAAAATTTTAAACGTAGTTGGAAACTTAGAAAAAAATTGTTTGTTAATAGACGACATGGTTGATACAGGGGTGAGAGCACGCGATGCTGCAAAAGTGCTCAAGACTAATGGCGCTCAAAAGTATGTAAAACGATCTACTCGGTTGATCAAGAAATTCTAGTCTTTGACAGATGGGACATAGTTGTTGTGTGTGTATCTGTGAGATTCGTTGTGCGTTTAGAATTGTAAAATAAGTTAGAAGCTGGAACTTATTAGATATTGAAAAAAGTCTTTCGATATGTTATTGCAAACTATGTGCTTTGTGTTAGTGTGTTGTGATTTATGCAGTCAAAGTTAAAATGCTGTGATTAATCACGTGAAAACAGTAGCTATATGTGGCCAAGTGTAAAAAAGCTGTAATTCATAATCCAATATCAACGCGCAAAAAACGCGTAGTCGATAAATATGGTGCCAATGAATTATCACGGCCAGGCTGTTGAATATACTTGTCCAAACAAGACTATATACACGTGCATAACCCGATAATTTAACGACACATGACCTAGTGATACTCGAATAGCGCAGCATTGCAGCGGTTGTTGATGGAGTTAAACTTGTTCGTTTTTGGCGTGCATGAAGTGTTCTGCCCTGGCTGTATGCACTCGAACGTCTAGCACAAATTTTTGACAAACAGCAGCTGTGAATAGTGTAATGTGTGACTGTAAACATGAACAAAAATGTATTGACGCCAAATGCTAGACAAGAATCGACCTAGCATTCACACAATATTGAGGCACATGGACACACGGTAACGTGCAGTTTAGATGTGCTTGATAAGAGTTGTGACAATTTTAACTGGCGTAAACGCAGTATTTTCGCATAAACGGTTCAACAATACTTGTTCAACCAGATGAATTTTCAGCCAATTGTTTTTGGCAAAAAAATTTCACGATGGAGATTTACTAACTCTTTTGCCTTCAGAGTCTACCTTTGGGCTACTCATGCCATCTTATCGTGTCACGCAGATTTTCTACAAAACTCAGAAATAGATGAGGTTATTCTCACCAATTCCGTACCTGTTCCACCATCTAACCGCTTCGCCAAACTTCGTATTCAGTCCGTAGCGCCGCTACTAGCTCAAGCTATCAAAAGAATTCACGAAGAGAAATCGATTTCAGAATTATGTCATCGTTTATTGGACAGAGAAGCGTCGCTGATAAATGAGTAAAACATTCGAATATAAACTTGCATTCGAACGACTTAGCCGTTATATACTTTAAAATCGCGCATCAGACCACACTTCCAAATTAAAAACGTCCAGTTCACGACTGAAATTCTCCAAATTTGAATAGCGATTCTGGTTTTAATTAGTGATTTGCATACTCCATTCAAAAATGCAACATTACGTAAGTAACGCGCTTGTTGGCACAAAAATTTTTCTAAATTGATGCTTTAAATTTTCCTCTAAATCGATGCTTTAAATTTTCTTCTCAATAGCATCAAACTCGAAAAGTCACGCATTTCTAAACCAGTTATGTTTTCCAAACTGGGCTTGCATTCGGCGACTTTGATTTTAAGATCTTCGGTTACTATAATTGTCACACGGAACTCTCGATTGAAATTTTTTTTATCAATGTTTGTGAAGATAAAGCACACTTTCCCGACTTCTAAGACCTCGATTTTTAAGCCCAGCAATTTCTCAAAAATGGAGCACTGGTTGGTGGCGTCATCCATTTTGATTTTTTGGATGCGTTTTTTTTTGCAAAGTTCGGCGCGCTTGTCGACCAGTTTAAGCTCAAGTGTTCTGACCCGATCTTTGTATTCTTGAACTTGTCCAGGGAGGATTTTTTCTGATTCTAAGAGTTTGGCATGATTGGATTCCAACTGGTGAAGTTCATGCTTTTTTTTTTCAGTTTCTAAATGCAGCCGTTAATCTGAGTGTTCTATAGAGGATTATAGGAGCCTGTGCCTGTACATAAATAAACCTACCTTTTGTCCAGTAGTCCAAAGATTGTTTTGCTTCTTTTTCGCGCTGTTTTAACGTTGACATTGTATCTATTGGAATGAAGCCGATGACATCGTGTTATAAGTATCACTCTTGCGGTACCGACCGATAGTTGGTGTTATTCATTGACTCTGCTTACCTTTATAGTTCTGACACTGTTCGTTGTGCCACTTTTTTTCATTTTCAGCCCATTCGTATTGGTTCTTTACAAACGTGTTGAATTTTGCTTTGAACTGTTCGAGCTCCAAAAGAATGTTTTGGGGTGATACAGATGGGAGAGTGCTCGCCATAGAAGCAGGAAGGTGTCGACTGAATTTGCAAACTTGAAAGTGCTAAAAAAATAAAAAAGCCGTCAATTGTTGTTTTTAGCCGTTAAACGAATAATTATCGGATGTAACGATATAAAGATGAATGCGAGCCCTTTTCAAAAACATTTTTTTCTCCTGATTTTGAAGTTACTGAGGCAGGGTGTACTTTACGATGACGTTAGTCAAAGAGATGTTTTTCGTGTATTCTTTTTTCATCACGTTGGGTTGCAACTCACAAAAGTGAACCTGAAACCAAACCTGCTGTTCGGTTTCCTTGACGTGTTACAAAAATTTAAACAGATTGCAGATACCTTGCACACGCGAGGCGAGGTGGGCTACATTGCGGTATCAAGGTGTATAGTTCGGCAAAATAACTTTAGTCCTTCCGTCGGAAAGGTTTTTTGGATCGTTCATAGAGCCTCTTGTCGCTTTAGAATTTCCTAGATTTGACAGGTTTTCATCTTTGAACCTTTTTCGGCGAATAGCTTTGGTTGGCGCTTTAGCGGCTGGGGGGTTTGAGCGGCTGCTGGGTGTTGGAGAGACTGGAGGCTTTTTTTCCCTCTTATTCAGAGACTTGGCAGGGGCGCACGGTGAATCTACAACAGTAAACTCCACGTTGTCAAAGCAAGACGAGGGCGATGTTTTGAATTCCAGTTTACTGTCAGCTTTGAGGTCAGTGTGATCCACGTCATGTGTTTTAGGTTTGGGTTCAGTGTCACTTTTTGGGTCCTCACGGCTCACACCGTGACTCCCGAGCTTCGATTTCGGACGTTTTCGATAATGAAGCACCAACGGGTGAGTGGAAAGCTTTTCGAGGAGGTCTTGGCGATGATTTTTTTCGAGAATCTCGCGTAGAATGTTCAGGTAAACTCGGTCGACAGGAAGGTTCAACTTTGTCATTTGCTCAATGGATTTCCAGGCCATATCCACGTCCCCGCTTTTTCGACAGGCGATTAGCAAGCTAGTAAAGAAAAAGGTGCTAAGTTTAAAAGATTTTTCTGCTTGAGAAAAGATGTCCATGGTCTTTTTCGTATCCCCGAGACGTCCATACGCCATCATCATTATGCCATACGTTTCGATATCTTGGAATGAAAAAGAGGAAATGTTAGTACGTCGTGTTAGAGCAAGGCACGGCTCACTGCAGTTTATAGAGATTAATACGGCTTAAAAACGATGCTAAACGTCCGTACTTGGTGATAGCTTTTTCTCGCCCATCAGCTTTTCGACGGCGACAACGTGATCAAGCGAGGCTCTCGACGCTATGCGAAACATCGAGTGAATCAACGGGCGGTCAAATGCAATATCAAGCTTGTGCCCGCTGTTTAATAATAGCTCTAAGATAAACTTGGCAAAGACATATTCCTTTTTCTCGCTGCATAAGTTCAATATCATCGAAATCGTATGCTGGTCTGGTACCGGGATCGATTCCAACGGGAGCAAATCAGGATCGAACACCAATTCATGGTTTGAAAAAGAGGGGGAGTCAACGTATACAGTGGAGCGAGATGAGTCGATACATCAACTTGAGAAGCTACGGAAGCGCCAATTCTATTCTTATTGTGATTGTTCTGACAATCTATACCCTCGCTATCTTGAGCAACATATTCAATACACACGCTTTCTTCGTTTCGAGTGCCATTTTTATTCATATACCCATCATCGTCTCCACTGAAGCCAACCACCTCTGCATTGTCCTCACTGCTCGCAGTTGCTAACTTTAGTGCTTCCCTAGGTGATTTATCGCCCTTGATTGAATTTCTCCCATCCAGCACTTCTATGACGCCCTCCCTTTTACTTCCCGCGGCTAGAACTCGGTTTTTTTCCTCCCATTTTGCTAGTCTACTAGTTTTGACTCTAACCGCGGAATAAGCCAGTAAGTGCTCGAATATTAAAAAAACTTCCTCCGTGTAGTTCTCCTCCCTCAGCAGCGTCAGATAAGTGTTCCAAGCCCGTATATCTGGGTCAAAGAATTTCAGAACGCTCTTCCACATCAGATTAATATTGTCCAAGCCCTCGCCTTTAGAACAGTGAATCAGAGTGGTGAGAGACGAAACATCTGGGCGCACTCTGTGCTTCAACATAATAGACAGCACCGAAGAACAAGATGCTCGGTCTTTAGCTCTTGCGCAGACCAAAAGCATCAAGTTGGACAAACGTAGCGTCAACAAATAGCCATACTTTTCAAGCTGCTCAACAACGTAGAACACACGCGATACATAGTCGCCATCTGAAGCAGCATTTACAAGGGAAATCAGAAGCCAATAAAACGTGTCCAAAGACGGCTTCAGTGCCCGCTTTTTCAGCTTTTGGTAAAGCGAAAACGTCTTCTTAACATAGCCCGCCTTTGCCATCAAGGCCACCATCTTTGTATATGTAGGTTCATCTATACGAAGGGGCTTACTGTGAATTTCCCATACAGCAGATGTATCGAGCCTTTCAAGCGCATCAAGTAATTCGCGCAGATTTTCTATGTGACAAAATACCACGGTGTTAATACTCTCACACACAAGCTAGATGCCACCAATAATCAATTGTACGACCCTATCGAGATCACCCTAAGACTCGATGCGCGTATACTCTACAAACCGTTTTTTTCGATTCTTCTCCTTTTTAACTCGGCGAGTTTCTGTTCTTCACTAATATTGACAAGTGTTTTACTTCGCTGCTTCGCTTTTGGCAATGAGCCTTGAGTTTTTTTGGGACTAGAAGATGCTGCAAGAAATCTACGGCTAAATGTGCGCAGAGAGAAGCTTTGAGCCAAAGGTTTTAGGAACATATGTAGCTGAATTTGTCAAGCAGAGCGCGTGAAAATTGAAAAAATTATCCTGACGCATTAAGCGCTGTAGGGAAAGTGACAATTTAGACTGCTTAATCTCGTATAATTTTTTGGTCAACATCTTAAAAAATCTGCTTGTCTATTTAACATAGCCCAATACTTGAGTTTCGCTAAGATTCTTTTCAAATTATTTTTCAGTGGTCTAATAACCAACTCGGTATCGTCAATCTAAAAAAAAAAGGCAAATCCACCAAAACATTTATGCTTTTGAGAACAGCCAAATTCAAAAAAAGCCGCCAGAACAAAAGGCTTTCCCGGTGAAAGGAGTCAGCGATGCAGCTGGAAAATTATCGAATGGCGGGGAAATTTTCGAAAATGCAAACCCCTCCGAAAAAAGGCCGTGTGAACAGGCCCCGATGGTATTCGCGTAAAAAAGCCGGGTGAACATGCCCACACTTAACAAATGTCAACAGTTTTGTCCCCGTGCACAGGCATCATGCATCATGTAGACGCATTTTGTCCTCACATCAACTGGCCTTCTGTAGGTACTGTTTGCTCTCAAAAAATGATTAGGCACGCTTGTCATATTCCACATAAAAATTGCGTCTCACATTCCAGATCATATACAGAAAAGTGCCTGCACCTAAGCCTTATTGAATTATGTACCCGCCTCTGCCTTATTTAACATTTTACGTTCATCGAAGAAATTTCAAAACGCGAATAGATAAAAAAATCAGCCTATTTTCGCCCTTCGTTTTAATGTTATTCTTCCCAGATACCAAAGTTCGAAAACATTTCTGGCCTTGAACAAAAGTTCAGCAAGTCTTTGAGTCTGGTGTGTCTGAGACAGAGATTTTGGGTCAGAAAATAGAGGAGTCGAAGCTCATATGCACCGAAGAATTAAAATCATGCATACTCAGTAAGAACAAACTAGATAATAATGTCCTTGTTTCTCTGACACCAATCATTTATGTGGGGATGTATCAAAACTCGCATATGCTTTAACTATTCAGCCAGGCTCTTAATTTGAATATCAACAAAATATAAAGTGACAAACAGATAGCTCTAGCTGCATACATATGCACATAATTTCTATATAACCCTGATCTATAAGAATCTAAATGTGGGCTTTTTCGATTTATTTTCGTATACAAAAAATAGTTGAATATTAATCAGTAGTTTGTATAGCTTCGCCAAGCTTGTCAGCCAATAGAGATTTTTTTTCTTCCCCGCAATCGAACTAAAAAAGCATGTTATATTGAACAGTAATATGACAACAAGAAACAAGGTGATTCATTTTGCATACCATCGTCTAACCTCCGAATTACCTTCTTCATGCCGGCTTCATTATACGCTTCCAAAATTTGTTGATACTGCCATCATCATCGCGAAAAATGGACAAATACATTGCACTCATTAGTTGTTCAAATATAAAAAAAACGTCTGATTTGCGCATAAAAGTGATAACAGGCATATTTCGTTCAATTTGAACCAATAATTCTATTGGCTTTACACAGTGTGCTTTTAAATTCTGTGTTCAATAGGGTAAACTTTAACATACCATCTCAATGAACCCAGGGTGCGTCGCGGAAAAGGCTCTTTCTAATACATATAGATCAACAGCGTAGCATTCCACTTGACTGGAGGTCATACCCAATCCAAAGTCGATCAGCACCTGGAGTCAGAGCATAAAAATTATAAAAGTTTGTTGATCAATAATGCTTCAATAGACGTGTTGAATTAAGACCAATTAGAACCCTCCTACGTACTATATCTAAATCCTTCGCAGTTAGCATAATATTGCTTGTTGTAAGGTCTCCATGAACAAGTGAACTTTTATGTAATTTGGCAATGATCAAACCAAGTTTTCTTGCAATATCTTTTGTAGTGATTCCTAACGAAGTCATATTTTCTAGCATTTTATAAACACGTTGTTGGTCATATAAAGCTGAATTTAAAAAACACGCATGAGCTGAATTTCTATCATGATTTTTAGACATTTCTCCAGAGATCAAACGACCAGATTCAGTTTTTTCTTCCAAATAAATCAGATAGGAATTCAGTGTTAAGCCATCGACGCGTTCCATGAACATTAGGTGATTATCCTTATCAACGAAATATATACAGGGAATGCGAACACCGGATTTTTGTGCTCGACCCATCGTGCGCACTTCATTTTTAAGACGTTTCGTATTGAGCTCAGCATCGAGCATAGGATGACGGTATTTTTTAGGCATGCGCTCTTTAATAATGGTCGGTTCGCCAAGAAAGGTGCCAACATATAACGTCTGGATAGAAAAGTAAAGGAGAAGGAGTTATCATCAACTGACATCAAAAAAAAAAAGTGAGTGCCATACAGCTTCAGCGCCTTGTTGTAGAAACTGTGCGCTGGTCAATTGCTTCCAATTTGAACCAATAACTCGCCATTCGTCATTTGAAGTATCCATATTTTTCTATAAAAAATAATAAGGATAATAAAATAATCTAAATTTTTTCTGAAATGAGAGGGCTTACGTTATAATTGAAAGATCTATACAATACAAATGAGGCAAAAAAGAGCTAAGGAGAATAGGCACGAATTACCAGATAAATTTCATAATAAGAATATTGGTACAAAAAATTAGAAGTAAAGCGAAAGATTAATTTTCATGCATACTTTGTGTGTGTTGTGACCCATACAACCGCGCGTGTGTGACCGTTTATGATCTTACCAAAATCAAGGATTATTAGTAATTTTTTTTCATGCTGTCTGAGTGATGATGACCACACGAGCTGAAGTCAAAAAGACGCTTCAAAATGTTCGGATTTGTATAGAAGAACAAAAATTCGAAGCTGCCTTGAGCATGTGTAATAATCTGTTAGAAAATAATGGTCCGTTATCACCTTGGGCACCGTCTACTGATCAATTTCCAAAAGACAGGGAGTGGCTGCCTCTGGCATTTAACGCTCTATTATTCAAGGGACTGGCACTATTTTCAATGGTTAAAACTTGTAGTCGGCCACAAGACCAAAGCAACTATTGTATGTATACAAGAATATTTAGTGGCCTAGGGTGGTAAAGAAATATGTGTGTGAGAAATTATTCATTTTACCGTGAGGAAACCGGTGATGACAAATAAAAAATGCGCATATTCTACCCTCCTGATAGAAAAACAGCGAAAGCTATCGGTAAAACAGATGTTGTGATTAAGTTTAAAAAGAGAAGAGCGTAATCGCTTGAAAGTATACAAATAGTGTATTCAAAAGAAGGCCGTTTCAACAAAAATTGAAAACTTCAAATAATACATGCTCAATCATTTCATTATAAAAAATATTGGTACAATTTGATAATATTGTTAACTCTGTTTTTTTGGTGTGACGAACAGCAATAGCCTCCTGCTTGAAGAGAGTAGATGAAGCATACCGGCGGGCAGCTCAGCTGCAACCTAGTCTCTTAGCACCCTGGCGAGCTCAAATAGAGCTCATTCAAGCCATTCTGTATTTCAATTTCTCTGGATCTAAAACTTGGAGACTGTTTTCAGAATACTCATCTCTGTCGTTAGGATATGTGACTTCTATTGAGTCGAGAGCGTACTGGAAATCGAGGATTCGATATAAACTTCATGTTCAATGGTCGCGCCGATTGGCACAAATGTACACGGACCTGATTCGAAATGTGATTGAGTACCAGAAAACAGATAAGACAGAAGACCAGGCTAATGAAAGGGGTATTTTGCTGAGATTCAAGATTGCTTCTTCACTGGAAGAGGCGACCTGCTTCGCGAATGCCGCCTATTATTTAAATAGTATAAAGGAAGATTCATCTGCATCTTTGGAACAAATTTCGAGGGCAATTAGCAGATTATGCGTCGTTACCGAGAAACAAATTTGGAGGTATTACAAGCAGGACAAGGAAGAGTTAAAACTTTTGATGACGAAGGAAAATCAGACTACAGCGGATGAGATTCATTTTCCAGACTTGACCGACAACGCGTTTACTGTTGAAAAAGAGGTGCACTATACAATTGAAGAGTGTTTAGAAGCTTTAGACGAAAACACTCAAATTGCATCTGAATTGACCGAGCTACCCCCGAGTGTTCGTGCATACCACTCTCACCAAAGACTGCACGTTTATTTGCTTAAGCTGTCAAAAGAAAAGGAGCCGTGGTTTTCAAATCGCGTTGTAAAAGAAATAGTAGCAAAATGCCTGAGTGTAGTAGAAGAACCTCCAGGCACAAAAGAAGGACCTGGTTTGATACGTCAGAATGAACGCATATACGAGCCTCCGTCCTCACTCGCATGGGAAGAGCTTTTAAGGTGGTTGGTCCGTGGAAAATTACCAAATGCACCATTATCGGGCAAAATAGAATCCAATGCTTCTAAATCAGAACACATAGAGTACGGCAACGGAATTCATTTATATCGAAATCTGCATCTCTTTTTAAGTGCAAATCAATACTTCCAAATAAGGTTGAGTTATATCAAAAGATTCCCGACTAGGAGTTTTGCCAGACTGCTTCTTTACGAAATTACATGCGACAACTGGCTCAAGGATGCTGAACAAAGAGACAACGTCAGTCAGTTCTTAACGAAGCTAATTTCCAAGAAGCAGAATCAATGGCAATCCGGACCTATCTCCGATTTACCTAAAGTTTCCCCAGATTCTTCTTATCCTAGAACTAGTTCTCCTCTATCTTATATTAAATTCAAAACGGGCTATCATGCATACTTCTCCTGCTTGGACATGCTTGTAATATCTCACTTGCTTTTTGCCTCGTTGTATCGGTATGTCAATGTTTACCATTTATCTATTCAACATTGTAAATCTGGTCTAGAATTGATCAAAAATGTTGGAAATCAGTGGTATTTTTGGTATTGGCAGCGCTTTCACATTTTGCTTGCTCAGTGTTTTAAGCTAGGAAAATCACACGATAATGCTATTTCTACGTTAAAAGATCTGCTTCGAACTTGTCCGGAGCATTATGAAGCACGGGTCGCTTTGGCCGAAATGTATTACGAGCATAAAGACTTTGTTCTAGCGCTTTCCGAGTTTCAACGCGCTCGGCGCGATCACCCAGATCAGAGCTGGCCTTTGGCGCGAATGACTTGGATCCAAGTTTTACCCTACGAGTACAAGGTTCTTTGTCAAGAAAGGTTGATGGAAAAATACGGAAATCAAACTTCCGAAAAATCGGCAATTTTCTCACCAAAAGTACATTCGATCAAATCAGGCTCTGAAGCGTTTGTCTCAGACGGACCACGCACTCAGCAAGACCACGCGCACGGGTCAAAAAACGATAAACACGATCCAGCGTCGTCTCCACCAGTACCGCCTTTTGAGCGATACGCCTCTTTCTTAACACCCTGGCTTTCCCCGGAATGCATCGCATCGATTTCCTCTCTCACAAAACAGATACCCGACCCTTTGTCGTCAGCGATCCAATCACGTGATCTGTTCGTTTCTTTGGTAGAACAATATCCAGAGCAGCCTTGGTATCATTATTGGCTTGGCTGTTGTTATTGGATTTTTGAGAAATACACTTTTGCGCGCGAAAGTTGGCTCACAGCATGCAAGCACCATCTTCCGGTTACCACCTTCAGACTTGGAGACTCTTATCTGTTAGCCTACGCTACTTATGGACTTGACAAGGACCTGGTCAAGGCTAAGAACTGTTACTCAATGGCATTGAAGCAATATCAGGCATTTCGAACTCACGATTTATTCCTCTTAGAAGGTCAAGGAAATGGTGCATTGCTCGTTGAGGCAGCACTTCGCCTATTAGAAATCTCGAATCTAGAATTTGAATCGGCGCAACAGATTTGTCAGGAGCCGGGCACGTCTCCCGTATCTCCCGACTGTTCAGAACTCAAGTCGTCTATTTTGGGTCTGTTGAATTCGTTGAGTCGCGCAGGAATCCATATGGCCGTTTTTCGATTGGCTCTTTTTCACATACGCAATCGCGAGATCAGAGCGGCTATTTTGCACCTCCAAACATATTTGCGACGCGCATCGAATGATACCAGGGCCTGGCTTTGCCTTGTAAATTGTTATACTCGGACTAAACAATACTTGTCTGCCTTCAAGGTTTTGGCACGTCTGCTAGCTATAGATGCTGATTCCATACACCACTGGCATCTGAGCGCGCGTCTGAAGCGCTTGATGGGAGACTTGAATGGCGCAGAAAAAGACGCCGCGAGGACCTTTTTTTGGGGATCTGAAGAAGAACAGGCAACCCGAGCTCAGGCTATCAGGGATATTGAAGATCAGGTCAACGTGCTTACTTATCGTTTGAGTTCTTCTGTGCAAGCGAAAAAGCAAGAAATAGATGAGCCCATCCACGATGCCCGCAACCAACTTGAACCAATCGCGAGCCAGCATTTTCAAACCACTCGTTTATCCAGTTTCTGTCCCAAAAATTCTGGTCAAGCAGACTTTCTGTTCCCCCCTCCTAGTGATTTTTCCCTAAATACCATTCCCTTTCTTTTTGATAAACTAAACGACTACCCGCCTAAATTGGCATGCTCAGTAATCTGCACTTATTGCCGCATCTTGCTCGAGCAACACAGCCGCGCATTACACCTTTTAAAGCAGGAGGTCGTCTGTCACCATCTTTGTTACGCATCTCACATCACCGACCTATATCTGAAAACGATTGGAAAAAAACAGTTTGACAACCTTGACGAGTTTTCTAAAAAGCAGTGGTGGAAGCTTATAGGCGACTTGAACATGGGCTATTTTTTTGTGCGCCAATTGTGCATGTTGGATGAACAGAAAAAGATGGTCCCTCGTTCTTTCGCGGACAGGTCGTTCATCAATAGAAAATTGCTACCGAGATATGAAATGGTGTACCAAAAACTTGAAGAGGCTGTCCGTGCTTATTCCAGGGTTATCCAACTGGATCCAGAGAGCATCACAGCCCGCATTGACTTGGCGGCTGCCTATCAGAGTTTGTCCAGATTGTGGGTCGAGGGGCATTCTTTATTGGGGGTGCGGCCGGCAAACAGCCAAATGTTTGAAAAAATATGGAACGAACGCGAAGATTTAAGTGAAGTAGAGGCAGGAGCCAAGGAAGAGAAAAAAGAAACCAAATTTGAGTCTAAAAAATTTAATTGTGTGTTGGAGTCATTAGATGAGTGCGTGACAAGTCTTCGATATGCTCTTTTTTTGAGCAATAACTCAAGCGATCTGCCTCAAAAAAAGAAGCAGTGCGTTCAGATTAGGCTATGGAGGTTACTAGGAGAGGTACAATACGAGTATCTGTACCATTTGAATATGGCCAAAAATATGCAGGTGGCGGTTCCATTCCAACTGAAACATGTGCCGACGCACCAAATGGTCAACAAGTATTTTATCAAGGCAATACAGCTGGGCATGAAGCAAGCCTATACAAACGAGGGTCGGAAAATTCAGTTGGAGGAGAGGACACTGAGTGATGAATCTGCGCCGAAGAGAAGCCAAAACGCAGAAGAGGTGGTGCAAGGAACATTGTCGGGAATGAGCTCTTGGCTGATACGTGAAACCTCGATGGCATGGGCGCACGCATCCTTGTTCTGGCTATTGAGTAATGTACCTCATCCTATATTGATGCGTACAGTGTCTAGGTCCTACGTAATTGATCCGCAGGTAAACTTGGCGTGGGCACTGATGGCCTACTTGATGGAGCGGGTGTTGAGAAATCAGTTCTCGCCCAAATGTGCGCAGACAGCAAGAACAGAAGAATGTTTGAAAGTGGCAGACGAATTAAACGACGAGGTGTTGTCTTCAAGGAAGCCGAACGAAACCAATTTTCTGAGGTGCGCCAATGGATTGATTCAGTCATTGGAGACGACGTTTGCAACACAAATGACAAATTACCTGTTCGAAGGAATAGAGGGTCTGATCATGATAGCTGTTGTATACGCGTTATTAGCATTAAAGTGCATGACCGTGTATCCGAACTCTTGTTCAATGCAGATAGCGGAAGGGGGAAAATATGCTACGCTGATGAAGGTGATTCCTTGGATAGAAACCTTGACTGATTTTCACCCGTGGAATGCCTCGGCGCACCACCTTTTGTACCTGGTACAAACTACGTTTTCGTGGGCCGTCTCTGCACACAAAAGCTGTGCCACGTTGGCTGTGTATCCATCCCCTGCGTGGCTGGCACATGAAGAGTGGGCTAGTGTGTTGGTGAGTTGTCGTCGTCGCGTGCAAGGGCTCAATGAGATGATGTTGCTTAGCCGAAGTGAATCAAAAGAGAGGCGGCTAGACATAGAACAGTCGACGTGGCTAAATCTGACATTTGGGTACTGGAAAACCGAGCAAACAGGCAAATTGAAACGCTTGTTGAAGCATTGGCTGCTAGGGGGCGGAATGAACAAGGCCGAGAGCGTGCCCATGGTCGCGGTGATATGCATGAGTCTAGAGCGATCAGAAGGGGGGGAAGGCGGGAAAGAGTTTTTTGGCTGGACGAAGAAATTTTACGACCTGTCGAGTTCAAGTACGCTGCAGTCGAGCTATGCACACGAGATGCTGATGAACAGATACGTCGAATGCTACAAAATGGGGTGTGAGGGCCCGGAAGACAAGTGGATGGTGGACGAAGATTCGTCTGCAATTTTCGAAACGTTCCTAGAGGACTCGGTGGAAAAGGAGTCCATATGGAAGCTGTTTTTGTATACGTGGATGTTGAAGTGGCTGGTTGTGTACTCCGACGACGAGAGCGTAATACTGGCCAATGCGATTCAGTGGCAGCAGTACTGGCTAGAACAAGCTGGCCGTCAAGGTTGGTACAATAAGGATACCCACACACACAATGTATACGACCTTTTAGAAATATCGAGGTTGCAGTGGTTTTGGCTCCAAGTGTTGATATCGGTGGCATTGCCGGGGTTGGCAGCGAGCATGTATGCTGGGATCAGATGTAAGGGCGTGCTAGACATTTTGTCCAAGGTGTGTCAGACAGTGGCGACTTCTAACAAACTACTCAAGCGCGCAGATTTTTTTTTGATGCCGTATGAAGGGTTGGTGGCGGCGTTGACGCTACTGGATATGTGGATGTGGCTAATAGAGAGGAGGTCCAACGAGACGAATTGGGTGATGGCGGACGGGTCGCAGGAATGCAAGCGAAAGGAGCGCCAAATTGAATGGACATCGATTGAGGTCAAGTTAAGCAGTTTAGCTAGGAGGATGAGGGAGATAGGCAAGTACATGGATGAGTCCGGTTTGGGCGAAGGGTTAAGGGACTATTGCTTTAGAGAGACCGAGGACTTGTGGAAGAGGTGGACTTTATGGAATTATCTGGTGTTTGAGCGCCACAAGGACTGGAAAAAGTGGGTGAGCTGGAAAAGAAATTGGGTCAAATTGAACTCCTTCAGGTGGACGCTGCTATCCGAGTTGTCGGTTGAGCTGGACGAGGACGGGGTCGAGGGGGACGAGCAAGATTGGGCGAAATTTGTACAGTGGGAAGAATCGGAGAGGAGTTCATGGCTGAAGTTGGAGTGGAGTCGGTGGATGCTTCAAGGCGAAGAAAAGCAAAAGGAGTGGAGAGAGTGGTATTGGAAATGCATGTGTAAAGATCGCCAGCAATTACTGGAGGAGGTTTGCGTTATGGATGAAAACAACCAGGAAAGGGCGGACAACAGGGAATTAAGTGAAGAAGAGAAAAAGCTTGCCATTGACGTTTGTTCTAAGCAGTGCGATTCAATGAAATGGGTGGACGATGAAAACTATGGGGGAGGTGGTATGTTCGCGATGAAGAAAAATGGCGCATCTGGTTCACTAGAGACGTTCGACTATTCGAATATTGAATTGAGGTTGGATATATCCCGGTTAAAATCCGGCGGATTTTTGGCCTATTTTCCGGTGTATTTAGAAGAGGCTTTGGCGGTTGCTCAGGTCAGAATTGTAATGACTCCGTACGACCTTGAGCCTTGGATCGATTTGGTCTTTACGTCGTGTTCCATGATTCATGCCACGTGTACCTGGGACATGAAGTCAGACGAAACTTGGAGAGCGGCCCAGTCATCGAGCTCGCCCGGCTCGCCTAGGATCCAGAATAGCAGTCAACCAAAGGAGGTGTTATTTGGAGCACGAAGGAGGATGATCGAAGAGTTGAAATTGAGGATAAAATGGCTGACAAGGTTGTTGAGAACCATCTGGAACGCAGACGAAACCGAAAAAGCTAAAAGGAAGGGAAATCGTGGCAAGAAAACAGACATGGGGAGCAAGATTAGTGATGCCGCGGACACTCGTGTAAATGACGCTGGTATCACCAAAAAGGATGGTGGGAATGATGAGGCCATTGATTGCGTGAATACAAAAGAAAGCGGTACAAGAAAAGGGTCAAACATGCTAATATACACAAAGAAGCCCTCTTTTAAGCGTTCAATTCATGCGTTTATAATTATTTCAGAATACTACTTATTGGATGCGCTTTTAAACGAGAGGAAATCAAAACTAGAATGCGCCAATTCAACGCTGACCACGGGCTTCGAAATTCTCATTGCTCATGCTAGATCCAATTCTTTTACATTGTCAACTGGAGATTTAATTCAAGCCTTTTTCCAACTCACATTCCAAGCCTTCCGACTTTATTACGTACAAAACGCATCTTGCTCTCCTTCCAGCACCTTCACACTTCAACTCCTGCGTCAACTTAAAGAGATTTATGTCGTCTATCAACATGTCTTAACAACAACCAATTCACCCATTCGGTTGCCCTATCTCTTCCACCTTCAATCTGTATCAGCATCCTGGCCCATACTCCACCTCCCTGCGGATCTCTCCGCCCTGACTCATCTCTATCCTTGGCTCCTTCATCACTACCTGACCTTGCAGACCTTCACTTTTCACGTTTTCTGCACCGTTTCTGCCCCTTTCTCTATTCCAACCTCCATCCTGGAACATTTTCTTGGCTCCAACTTCCAAGCACTACTCAAGCGTCACTCTGCCTCCTGGACTGCTCATATGACTCGTTCCTTCTCTAAACACCTTTGGGCTTCCATGCTGCTCGGATCTCAGTATTCGCTGGAAAACTGCAGGCACGCCCTGGCCCACAGTTGGATTTCGCGTATGGAGAGTTTAGAAAGCGACTGGTCCGTGTCCCCTTCTGCTGCCCATGCCAAACAAATTGTCACAAGCAAAATTGACAAAAAAAAAAAATAAATGTTCAGGTATTTGAATTCTCATTGTAGTGTGGCGCCAAAGCAAGTACATTTTCAAAGCGTCTAAGCCGTGCGTTGCCAGCCTAGTACGCGGCGCGTCACAAAGCTTGAAAAATTACGCATGCTTATTATACGGAGTGTGTACGTAGCGACGTCTATACAAAAAGAGATGCCAGTTCGTCACAGTTGGTGACGCGTGTCCACCTGATGCGATTTTGGCAAATGGAAAATGATTACAGGTGAGCGCAAATCTTAACTGGCAACGTTCTTTTTGTTGTACAAAGACATTCTGTAAAAAATCAACAACTCACCGAACCTTCAAAATACCGAAAGTGATGATGCTTCGCTGTCTGTGCAATGAACGAACGTTTTATTACTACACGAGGTGTCATGGAAAAGCGTTCATTTTTCTAATCCATTTGCCAGGTTGAAGATAGATTTGTACATTGCTGAGAGTCTATCCGTTAGTTCTGTCGTCATTCTATAAGCTGGCTCACCTTATGTCTTGTATGATTCTCGAGTTCGGATTTTCGCTTACAACATTCATAAACTTTCGTTCCTTCCAATGCTCTCTCGGTAGGTGCCTCTTCGGTACAACTCTGTACGAATAGGTCACGTAGCCAGCCGTTTTCGCGAAAAGCGTGTAATCTCTTCCCTTTCCGACGCCTATTCCTGGGAGGCATTTTGTCCCTCGTTGACGATACAAAATATATCCGGGCCTTACGAATTCCCCCTGTGATCGCTTTTCACCCAGATGCTTCGCTCTGCTGTCTCTTCCGTTCTTGGTCTTTCCTGCAGCCATTTTGGTCGCATTTCTTGTCTGAATAAAGCCGAGCACCCGCGTAAAGGAACATGCTATACATAAATATATTCAGTACAAGAAACGGGATTAAGAGAATCTATGAAGTTCCCGCTTTAAACTACTGGGACCGGCATATATACACGCGGAATCAGGCTTAAAAAGTCTATTCGCTCTCATAGTCGGCAATTTCCTGAGACTAATAGCATACACAGCCGAGCTCGCATACGTCAATTTGACGCATGTTCACTTTTCCACGTACAATTACCGCCGTCTTCACAGGCGTTTACGAATCTTTTAAGCGATAGCATAGTTGACGAAAGATGGCGAGCTGCATTTGGATTTTTCTTCGATAATTTTTTTCTACAATTAGAGTTCTATCAGGCGCATTGTTCTATGTACTAATTTTTCTATTTTTTTTGTCTCCTTTTTTATTTCATTGCACCCTTTTGCCAGAGCCTCGTTCGTAAAAAACGGTCATCCAGCTAAAGCGGCCTAATCGTCCATTTCCCCCAGGATTTGCCGAATTCGCGCACTTGAAGTGACTGTGCCTCCTATGTCGCGTACGGACTAGCAATCGGTCCTGAAAATGGCATCATCAGGAAGAAGGCCTGTGTTCGAACTACGAATTTGGCTGGATCGGAGCGGGTGCGTCCGCATCATCAAACATTATGCATTGAGGAGGGACGAAATGTAGAAAAAGAGTGCTTTCAACAGTCGAAAACCCGTAAAATGGCGTCAGAATCCTATTTTTTTTACGATCGCAAAATAATTTTATTCTTTTGTAGCACGTCAAGAACGTAATTGTAGCAACAGTCGATGTCCTTCTATTGTACATGGTGTGAATCACACCTTAACTGATAAAGAGAGGTCAATTTTACCAGGCGGGTTGTACCTGCGTCGACACCGGGCCTTCGCTGGGACAGCCTTTCCAGTTTGGCTTGGTAGAATGAGGTTGACGGTTGAAAAGCCTCAGCTACTTTGCACACAAAGAATAATGTACCGAAAAACCCACAAAATACCGAGGAACGCACGACATGTCTCCTGGACAGATATCAAACCAAAAATTCCCTATTCGTTGTTCAGTTATGATTGAGAGAACGTATTGTCGATGATGCTTGGTGTTTGGAATCGCAAAGAATTTCAGCCGCTCAGAATAGTTGAGCCAGCGTCTTCGAGAACTTCTGGAATTGATGATCCCTGCAGCCAAGAGCTAAAGCTCTTCTCGTCGTCGGCGGGCGTGGGCGCTGTACGAGGCGGAGGGCCAAGTAGCGTGCCGAAGGCGAGTCGTTGGGAGGAGAGACATGGTGACAAAGTGACGACTTCAGATATGAAAAAATTTCACTTAATGAATAGGGCACACTTTTTGGCGCATCTTGAAACCGCTATAACTTTGAGGATGTGTCGCAGTATCGAACATCACTTATAAGCTATGATGTAGTTATTTGTTATGAGCATTTTGTATCGTACGGTTGATACAACCTGCTGAGGGCTTTATTTACAATATGGTGATCTTATTTTGTCTGTGCAGATTGAGCAATTGAAATTTTTTCAAGATTCGGTTTTGACACCTTAGATGTATCCAACCTTTTTCTTGCGCTTGAGTTTTGTAGGTTTTTTGTCTATGGCCAATTCGACAAAGTCAGTGCTCGATTCGTTGATGGGGGAGTTGCAAGGAGAGTCCTCGGAGACGCCTTGAATGGCCGAAGTCACGTTGTCGTTTGCTAGCATCGAGGAGGAAGACATGTAATATAGGGGCCAGGGGCCCAGGTCTTCTATATCTCCGATGAGTGCAGGCTCGGGGGACCACTCTAGATGTTCAGAAGGTTCTTGGATCAATTTTTCAAAAGTCTGAGGACAAAGCATGTCCTTGTTATTGTGAATGCCTATAAAACAATTTGGAGCGAAATCAGAGTTATGAACACATTCGTCTCTGGACTCATTGGAGTCAGAGAAGTGAAAGGCTTGAGAGCAATCGGGCTTTGAGTAGGGTTGAGGAAAAAGCAAAGAGCAAGATGGTCCGTCATTTTTAAGGGCATCCTTGGAGGGTTTGTCTAATTCACCTGTCTCTGTGTGTAGAAATTTTGGTGAGTTTGAATATGTGGAATTGCAATAACATTGTTCAAAGCAGGATTGGTTATCGAGGGTAGAATTAGAGCAAAATAGCTGAGACTCAGAGTAAAGGTAATTAGATCCATCTACAAAAGAAGCGGGACATTCAAGGACTCCTGAACTAGCGGAATTGGACTGAGTGTAGTTAGGAAAAGACTTTGCAGGTATGGGCTCAGAAGAGTTTTTGGACAACTGAACGGGACGATATGTATCTACAGGATAGGCGGTATACTCTGTCGGCCGATATGATTGGCGACAATCAATAAACTGATGGGTAGAGTTGAAATTGCTTTCGGAATCGAAGCACCTATTTGGTTTGAAGTCAGGGGGTTCGAGGGATTTATAATTAAACTCAGCCAATTCTTGATTGTTTGACAAATCATTGTATTTCTTAGGAGGCTGTTGATACGTGGAAAATTCCGTTTGGCTGTATTCGTAGTCAGCAGGTGCATATGAAGAATCAGTGTAAACAAAGTTTTCTTTCGATTCTTGTGGGGATCGCATTTCAGCCGATTCTGTTTGAGAATCTGAACTCGTAGACTGATGCGTTGAACAACTGTTGTCTGTCTTTTGATCTAAGTCGAGTGAAAAAAAACCCTTTTCAGTTTGATAGCTCGTGATATGCTTATTCAACTGGGATTTGGCGTCTATCATACACGCGGCTGTTTGCTTCGCTATCTCCGATTGTGACGCTTCGTTTTCTTGAAATACTTCCATCGCATCTGAGTCTTTGTGGTAGGCATTTGGAGGCACAAATTTTTTAAGCAACTCATTTTGGAGTTTCAACTTTTGATTTTCACTACACAAAAGGTATATTTTATTTTCTAGATTTTTGACGTGATCAATGGTCTCTAGCATCAATGAAAGTCGACTCATCTTCTTCTTGTTTTGGCATTCCGGTATTATCTGTCTCAGGGAGAAGATGCACTGGCTAATTTGGTCACGTCGGTCCCTTTCCTTAACCTTCTTCAACTTGTTCAAGCATGTCTTCTTTTGGTTGGTGGCAGTGTATGGAATGAGCTCCTCCAGCCTGCCCTTTGAATACGCTGAGCCCCTGAAGGGGGGCGGTGAGGGCGGCTGAGTCAGCATATCCATGCAATTAGGCTTCACTTGGACGTGAAATTTTGTATCCAACCTCTTGGGTTTGAACAAGTTTGCACCGGGAGCTGGCATATTCTCGGCAGCCTTATCATTCAAACGGCTAAGCAACGCAGGCATAGAGCGTTGAACGAAATCAGATTGTTGTTATCGAAGTATTATCGGTCTTCTTATTGAAGTCTGTCATGAAAGTGACTCTCAATAAGTCTTCAGATGGTATTTACTTTTTTTTTATAGCACTTCAAATCTCTGTTCAAATGTCCCAGTTAAAGGGGATTTCGCTGCTCTCTATTTCGCGATGACTAGGGAACGGTTATTGCCGGTAAAGAGCAATTACTCGAGTAATTCTCCATGTCGGGAAAGAGCAGAGAAAGGGTTCGCTGTCTAGACGTCAGAAAAAATCACGTTATTTAGGCGTGTTTTTTTTTGAAAACGACATCAATTTTATTAAACGTCGCTCGACCGAAGCGATAGATTTCCTCTAAGCGCGACACATTTTAAATCCGACAACTAATCAAGGATATTCTCTCACTCAATTTGTACCCAGCGTTTATCAAACTCTTTCTACGCATTCTAGCGATATTGTCTGGGCCATCACCGTTTTGGTTTCTCGGCAAAATCAGACAATCAGCGAACAAAAACGCTCTGGTGATCCAATCATTCAGAAAGTCTAGCCGGTGCTTTTTTTGGGAAGAATCGCAAAACGCGTCTGATTCTATGAACCCCAAAAGATGCGATATTTTCAAGAACAAATCATCAAGAAATTTAATTGCTAAATCAAAATCAAATTGCTGTTCTGGCGCCTTTTCCTTTGAAGGCGCGCTTGGCACGAATTTTACCGCCTCAGCTTGTTTCTGAAGGTTTTGCAATTTTTCTAGATATTCATTCAAGTTTCGCAGTTCTATCTCTATCAAGTCTATGTTCAATTTCACATTTCTGTCCAGTGCCTTCAGTTGAATCTCATATGGGGTTTTTTCAAACTTTATGGTCACCATCGATGTCTGTATCCGACACAAAGTCTGTTAATGTTCAAATCTGAATGAACGGCAATACACAAGTACAATATCAAGCAGCCAACATTCAAGTTAACTCCCCTTATAATGTCCTCTCTGCATATTCACTTTTTTGTGTGTGCGCGTTTCTCTTCTTTTCATAGGACATATAGTCTCGGCTTTTCGAGCGTATTTCAGCTTCTGACTTCGCGCCATACATGATCGCTCTCTCTGACTAGGTCTCATGCGCGCTGCCGCGTTATTCAGCCAGTGATCGAACCGTTGACCAGAAAAGAGTTCAAACGTACATCTTCTAGATTTATCGCCCAGGAACGAGTTTTGAATTTCTGTAACAGATCCAAAGCCGATTTCGTGTTCTTTTGAAAGTAGATAACTCTACAATAGCGGCCAGATAATGTGTATAATAACAAAAACAAGCTGGTCTTAGACTTGGTCTGAGAAGATTGGCTTTTTTCGTTCTGATCACCGCTAGCATTAGCACTTTCGACTCCTCGCTTACTAGATAAGGGGTTGGTAATATACAATATGTATTCCGACGTGACGTAGGGTCCCCATGTCTGCCTGTCTTGATACGTCTTACCCTCGTCGTTAGGGGAAAAATACTTGCTCAAAAAAGAGAGGCATCCGAGCATATTAAAGAAAGAGTACTGCGTTCACGAAAGATAGGTGCATGCAGGTATGACTAAAAATTTAGTACAAAACCTTGTAAAAAATATAGCCCCAAGAAAGTGCACGTTTTCAAAAATGGAGTGATAGCCAAAGATATGCGTTCTTGTAATATTCAAAACGTGCACTGCCGGCGTATTCGGGGCATCGCGGTACTTTTTCAAGAGCGCCAAAGGCATCCCTGTTCGGCCTGAAAAAATGAAACCCGGAAGATAAAAAATTCAAAAACATGAAACGTAGAAGGGACGAGACCAAAAGTCGGCTGGACGCTCCGCGCCATCTTTGGAATTTCTCTGGAATACAGACACATCTCGTAAGCCATGTTGGTTCACTTTTAGCTAGGAAGGTTCACCGCGTGAACGAAGTTGCAAGAACGAAGACCAAAAAACCATAAACGACCACTGTTCCCTTGTATACATTACAATCTCGTGTACAGAAGAGTGCCATTTCCGTGCAGCTGGCCTAATCTCATTTGAGGCCAGTGAAATTTTTATATGGGTTACCAAAATATTACGTAAAACATCAAAAGTCGATAAATTTTTAAATCTATCGAACGTACGGTTTTTCGACTCTAGCTTTCCACAAGAACACGAGTTCGATTCCAGAGCTTGATCGTTACGAGTCACATGGTTATTAAAGCTACATTCAAGAAGGAGGCCATTCTGTATCGACAAGATTTTCTGCCATACACCGGTTACCGACGAGTGCCTTCATTTACCGCGATATATGAAAGTGTCTGTTCAGAAAGCCCAGCCAAAAGGTCTGGACCTTTATAGCTTAGTTTCGCAAATTATTTTATAAATTTATATTTTTTTTTTATTGGGCCCTGTACTCTACTCTTGTAGCCTCGATTTACATATATTTTACGGTCCCTTGAAATGTCATTGCCTCGCATTTCGCTTCTAACTTGCAAAAAAACCATTTCGTCTTGGAATTTGATTTTCAGCTTCAATTGCAATCACTTATCACGTTTGCATTTCTCGTTTCTCAATACGTCGCAGCCTTTTCTGAAATCTGTTTGGCTTAGATGCCCTCAAATGAGATCCTTGTGGCAATCAGCAAGTTCCTTTTCCAATAATCTCAAAACCTGTCCGTGCTCAAGAGACACGAATTTCGTCAAGAAGCCTCCTAGATCGACGTTGTCCCCGAAATGTAGGACAAGACTCTCTGGCTCTTTAAGTCGCCAAAATCTAGCATGCACAAGCTCAGCTTTTTCAACAAAACTGGTCTCTCGAATGTACTCGACAAAGAGCAATCCATATTGGGCTTGGGCGGAATCGTATCGCAATTATTCTTTTTCGAAACCAAAGCTAATACAATTCGTTATTGGAACAAACGTGCTCATATGGGTCGCATGGAATGTACGGATAATGCGTTTATGATTTTTTTGAAGAGCTGGTGGAAAGGTCATGTTTGAACTTACTCTAAGAGAGAATGGGGGGTAGCGGTCGTGTGAACGCAAAAGAAGACGTGAAGGCCTGTTTTGTTGCCGTCCATTTTTTTGAAGAAAACTACAATAAAATTGTAGCCATGTTTTTTCATTACACTCGATTTTATCAACCACAATGCGATTTGTTTGCACATCAATCGCCCCTGTAACCTAGTCAATATTAATTTCTACACTGCCCTTACTGAGGAAAAAGTCTCAATCGCGCATCCTGCTAACTCCATTCGATCCTTGGTGATGGGCAACTTAGACAATTGGGTATACTTACGATGGATTTTTGAAAATGACAGAAAACTGGACAGTTTCTTGGACTAACACTCCTTCGCACCCTTGGACGTTAATTACGAGTAGTTTTTCCCATTCGCATTTTTTCCATCTTCTATTTAACATGGTAGCCATTGTGTCTCTTAGTGAATCGCTATTGCATATCGTCAGCGAAAGGCAACTCTTGGGCGTGTATCTTCTCAGCGCGCTCGCGTCATCTATATCTCATCTCACATACACATACCCTCTGGCGAAAAGAACGATTTTTCGGACGGCAGAGAACGACTGGGATGGAGACAACCGCGATTGGGAATATAGCAAAGTAGTCACCATACATAACCCATACGCTGACCCCTCCGCATCCCTTCCTAGAGAGGTAAAGATAGCACCTGCACTTGGAGCATCAGGAATTGGCTATTCGTTATTGGGAATGATATGTGTTTTATGGCCAAGGTCTCGGTTGTCTTTTTTTTTAACGACATCAGCTTCTAAATTTGTCCTAGTTCTCGCTGGATTTGATCTAGCCAATTTACTGCTTAATCCAAACTCACACTTAGGACATGCTGCGCACTTGGGTGGGCTGGCAACGGGAATAGCAGCGGCCCTCGTGTTGAGAAAGAAAGCAGCCAACATACCTCTGTTATAAATCGTGTTCCCTAAAAGTACCGCAGACAGTCTTAGATAAGTCGAAAAGCCTGAAACCAGCAAGCTATAACAAGACAGGTTGTAAACAAATAAAGAATGCACATATTGACGTGGACAAATCAGCGTTTAATAATAAAAGTGTGCACATGCATAATTGTTTACTGTGACGTACTTTAGAGAGCAAGGTATCAAATGAATACTGCAATAATCACTTAAACTGGAGCGACGTAAATTCTGTTTGTTTCCGTCAACGGTAGATCTAAATACCAAATCCAATTAGTACGTCGATGGTAAAATTGAAACTGAACTATTTGTGACAGCAGTAGGTGACTTGAATATAAATTAGTATCTGTATTGACCCGATGACCACTATTGCACAAGGAATCCACGTGCACACTATGACGAATTATGGAAACGACACAAATTTGTGATGGAAACAACAACAATAGCAACGCACTTTCAAAAATTGCGATCTAGTGCATTTGAATGAATATTGAACCTCTTTTGTATGCTTATTATAGAGGGATTACAGAAACTATTCTCGATGGACGAATTCTTCAAAAGTTTTACGAAGAATAACACCGTTTAAATGACTAGGAAATTGACATTTTAACTGTCAAGTTCAACATCTCAGACAACACCTGCGTATCACAAAGTTCAAAAGCAAATGGAAGGACGGCAATTAGATTCGATAGGCGAAGGCGCATTTATCGGATGGACGATAAATGTTTGACTTATCGAGCGAGCCGCAATTTAAGACCAAGATTGTTCAAGTACCAACTTGAAAACACACACATCCGCGCCTGAATCCTTAGTACCCAAAAGGGACTTTAGATATGACAATCTAAAAAAAAAAGCAAATCCTAGCACAATCTGCTTTTTTAAACATGCTGCGTCTTATATTTTTCAGTGTTTGAAAAGTAGGCCTTTCCGTAGGTTCCATTGTAATTTACATAATTTGAAATGTCTATTTAACATGTTCATCCGCATAAAGCTGTGTTCTACTGCAACAGTGTTTTAACTTCACTTTTTAACTGCGTGCCTTTGTGCTCAATGATTGGCCGATAAGGCTCTTGATGACGAAGCGCATCGCGATGATAGGTGTTGAGAAGATTGCATAGTGGAAAAACTTGAGAGTTTTGGAAATAAGAGCGCAAATCGAGGGTGGCCGAAAGGATCCACATGACTTGTGAGATGTTGAATCGAGATGGATTTAATGTATGACAGCAAATACGACCTGAAATATTTTGAAGAGAGGTTGAAGTATCTATTGAAAAAACGTCTTTATCAAATATTTGAATTTGGTTGTGGTCTTTTTGTTTATCGTCGGTGTCGCCTTCACAATATACGACGGTGTTTAAGGAACTATTTTTGGTATCAGGCACATTTTCATGGTGTACTATAGCATTTGAGAAGCGTGTGCTATTGATACAGCAATAGCTGTAGTCATCATTACACGCATTTATTATAGCCAAATCTTTATACCCATTCTTTTCGAGACAAATGTCTCTAAACATATTGTCTCTCCTTCTCGTCATATCGCACCTGTATAGAGGTTTATGTAACAGTATGCAAGCGTAACTCGTGTTCAAGGGCATCACAAACGCCAGTATTTCTCCAGTTTTAGATACCAAGCATGTTGAAGTAATGCTCAAAACTTGCAATAGGGCTCTCCACGTTTTCAGCTCAGTGGGACTATTTATTTTTCCGCTAGAAGCATCAGCAGAAGAACTGGACGAATTTAATTTTTTTTCAAAATTTATGTCTGGGGAAACGACGATTTGACTGCTGAAAGTGTACAACTTCAACTGACTGAGACTAATGATACCTTCCACTTCGAGCTTCAAATGCGCATTCTGCCAAGTATCTTTGTTTTCACGGCTATTGTAAAAAGACGTGTTCATTCGCTGAGCCAAATAAAAACAAATACCATTCCATGTTAACTGAATTTTTTTGTCATTTCTGAGGTTTTTCAGAACTTGGTTTTGGCAGGAGGCGGAGCAGTTGCTATTGAATTCGCAATCAATACTCTCTGCCAATAAGGGCAGGTCTTCTTTCCAGAGCATATATCGAGTCCACGCCTCGAATGGAACTAAAATAGCATGTGCCAAGCCCCTTACCGACAGTTCTCCCAATGTTTGTTTTACAACAAGCCAACCTCGACAGTCATTTACTGAACTTGTGGTGTCTTTCAAATTGTCCCATGATGCGAAGAATGCAGCATGCTCCCCAAATGAATAACGTCCAAATATAGTTGAATATGTATCTATCCACAGCAAATCAACAGACCGTCGAAAAAATGGGGTCAAAACTGAGCGAAGCTTCAATTTACAAGCCGCGAGTGCATCGAAAATATTCAAGTTAGGCGTTGAAAGCGACTTCAAGTAATCTTCTTCGCGATTCAGGCCGCGAGTGAGCTCTTGAATGCTATGTGGAACAGCTGCAAACAACACAACGTGTATCTTGTATTCAGATGTATACGCGGGAGGTGACAAAGCTGATACAAAAGGGCTATACAACGGTGCTGAGTAAGACGAAAAATTAGATTCGTCTGCAAATGTTTCTTCTAAAAAACCGTAGTCGGATAAAGACTGGATGACAAATTTAAAGGTACGGTCCAAGTAAGAAAATTGATGTGGAGATAGAGAGGATGTGTTGTCACTGTAAGACCTCGACAGGTTCTTATTAATTTTGAAGCGACTGGGATTGCTTGTCGCATGTACACAGTTTGCATCAAGGGCACCACGCTTTTCGCTATGTATGTTTTTTAAATTGTCTTCAGTATGCTCAGCGCTTGTACCAACATTTTTTGTTTTGATTTTAGAATTATCGGTCTCTGCATTGTTTTTTGTGTATACGCTCTGATCAGATTTTTTTCGTCTTTTTACTTTCCCGGCCAGAAATTTAATATCACAGCTATCGCATTCACCGTAGCTCTTTTCCGTGTTCTGGAATAAATGACAAGATCGTTGCTTATCCAATTCTGGGTTCTCAAAACAATCTATCGGTTTGAAATCTGAATCGCCTTCGGAGCCACGATGAGTGAACAAATACTCTTCGCTTTGAACTTTTGTCTGACAGTCTTTTAGAACCCGCCTGAATTTTTTTTTGAGTTTTTCTAAATTTGTGGGGTCGATAGAAAAACAGGTCCCAGGCCGAGAGCCAGAAGAAATAGAAGAATCGAAAAAGCGAGCGGCCATTTCGGCGCATAGCCTCGCTTCTTGCTTCATGTTAAACAGCTCATGGCGCGTAATAATATCTAGCGTTGACGCAAATAACAAGTCGAAATAGGTATCGATGGTAATGGCTACAGATGGGTCGTTTAAAATGTCAGACAAACTGTTGCGAGAGAGTAACTGTTTAGCAGGGTTCACGTCGTATAAAAAAAGAATTTTGTGCATTGAAAGGCGGTGAGTGCACTAAGAAGACATGCTCATGACAACTGACAGCGAAATTTGCACTCAATCGATAAGAACGATAAAAGAAATAGGAAAAAATCCTGTAAGCAACGGCTAGTTGAGAATAGGTGAAAAAAATTAATTTACCCTTTTTTAAATGTGGCGTGTTATATCTGAAGCAGAGGTTACTGGTGCAAAGTCAACTGGTCAATATTGATCAAGAAGTTAAGACGTATGAAATACCTTCTCAGAACAATATCTCAGTCGATTGGATTCTAATAAGTCTCCTTGCAATATAAAAAACAAGGTTTATTTTCAATTCAAAAAGCAAACATTGGTGAACGCTCCGTAATTTTCTTCATGAAACCTGAATTGAAATGAAACGAAAACAGCCTCCAGCTATCTCTCCAGAAGCCGATTATAAATGTAAAAGGAAAAAAAAGCAGTTGTCTCAAAATCTGACAACAATTTCTCCTGGTTTACCAGTTTTCAATGTAGAACCCACAATTTTAGATATACAAGAATCTGAACTGAGACCTAGGCCAAAAAAGATATGCTTAACCCACCATCTGATGACACCAAAATTTCACAACGAAAATTCTTCATTTTTTCAAAATTTGAATGCACAATTCGACTATATGGACTACTCATCGCTCAACCTAAACAAGAATTTCTTGTGCAGAGCCAAGCAGTTGCAAGCTATTAGAAATTACCTTCTTGGAGTCTTATCTCAGAGCCGGGAACGTATATTGTACATTTGTGGGACGCCTGGATCTGGAAAAACAGCTATGGTAGCGACCATTATAACAGATTTAAAAAAAAAAGCCAAAAAGAATTTTGATCTAATCAAAAAAAAACTACTGTTCGAAGGGAAAGAAACTGGCGATACAAAAAAAAAATCTAGGCATACAAAGAAGGATGACCTAGATGAGCGAGGCACTTACGAATTGGATGTAAACGAACCCAACAAACAACAATGCAATATGGAAAATCACAAAACAAGTAGCTCTTGTTCTTGTCAAATCTCTTTAGAAAATGAGCAATGCCTGTGTGCTTGCACTGATGAATACTGGAATTGTCATGACCATTTTTGTTGTACTAGTTCATGTCTTGTATGTTACTGCGATTATTCGTATTGTAATGATTATTATGAAAATGCACACACTTCATACTGTCATGATATGTACTGCACCTGTTCACCTTGTCATGGAGCCTGTAGTCAGCCTATATGTCAAAACAGCCAAAATCAAGACCAAAAAAAGCAACTGGAACATATCTCGTCATCCAATTCTGACTCATCCTTCTTCTCAAAGCATATTGTCTTTTTTAACTGTACCACGTTTGCCTCTAACAAGAATTCTTTAATTCACGCGATTGCCAGTCAATTGATTTCATCTATTCAACAGGATTGTGTGCTCTCCTTGCCCTCACCTGAGTGCTATCCTGATGAGATGTCTTGGTTGAGATTTTTACTTTTCGACGCTGTACCTTCAAGTTACATGAATACCATGGATTTCTCTCAATTTCATGCCACAATTGAATCAGGGACTCTATTTCATTTGATCCTGCTCGACGAAATTGATCAGCTACCTACTCATCAATACAAAGAATTGCAGCAGCTTCTTGAATGGGCTCAAGAACCTCAATCTACGCTCGCATTGATCATATTAGCTAATCGTCACAATTTGATTCAGGAAATAACGACTACCTCTCAAAACGCATATTCTGGCATTTTGAGCCAGTCTAATACTATTCAAATTATACGCTTCAAGCCTTATACACATCAAAAACTGGAATACATATTCAGGACTCGTTTCGAATTAATACAAAAATTTTTTGACCCCAAGGCTATCAAGTTTCTAGCTATGAAGATTTCTAAGTTGCCTGGCGAACAAGCCGGTGACGTTCGCGTCTTGTTAGATATTGTCAGAAAAATTATCGCTTCTGTTTTGCACAATTTCAAACCTCATGATGTTGGCGAGAGCTCTAGTCGCTTGCCTATCGTTGACCTGCAAACTGTTATGCAAATTTGGAATGAACGAACGTTGGCCATTGAACAGAAAAGTCGCGTTGAAAACTTAACCCTATTTCAAAAGATAGTTTTAGCAAGCGTCATTTTGGAAACAAAAGCAACTCCGAATGCCCAGTTTGTCAAATACAACCAGGTGAAAATTATATACAAAAAATTAATTTCTCAGCTACACGTTAGCGCAAAGCTGGCTGAATTCGAACAATTAGTCACCCTTTTGGACAAAGCAGGCTTGCTTACATTCAAAAAAAGCAAACTTCAAAACAAGAGTTTCATTCAGTTAAGAGGCAATATGGACGAGATACTGGATGAATTCAAAAATGATGTTATACTTAAAACTTTTTTGTAAAGTACGCACAGAGCCTGTAAAGATCTTGGTAGATTTTACATTCTGTATTCATTTAGACCCTAGATTTTATTTTTAGAACCCTTTGCAGATGCATTTTTTGAAAAGCTGCTGAGAGAAGACATCACAATGAATAGATGCATATAATACGCATATGTATATTTGTGCGTGGTGATCTTCGAATTATAAAAAGGTCGTGCGATGTTTCGCTCGTCAAATTTCTTCACTTTCTTTTTGTTTTAGGGTACATTTACTTTGCTTTTTTTTCGCCATGGTTCTCTATGTAATCGGTCTTGGTCTCGGAGGTGAGAAGGACATTACCGTGCGCGGTTTAGAGGTAGTCAAAAAATGCGCTCTAGTTTATTTGGAGTCCTACACCTCTATTCTTGGTGTTGACAAATTATGTCTTGAGCGTTTTTATGGGCGCAAAATTATTGAGGCGACCAGAGAGTTCGTAGAGCAACGTATTGACGAGATGCTGAATGCATCGAAGACGAGCGACATTGCGTTTCTCGTCGTTGGAGATCCCTTTGGTGCTACGACTCATACTGACTTGGTCATTCGAGCTCGGAAGTCCGGCGTGTCTGTTGAAGTGGTGCACAATGCCTCAATTATAAATGCGGTAGGCATAGTGGGATTACAGCTGTACAGATACGGGCAAATCGTATCGGTTCCATTTTGGACTGATACATGGCGACCGGATTCATTTTACGACAAAATCAAGGAGAACAAAAACTTGGGCTTGCATACGTTGTGCCTTCTTGACATCAAGGTCAGAGAGCAGAGTGTAGAGAACTTACTTCGAGGCAAAGAGATTTTTGAGCCCCCGCGCTTCATGCTCATTAGCCAATGCATCGAACAGCTTTTTCAGATAGAAGAGGCAAGAATGGAGGGAGTGTTCAACAAAAATTCAATGTGTGTTGGCGTGGCAAGAATAGGACAACCAAATCAAATGGTTGTGTCTGGACCAGCAGAGAAACTTGCTCGTCACGACTTTGGAAGCCCACTTCATTCATTGATCATATGCGGTACATTACATGAACTGGAATTCGATTACATGCAATATTACGAAATCAAATAAAATTTTGAACCTGTCAAACTGAGCTTGTTTATATATTTCGAAATTCCGACCACCGAAACTTTTGGCTTAAAGAATTTGTCATGCATTGGCGTAAAGAGCTGTTCTCGAGTTAGGCGAGACAATCAATGCTACGTTCAGTTTTGATGGTTTCATAGCGGCACCACGCAACGCTTCCGTACATCTTCTTCTGTTGACAGATCAGGTTATTCTCTACTGCATCCAAAGGCATATGAATTTTACTGCGCGCCACAATCGTTGTAACAGTCGGAAATTACCGCGTTCACAGCATACCTTATTGGGTAATGGTTTCTGTCAAAAAAGGCAGCCGAGCCAGCGCAAGCTACACGACAAAGGCAATTCTTACAGTCAAGAACATCTCAACTGTAAACTGTCAAATTTTGCCAACTGCGAAACATGGCCAATGCTGCTCAGAGACTCATAGATGACCAAGGTCGCCTACCTCTTTGAATACATGCGCTTTCAAGGCTTCCCTTAGTGCTTGCTCCATGCTCTGTTCAAGCACCTCACCTCCGCACCATCTCTCTTTTTAAGAAAACTGAATTTGCAACTGCGATACACATCACATACACCATTTTAGTACCCTTGCGACACTGGGAAACGTGTCGATTACCGCCGTTCACACATCTCTTGAAAAAAAAAAAGAGGTCGAGATGTGCGTAACAAGAAAACGTATTTTAACATAATCAGTTTTTTTCCAAATTAGATAACTCAGCAACGTCTTTGATAAGTTCCTCAACTCGGCTGGCCAACGCATCTTGGGACATATCCTTTAGTTCTCGGTGTAACGAATGCAGAGATTGAGCTATATGTCTGCTAGTACAATCGACCTTCGCTAACTTTGATTCATATTCACTCTTGGTTTGCTTGAGAATTGAATTATAAATTTGGTTATTGGATTCTGCTTCTTCGCGAAGCAGAGACTCGGCATGGAGACTCTCTTCCATCCGCGAGCATCTCTTCTTCTCGAGGTCGGTTAGACGAATTTGTTCTTCGAGTCTAGCTTCAGTTTCAGATAGAACCTGTTTCATGTTTTCCAGAGTATATTCGACATGAGGCAGGCTCCTTGTCACTGAATAAGAGGAAGCTGAAGGCTTCTAGAAATACAAGTATGAACATGTATAGAGCGCTACATGGTCAGGTTCAAAACATAACATCCGTTGTTTATAGACGCGCTGATCATTTTTTTTCTTAAAAAATAACACATACATAGTTTTCTAACCTGCGGCTGGAAGAGTTAGCCAAGATATAACCGATCTCGTGCATGTCTTCTAATGATTCTAGTCCATTTTTTGTCTGAGAGCGCCCTGTGGTGGGGGGCAATAGCCCTTGGACGCAGTTACTATACATAGGATGCAACCGCTCGTAACAAATAAAAGCAAATCAATAAATTCTGCTTTGGTTTTTGAAAGATATTAGTTGGCCGATTTATCCCAATTTGTAAAATAAAATCATAACGAGGATGAATTTACCAAATCTACAAGGTCTTTTTTCTTATCAAAGGATAACTCGCTCACTCAAAAGAAGCAGGTCGAGTTAAATCGATTCAGAACAGAGAGAACCGTGTTGCTCGTGTTCGATGAGAACGAGCACTTCAAAAAACCTAGTGAAACCATTCGTAATCTTCCTGTTGAAGCAGCTGACAAAGAAAACCCTTCTCAACTCAATGGGGAACATAGGAAAAGTCGTCTGAACAATATTAATTGAATAATTAAGACAGTTTAGAATAATCTAGCAAAACTTTACCTAAAAGTTGTGTATAGACAGACATTTTGCTTCATCAAAATAATTTTTTTTCGCAGAAGGCTACCTCTGGCGCTGAATCTCCACAAACAAAATGAATAAGCCGTTGAGGACCATCATGACACCAACTGCAATACCTAAAGACCCAGCAAATCCGATGTTGACAAACGACCAGCTTTAACAGGAATTTGGTCAGGTAAATGCGGATAATGAAGTGTGAAATGCCCTGGAAAGATTACATACAGTAGGTAGAAGATGGCAGACATCAAATACATGTTGGCGAACTCTAAATACTGCGTGACTAATTGAATACGAAGTTCGAACAGGAGGAAGATCAAATCAATAAATCTAGGAAAAAACAGAGTCAGAAAAGGGCATCTAGATATTTAGGAGAAACGCGAAAGCAGGCGTAGCATACAGGGCGATGAAGGCAATGTATCCATAGGTGAAGTTGATATTTGTAATGCTTAGGGATGTTGGCTAAAAAGAAAGTAAGCAAGAAATTCTCTTAGCGGCAAAAAGAGTCAGCAAAGTTACGAACATTCTCATCTTTAACAATCAATTGGGGCAATTTTATCATCGAAATGAGGGCGGCGAGAAACGATAGTGTGCAAAGTATGACGCCAGATATCATTACAATCTACAAAAAACGAGACGTCAGCTAGCATCAGCGGAATTAGATGAAAAAATAGAGGGGCGGTAGCCATACCCCCTGCAGGGAAAAGAGATTGGGACGCTGAGCCTCCATCTAGAGCTGAAGCAGAGGATAAAATGAGCAGCGGCACTACAAAAAAAACTAAAAAAAAAATAGATTATAGATGCACTTCTCGGCCCTGCGCGGGGAGCTGCCAACTTGCTCTCCTTTTTCACTTAACACACAGTATTCATCGAATTTTGAGCTATATATACGATAATTTTTTTAATTCAAAATTATTATGGGATTTATGTCACAATTTTTTCGAAAGCAGTCTCCCATTCACTGATATGCTTTATATTCTTTTTTACCCTTCCAGGCGCTGACTACTGAGATGTTCTGTAGTCATGTCTGTAAATCACCAGTATTTCAATGAGTGCACAAGCCGATGACTGGTCTAATCAAGACGACGCGACGACTAACACTTCACAAAAAAAAGAAGTATCGAAGTGTGTTCCCCGACATCGATTTTATAGCGTCTCTAATACATCCGGCCGTAAGAGTGTTAAGAAGGATCAAGGCTACTACAACGTGCAGAATGCGCTGGACTCTTATCAGAACCGCGACTTGCATTCAATCGACCCTCTGTATGACGTTAAATCAAGAAGGGTTCCTGAATGCCTGAACGATGGGGGAATGTACTCGATGATATCCAAGACGGATGGTTCGGTTCAAAATACCTCCATACTGGTCAGGAACATCAACATGTTGAACATGGATTGCCGGTTTTCTCTTCGCTACCTCGCGACGTCGAGGCGTTCTAAAAAAAAAATCATGTCGATGAACGTCAAACTTTTGAATTCACTGCAGTCCGAGGACTCGAGCGAGAACGGGCGAGACACCAAGATTGCTACGCTCAAGTGGCTCCTGGACTACGCCTCCCAAAGCCCTCAAAAATGTCAAGAAGTTGATTTTGTATGGCGCAATACGGACCTGATTGAAGGCCAGCGTCCGTATTATTTTATCACGTCCATGTTCGTGTCAAATACTCATATCAGGGTGCTGAGACTGTTACTGCAAATTTTCAACGTTCTGCTCTTTCACATTCCTCCCAATGAGAAACAGCTGCAATTTTGGACGAGGATTGAGAGCACTTCTCATTCCAACCTCAAAAAACTGATCGATTCAGCTAAGACGGCCTCAGAGCTCAACGACATTCGGGTTTTTCAGTGGTTCTACTTGAGGCATTTGCAGTACAACTTCGACTCTAGCCTGAATTTGAACAACCCCATTCACAAGCGATGGATCGATGCGGTGTTCAAGCACTCTGAACCCATCACAAGTACTAATCATTATAGTATTTGGAGGTCCTGCAGCGCACTGACCATTCAGTACGTCTTGCACATGGGAGAGACCAGAGGAAAAATGCTCAGACAGCTTCTCGATGAAAATGAGTACGATAACGAGTGGTCGTACCCCCTGTTTTTCGTATTCAATCAGCTCGTCCTTCGACTTATCAAAATATTGCTGGACGGCATCAACTGCAATATTCCTCGGAAGTGCGACGACTCAACGCATCGAGGGAGCGAGAGCGGCTCGAAGGGAACCAACTCTGTGAAGCCCGTATACATCAACTCGGCTCCGCCCATTTGGGGCAGGGAGTTCGTCTTTGTTGACACTCTGGACGCATCCTTCTTTGAAGACTCCGCGGCTGGGTCCAAGAAGGATGCAAATAAGCTTAAGAATTTTTTGTCCTTCACTTCTAAAAACGCGATGGCGGAGCTCTTCGTCACAAGTTCTCTGTTTTTTGACAGAATTTGGAAAAGTCTTTCTGAGGACCGAGACCTGAACAAAGCTCTAGACCAGTTCGAGCGGCACATAACCCCCGTGATCAGAAATCAGCCAGACGTCAACCATATCAAGAAGTATCTGCTTCTCAACGAATTGATAACACCTTCGAAGATCGACTTGTCACCGGAGCTGCGAGATGTCCAGCCCTTTCCTGACACGTCCACGACAGAATTGACCAACTCTTTTGCGGAGCTGCTGTCGTTCGTCTACTTTGAGGACATCAACAAAGACATGAACGTGCTCTCCGATGTCATTCGCGCGCTCAGCGCTGTCGGGTCAAAGGAAAACTTCAATTGGGACGTCGTCTCCTCCGATCACATTCACTTGCTCTTGTACCGAATCACCCACTTGGATTCCACGTGGATTCAAAACCGACAAGTTATGCTCCATACAATTTTGCTCTTGGAAAAGCAGCTGGATTGCGACAAGCGCGGCTCCGAGAAATTTTCCGACGCGCTGTTCAAAATAGCCGCCGAAAATGGCGATCCCCCGTCTATGGTCTACAAGCCCCTGGTCAAGCTGCTCCGCAATAGCGTGTACGTAAATGTACCTCTGAGAATCATCAATAAGTTGTTCGAATGCAAAACAACCGTCCAAGAACGCAAGGAGTACCTGGAGCATCTGGTAAACGCTCAAGCGCTTTTGATCATGAAGAGCAAAATGTGGAGCACCTTCCAAGACTCCAAAAAAGAGTTGTTCAAGTTCCAGCGGAACATGCTGACCTACGACCTAGAGGCCTTTGATCCAGACAATGAACGCCATACGGAGTCACTGGCAAACATCTGGAAGTCTCTGTTTCCGAACACGCCGATTCACCGAATCCGAGGCCCTCAGATTTGGCTGCTAGGGTTCAAAAACTACAAATCCGTTAATGACTTTGCTGGGAAATACACTCTTGCGTTCGAAAATTTGCATTATTTCGTGAAAAACAATCCGAAAATCTGTAGCGTTATTTTTTTCAGCAGCGTTGGTAACACGTTCTCTTTGGGAGATTATGGATTCACGATTACGGATATTCTACTGAAGATGTTCACGGTCGACGGGGTGCTCATGCCTATGCTGTTCGACGACAAGGAAAGGTGTTTTGCGCAAATTTATTCGATAGTTTTCTTGTGGGTTATCCAGCAATTGATATCCAAAAAACTAAGCTCCGTCAGCCCTGTCATTTCGAAAGTCGAGACGTTCGTCTCCTCCGTAATCAAAAAAAACAAACCGGCAAACGAAAGTGACTTTTTCGAGCAAATGAAAATCGACACAGAGAAGATCGTCGAGTTCAGTCGCAAGCACTCGAAATCCGAAGAAGCTAGAAACACAAGCGGCTCTTCTATGGACTCCACCAGAGACGAAAACACGCTCGGCGCTAAAACAGAATTGGATTCCAGACCTGTTTTTAAAATCAAAGGGATAGTTTTCGATAAAATCAGTTACGCTAGGGCAACGGACAACAGAGCGGACTTTTTAGATCAATACATCAGGGCCAACTATTCAGAACTGGAATACAACGATGGCAACAATAACGATTACGAAGAAAAGGCCCTGCCCTTCTTGAAAAACAGGATCAGTACGCATCTCAGAGAAACGCCTCACTGGAATCAAAACCCGTTGCTCTCGCCGAACCCAGTCACGTTCCCGAGTGACGACAAGGCCATCAAAGAAGTGTTTCGGCAAAGAAAGGCCGAGATAAAAGAACAGAAGGAATACACAAAACGTATACTAAACAAGCAAAAGTTTCTGCAAAAAAGGCTCGAAGATTTGACCCATTTATAGAAATGCGTCTATAAAAAAAGCCAATTCTCTCATACAGGCCGCCGTTATTCACCTGATTAGCTGCATTTGTGCCCGAGGAGGTGATGGGCGAGTCTGCCATCGTCTCGCACTCGACTGGTTGTGTGTTTCCAGATGAACGAAATCACTTTTTGAGGGACTTCAGCACAAAGCACCATACATAGCCTCGAATGTCGTGCTGTGTGTGTATTATGATGATACACGAAAAAAATGCAACGTCAATTTTAGCCTCGTCACTTCAGTGCTCATCAACCGACGACTCCGCTTATTTGACATTCGACAAAGAGACCATACGAAACAACCGATGGCATTCGCCATCGCAGAAATCGAAACGTGCGCCATTTTTTTCTCTCGATTGACGCTCACCGAAGGAAGAGCTCTGCGCATCGAAGAGGATGATTGTAGTTTTTTCGCCAGAACGATATTTTTTTCAACTATCGAATTTTTTGTTGAACGCGTGTAATATCTTTTTGTGTGCTTCTAAGATTTTAGCGGCCACCGCGCTTTTTGGCCCAATCTTTTGTAGGAGCATTGGAAGACTTGTTGGGAGACTCATTTTTTTTTTTTGCAGTCGAGGTTGCAAAAAGTTAAGCGATTAGCTCAAGGTGAGCCTTCGCGGCCAAAAGTCTCACACAAGCAGTTGAAGTCTATAATGTATACTTAGATGGCCACCTCTTTGATCTTTTTGTGTTTTTCGAAAATTACATCATCAACGAATCTTTATTGCTATTTACTGAAAAATTTATCATTTTAGGAGTTAGCTCTGTGCTCGCTGTAAATCTCATTCACTTGTGAACGATTGCTCCGTATCTTGATTTGTAAATCCATGAGTTCCGAATTGTATGAGGATCTGGAACTAATAGGTGTTATTTAGTCTGAAAGCACGCGATAGATGTGTATGCATGTAGCACGCACGGCAAATGTATCCACGTAAATACATAGCACACACGTGCGCATGCATACATTTATAAAGTAAGCTTCTTCTGCTAAGGCGAACAGAATACTGTCTAACGCTCGCTCTTCATTTATGATAGTGACCACCTCTTCAAGCTGTTGTTGGTCGGAGATAGCGGAGTCGGTAAAAGTTGCATACTTTTGCGTTTCGTTGTAACGTTTCTTGAAAATTCTCTAAAGCACATATATACATGCGCTGTCATCAGCCTCATAATACCTAGGCAAATGGCTAATAACGATGAAAAAAACTGTGTTTTTTTAGGACAATGTCTTTCCAGAAAACTATATTAGCACCATTGGAGTCGACTTTGTACGGAAGCCCTTCTGTTGACCGCGCGTGTTTCGCGGCTCCTTTGAATGATCTAACCAATTTTCTCTCAAGAAAATAAAAACACTTGAGGTCGACGGAAAAATTGTCAAGTTACAAATCTGGGACACTGCTGGGTACGCATCGTTCTATCCCTGTCCGTGTTGTCGAAGAGGCCGCAAAAAAGCTTTGTCTTCTGACCTGCTCGAAAAACATCAGACAGGAAAGGTTCCGAACTATTACCAGCAGTTACTATAGAAGTGCTCATGGAATCATTATAGTTTATGGTGCGTCTGGATAATTTTTTTTTTTAAGCTCTCTTCTCATGTTTTTTCGCCAGATATCACGAATCAAGACTCCTTCAGCAACATCAGGCACTGGCTGGCAGAGACGGACCGATGCGCATCTAAGGGAATAAGCAAGCTTATTGTAGGAAATAAGTCAGACTTGACTACGAGAAGAGTGGTTACTCAGGAGGCTGGCAAGGAGTTTGCTGATCAGCTTGGAATTCCCTTCATTGAAACGAGTGCTAGAGAGTCAGTCAACATAGAGACGTCCTTTTTCATATTGGCCAAGTCGCTCAAGGACTCAATGACTCCAAAGGAGGCAGCGCAGAGTGCAGAGGCAGGAGACGAGGTAAACTTGACCGGGACTCGAGTCAACACGTCGCAGTCGGCGTTCCGATGTTGTTCGACGTAGTGCCATTGAGCATGTGTCGCCCGAACCACGATTTCGGCGTTTATACGTCACAATTACGGACCGCTGTCACTCTTCGAGTAAAAAAAAATTATTTTTTTGTTTCGCTGGTTTACTTTATTCACACAAAGTTTGATAGTCCCCGAGGGAGGTTGAGAGGTTTGTGCGACGTGGTTGCTTTTCTTCTCGGCGAGGTCTGTTTTTTCGGATTGCGGTATAGACGTGCTGAAGCGAAAATCTTGTCGAGGCACGAAAAAGGGGACATTCGAACGATTATCTCACACACAAGAGGGAGCTTTTGACACTATTTATATTATACAAAACAAGCCATATGATTCTCTCAAGCGAGAGATAGGCCTGTGCCAGAGAGGCCGTGAGATCTGAGATCCACACGGCATCCAGAGGCTTTGAAGCAGTACCGAGGTGGGCTTGAATACGGAGAGGACGCACTCAGCTCGGAAATACATCTGATTTGCAGATTGGGCATTTGGGCTTAATAACGAGCCATCGGTCGATACATTCGGCATGGTAGAAGTGCGGGCAACTGACCAGGTATTTTATTTTGTCGCCGGCGTTATATATTTCTAGGCAAAGACAGCACGATTTCGTGTATTCAGATTCAGAACTAGAGTGTCGCGAGAAGTCGTAGAGCGCTGTGGGGAGGCCGTTCAGCAAGGCGGGAGACACGCTTTTGGTACAGTTCGTTTCATCTAGAGCGGACAGAATTTCATAGTCTAAGCAGTGCGAAAGATAGTGAGTGAGTGGAATTGGAAGAAAAAAAGGGGAAACAAGGACGAACTTACCGTTTTCGCCAAAGTCGCGGTCTAGGAACGTAAGGTAGAGGTGCAGAGCGGCCGTATTGTCTCTCACAGACCTCACATCACTTGAGCTTGTTATTTCATGTTGCAAGCTGCGCAGAAAGTCGTTCCCGGCGCTGAGTTGGTGTGCTACCGTCGAGGCACGAACAGAGGAGACGACGCAGAAGGCGAAGAAGATCAGGCCGAGAAACACGTTCCAGCCAACCCAGTTAGAGCCGAGGGCGAAGAACATAAAGATGAAGAAGCCGGGTAGTAGCAAAGGCTTGACTAGCTCACGCCAGGAGCGGTGTCTTTGAAAAGTAGAAAACACAAAGTAGGCCTAAAAAAAGTCGATAACGAACAGCGACGAATGGATGAGTTATTCTAGGTGTTCCACACAGGGCGCGCGGGAGCCATATGACATCGCACAAGCCTGGGATACCGGCGGAGACAAAGCAATGGTGCATACTAGTAAATTATACATCTATTAGAGCACATTAGATTTCAGAGGCTTTCGAATACAGCAGTGTAGAAACAGCTGAAGCAGAGATATACAACATCTACTAGAGGGCTGTCCACTAAGGAACTAGTACCACCCCCTTCTTTCAATAACAAATAATTTTTTAAATAACTTAATTCGGGAAAAAAAAAAAAGGACTGTTCTATTGAATTTACTATATCAACGGGAGTGTTTCTATTTAAGGAAATTTATTGTCGGAGCCACGCGTACGCGATGCGTTGCTGGGAATCAAATTGTCGCCAGAGAGAATATGAGCAGATCTCGCAGAACGCGCGACGGGATATGGACTTGCGGAGTGCGATAGATTGTCGCGCGCATACAAAATTTCGAGAGTTGTTGTCCTACTCGAACTCGGTGAATTGGCTGTCCTCCACCGCCTCCATGTCTTTTGAGTGAATGTGTCCGCTGTAGATCATGTCCGCATCTTCCAGGTCGAAGTTTGCCAGTTCGACTAAGAAATTCTCTTTGCGGGTTTTTTTGCTTGACTCGACTCGAAAGATCAAGTCCTCTATTTCTCTTTCTAGCGATTCTTCGAGCACTTCGCAGGGCTCTACGCAGCTGTCAGAGAGGACGTCCGCCTCTCCCGTGGGCGCGATGTAGCTCGCGTATGCTGCGTTCAGGGTGGTGGGCGACAGGTGCTCTGGTTGCCTCGATGGGGAGTTGGAGGTGGCGATGGGAAGGGGTGGCGACTGGCCGCCTTCTGGGGTCACGTCTGGTACAACATAGAAGTGTTCACTTTTTGGGAAATGGGACGGGCCGCGATCTAGCTTGACGGAGACAGGTGTCAAAGGACATTCTGCGACAGAAGGCACGTTTTGGAGGTCGTGGTCGTCCACTGAGGCATCTTTTTGGGGGACTTGGTGGTCTTGGGCTTCGCTGAGCTCTACGGCACCGAGCTCGTCCTCCCACTCCTTTGGAATGAGGCTTTTTTTTTGTTGTACTCGCGATAACTTGGCGTATTCGTTGAGCGGTTCGACACAGCCGCCCAGAATTTCGAGGTTGTGCGGATGGAGACATAAGACTCCGTGGCACACTAGGGCATTTTTGACAAGCGCCTGGATTGTGCGGAGAGGTGTTAGCGAGATGCGCCGTACATTATGTTTTTTTTTTTTTTGGGGGGGAGAGAAGAACTGTCACGTGGACGCACTTTCATACCCAGAGGTGATGTCAGATTCAGCTGGGATATTCTCGTGACTTCAAGGGCCGCAACACGTTGCACGCCATCGTGCAGAGTCATTTTGAGGGTTCGGTGCGGAGAGTCCTCGTATCGGTGCTCCAAGCTCTGGCCAATGTTGACGAGCTCTTCGATTTGTACCAAGTGAGCAGAAGAAGAGCCGACGACGCCTCTCTCAATCTGGCTGACGTTGTCTGGCAGAGACCTGAGACAGGCCAGTCCTAAGTCCGTGTTTAGCAGCTCCTCTTCTATGGCGTTCGCAAGGCTATTCAGAGAAGAGTTGGCGACTTCGAGCGAGCCATTTTTTTGCAGAAGGTGCGCTTCGAGCCAGGACAGCCTGAGAGAGGTGTGGAGCTTTCGCTCCAGCAAGTTCTGCACATCTCGAATCAGGGTCATGGCGGGCCGAGAGTCTAATGCGCGCCTTCTTCTCTACATTGCGGCAAGTCCGAGAACGTGGACGGCAAAAAATTTTTTGGATCAGATCTAAAAAAAAATAAAAAAAATTATACAGATATATCTATATATATATATTATATATATATATATTATTTGTGCAGGATAGTGATAGAGAGGCCGTGTCTTCACGTGCCCGCGACGCTCGTGTGATTGGAGGGCGTCGAAGGGTGTGAATCTGCGACGTGTGTCCGTCTCTCTTTGCCGGTGGTGCGCGTGGGGAGAGCTGGTTGGCGAATGTTCTCGCGCGCAGAAGCCTGGTTTGGCGCGCTTTCTTGGCAGGTCGTTAAGTAGGCCGGTAAGTGTGGATGCCGTCGTCGTAGAAGCTCGAGTTGATATTGTTACGATGAAGGTGAGGAGAGTCCTGCTCGGCGTACTTTTGCCTGTTGATGGAGTGGAGCGACCCTCGAGCGGATTCTAGTTTTTTCTCGAGAGAGATGATTTCTGCTTGCTGTTCGATTTCAGCCTTGATCAGATCGGTGATCTGTCTGTAGCTCTTGATTTGGCGGGGCTCAGGCTCAGGCTCGACCGGCCGACTTCTCAAAATTTGTAGGAGAGCGGCGATTGCCGAAAACACCTTGTTGGACGCCTGGTTAACCTCGGTTTGGTAAGGAGATGTGGGGTCAGGGAATTTTGTCCGGACGGCCATCACGAGCTGACTGGTCATCGTGTTGATCATTCGGAGAGTCGCGATTAGCTTTGGGCTCTCTGCTAGAGACCGATTGCTTCGATAGTCATCGATCACCATTTTGGTCACCTGGACCACGGCTTGGGCAGCGGAGACGAATCCTTCCGACCAAAGCGGGTCGTCATTGTATTTGGGCGTAGGGGTGTTTGGGACTCGGCCTAGTTGAATCAGTTGTTGCTGAGTCACCATGGCCGCCTCTAGGAGAGATTGAACAGCTGTGGTAATTCTGGCGATACAGTTCAAGTAGTCGTCGGCGCGGACGTCATTTTTTAGTTCGTGCGTGAGGTCGGGCAACGCGGATTCTACCCTCAGCTGATTGTTCCTATCGACGATTGCCTGATTCATCAGCTCGTTCGAGAGATCCTTCATCTCCTCCACAAACTGTTTCATCTCTTTCTGAGCTTTCTTTTCAAATTCTGTCTCTTCGAGAGAAGGAGGTGGTACACTGACAGACGTGTTGACAGGTGCGTTGACAGGTGCGTTGACAGGTGCGTTGACAGGTGTATCAATGAGCGCTTCGACCCATTTCTCGAAGTACTCGATCCACTTCAAGACGTCGGCATCCTGGTTCTTGACCGTGTAGAGCTCGGCCGCGTTCGGGGCCCTGCTGTAAAAGTGAGAGAGCTGTTGTAAAAATCCTTTCAGCAGAGCGGCGAACTGGTTCTTAGGTACAGACAGCTCATAGCGGCTCGTTGGCTCGATTTGGTCGATTTGCAAAATCATCCTCTCCAGCATCATGCAGACTCTGAGAGAGGCTAGAAACACGTCCTCTCCATTGAAAATGGCCTTCCTCAGGTCCATGTGGGACTGCTTCAGTTGTGCCAGACATTCCAACAGGCCCAGTTTGTTCGCTCTGTCGTCTTGTGCATAGATGACGCTGTTTTCAGACCTGCTGAGTACGTAGTCTATCTCGTCGAAAGCAATCTTCAGCGCCTTGTCGTACGCGGCTGCGTTGCCGTCCGCCTGCTGGCCACCCTTTGCGTACAGAGACATCGAATCTACCGTGCCAGCATCAACGCGCGCGTCCATTCTCTTGTGACCAGACTCGAAAGGCTCCGGGCCGTAGGGGGCAGGCGGGATCTCAGGCTCCTGAAACTGCGCGCTCGCTGCGTTGTTGGCGGGATCCTGCAGACCCGCAAACCCCATCTGGTTGCCGTTGTCACTCGCGCTGACCCAATCTAACTCGGAAAAAGGGTTACTCGCAAAGGCTCCAGCGTCAAAATCCGGCTTGTGCGTCCAGTACGACTGGACGGGCGCCTCCGACGGCTGAGAACGCCCCGAGTCGGCGTCCATCAAGGGAAAAGGACGAAAATTCACGTCCTCCGGCTCTGCAGGAGGCGCTTGCTGTACGCCTTGCACCCCCCTTTTTATCTGCAGGCGCATGTCCCCCAACTCCTGCTGTGCCATCGAGCGCTCGTCACTGCGAGCAAACGAGCCCGTCTCCGTTGAGCCGAGAGATCGGACCACAACCTCGTCTTGCTTCTGCGCACTCTCCGTCGTCCGTTCGGGTCTTTCCCCCTCCTGTGGGCTGTCTTCACCAACAAAAGAAAGGCAGGCCAACTTGGGAACATTGACGCAAGAATCCGCCAAACGCAAGGACGGTAAACTGTAGAACTTCTGAAGGAGGGCGCACTGAGACTGAATAATCTCCTGGAAATACAACAAGACGTCGTTGTTCGGATCAAGCCTCGAGAGCCTCTTGATCAGGTACAAAGACATAGTGTAAATATTGTAGGAATCTGTCACAATTGGCGCCAGGACTATCTGCTTGCATGGCGACTGGCCCCTGTCGGACGAAAGGGCGTTTTGGAACGTGAGGAGGTTCTTCTGCAACTCCAACAGATGATTCGTAATTAAAAGCCTGCTCAAAAAAAAAAAAAAGTCAGGATCCCACGCACTCTACAAGCCCTGCGATTCGTACATACATGTGCTCCTTTCGCGACTTCAACTCCGCCTTCTGGTAATTAGTTATGGATATGTCGTTGGCTATCTCCGGGTGGTTGTGGTGAAACTCGATCCTCGAAACCAAGTACAGCGCATACTCGAAACACAGACTTCCATACTCTGGAAACAGCCCATCGATTCTCGCGCGTCATAAGTAAGCAAACACAACGGGGAGCGCCAAATAACTCGACACTCGCAAAAATCGAGGACGCGTACCGTCTAAGGAGTGCTTGTAATAGTTTATGAGAGACAGAAAGGTCTTCTTGTAGAGATATGCCTCTGCAGCTACCTGCACACACGCAGAAGAAGGTGGTCAAAACACAGCTCCAAAAGTCGGGCGAATTCGGCAATGCCCACATACATTCGGATGACCATCTAACAGGATTCTGTGTACTATGTAGAGAGACTTCCAACAAGATATTCTTTTTTTGTGGAGCGATCTCCTGAATATCTCTTTCAGAACCGGTACCGATCCCTTTCCTTCGTGAGTGATGAGCACAATACCTGCGAAGAACCGCGTAAATTCATCGTGCTCAATCGAGACGGCGGCGTCGGCTAAGGCGAATGCGTACTGCGCACGTGCTTGAGCTTCGGAGGAACTGGCTTGTTTTTGGTTGCTCTAGCAACTAGCTCTTCGAGGTAAGACAGCATCATAGCTGTCTTGGTAGGACTGTGTAATTTCAGAGCCTAAAATTGTAAAGGATTTTTGAGAAACATTTGCGTATTACAACAGCGGTCCTGCATTCTCAGAGCTGGACGCCATTTGAAAATACAGCTGCCAACCAAACAACTGCATGTTTTTGTGCAAGACCATGGGCTCTACTTCGAGCGCCGCAACCGGTTTCGGATCCAAAAAAGACAGATTGAACGGCGATAGGCGCTCAAGAACGGAACAGCGCCCAAGAGATGCGCGTGCGTGTGTTTTGTGTAGAGTGCAAGGCTGAGGCACAATTCGGAAACCCCTCTCCCATTCATTTACACAATTCCGTGTATATATAGATATGGCCGAGCCAGATAGTGTATAGATAGATATATGTACAACTGTAGAATGACAGCGCGCATCCTCGAGCACACTAGTTCGTGCGGTGCGTGCCAGGCGCGGCGCGGGAATGAAAAATATCCTGAACGACTTCGTCGCCCGCGTGGTGTCGACGGTTTGAAATCAGTGCGCCCGCTGAGAAGAGTGTCTCGCACGCAAACGTGCATGAGTGACGCGCGGTGCTCCCCCCGGCATACCTTGTTCTATGGGTGAGCGCGGAGACACTGGCCACACCGCATGAATGATGGGGACAAAGCACTGAAAACGAGCATGGGGAGGCGACTGAAAAAGGGCTCGTTCGAGTTTATTCTGGGAGCAGTTTGCGTTTGCGGGGTTGTTTACGTATAAAATTTGTCAGCGAACAAGAAAATCATTTTCGAGATCTTTTTTTTTTCTTCAGAGTACCCCTAATCAGACAACACACTGAGCCGCGAAGGTACGTCTACCGATCCCTTTTTAGGATGGCGATCTTCCCCGCACGGGTTGCGTAGGTTTACGACGTATCACACGCTACCGCTGTGCGCGTGTCGTTTTGACTCGGCGGGCCGCGTGCAACGTGAAGTCGATTGAAGCGCGCCCTACGCGATATTTTTTGAGGCTCAAAGCCAACTCTCTGTCCGATGACTGCTGATACGCTTTATTTTGTAGATGTCGAAAAAAAAAAATCATACCGCCCACAATCAATCACGAAAAGACCACCGCAATGGAATTCACAGATTGCGCAAGAAGCCTTTTCAACCACTTAAGGGTGTACGTCTTTTTCTTTTATTTGCGGATCACCGGACACTGCGTTGTAACGTGCATTCTAAGCGGAAATAACCCTTTCTTAGCTGTATCCAAAATACTTGATGAATTTGCGTGCATCTCGAAAATGGGTTAATGTACCAGGCGGTCGTAAAGGCTATTTAGAAAAGAAGGCTCAAAATCTCCGAGAAGCTCAGGCTGCGAAGAAGGCAGCCGCAGCCGGCAAAGAAGAGGACGCCTCGAAAAATAGCACGAAGGCCGAGGCGATGACCGTCGATTAAATTCTGCGAGAAAAGGAATATACAGGTCATCTAGGGCCACACGTGTGACGTGTACACTCTTTTTTTTTTTTTTTTTCTGAGGCGTTGCGTCTTCACCGCCGCCGGCTATGAATGGCGTTTGCCGGTGAGCATTTTTGATTTGCATGGAAATCGCTTCTGACGTGCGAAAAGAGCCGCGTGCGAGTTGCGAAAATTATTAGAATTCCTTTTTTTTTTTGCATTCTTATTTGCGTTTTGACTTTCTGGCGTGCAAAATGGATATACAGCAGCTCTTTGGCGGCGTAAGGTTTCAGTCACAATCTGGTGTTGACAGCCCCGTAACCGATACGGCCGAGACGGTCCACATCTCATCACTAGCGCTTCTCAAGATGCTAAAGCATGGTAGGGGGGAGAAAAAGTGAGGATAATACATTGGGGTCAGGTGCGGGTGCTGATTGCATGCACTTGCACTTGCTTCTGTTTTTAAGGAGGAGGCGCGGAGGCCTTGATATGCTGAGTGGAGAGGGCATTTGTACCACGTCATAACCGTCAAACTTTTTTCAAACGAGGCTCTTCGGCAAGTGTTTGTTCTTCGAGCTGAGAATGTGGAATCTAAGGCGATTTTTTTTTCGATGAACGCATCATACAGGACGTGCGGGTGTTCCCATGGAGGTGATGGGGCTCATGCTGGGAGAATTCGTGGATGATTACACGGTCCGGTGTGTTGGTATGTTTTTGTGCATAGGTTTTTTTTTTTTCAGAGGGGAGTTGATAACGAATATTTTTCAGATGTATTTGCGATGCCTCAGTCGGGGACGGGCGTCTCCGTGGAGGCGGTCGATCCAGTTTTCCAGGCTAAAATGATCGACATGATCAAGCAAACCAACAGGTGTGTTTGTGGAATTTATTATTGTTTTTTTTTTAATGCTTCTGACCCCGGCGAAAACTGCTAGGAACGAAGTTGTGATTGGATGGTACCATAGCCATCCAGGATTTGGGTGTTGGCTGTCGGGCGTGGATATGAGTACTCAGCAGGTACGGTCTATGCATGCGTTTTCATTGAGTGAGACATCACATACCAAACTAGTTTTTTTAGAGTTTCGAGCAGTTGAACCCAAGGGCGGTGGCCGTGGTAGTCGACCCCATTCAGAGCGTGAGAGGAAAAGTTGTGATTGATGCGTTTAGACTTGTCAACTCGCAGCTTTCTGTCCTTGGACAGGAAGCTCGTCAAACAACTAGCAACATTGGGTACTTGCAGAAGCCGTCTATCCAGGCACTTATTCACGGTTTGAATCGTCACTACTATTCTTTAGTGATCAATTATCGAAAGAACGAGCTTGAGCAAAAAATGCTGGCCAACTTGCACAAAAAGAAATGGACAGACGCACTTTCGATGACGCCCTACGACAAGCATGCGAAGTTCAACGAAAACACGGTGGAAAAGATGCTATCGCTGGCTAAGGAGTACTCGAAGGTTGTTCAGGAAGAGGAGGACATTCCTCCCGAGAAACTGTTGGTGCAAAAAGTGGGTAAGCTAGATCCCAAGAAGCATTTGGAACAAGATTTGCAGAAGCTGATGGCATCCAACATCATTCAGAACTTAGGGACGATGCTGAATACAATAGCCATATAGGGTCCGAGCGACGTATGCACAGTTGAGACGCGGTCTGTATAGGGAGGATGAGGCGGTGTTACACGGGAATTTTTATTTTACAATTTAACGCGAATATCGTGTGTCCTCTGTGTATAAATTTTTTTTTTGATTTTTATGAGATAGAGGGTGACTCGCTAGGGGCGACGTAGATGCTAGAGTGAGTGACTTCCACAGAATAGAGGTCGGAGGAGTCTCGCGGCAGGTTAGTTAGATTAGTGAGTTTGAAGGTTGGGAACGGCAGAATTCCAGATTTTAGAGGAATCAAGTTGTGGTCGATCGTGATAGTGTTGCGGGCGTTGACGAAGTGCTTGATGGTTTTTTCGCCGGCGACGGCGAAGCCCGGGGACTCGATTAGTTGAGTGTAGACCGACAAGATACCGTTGGTTTGGTTGGTGAGGTGGATGCGGTGTTCTATGGGGCGTCCTACAGTGCCGCTGGACGAGGTTTCGACGCGCGTCACGAAGGGCGAGGGTTCCGTTTTGAGGTTGGGTCCGGGGGAGGTGTAGGTGACGGTTCTGGGAGTTGTGTGGAAGGGGTAAGTGCGGGTCCAATGGATTTCGAGGGTGCTCGAGAAGTTGTTTACTTGGACGTCTGGGAGAGTGCAGAGGGAGAGGCAGGCGGAGTGGGTGGCGTTTTGGCAGGTGGGGGGGTTGGCTAGGTCGAGGTAGACGGCGTGGTCCTCGGTGGAGGGTGAGCTGGTGCGTTGGGAGAGAGGGGTGATTAGGACGGGTTGGTCGGAGCGGTGGGTGAGTTTGAGGCGGACGAGGTTGATAGGACAGCGGGTCAGAGTTTTGATTTCGGTGACCAGGAAGAGTTGAGAGTTTTGTGGAACAGTGATGAGGGCGTTTGAAGTGGTGGCGGATTGAGACAAGCTGGAAGTCGAGAGGTCGCTCGCGTCGACTGGGGCGGTGGGGGTGCTGTGCTTGCGGTGAGTCTGGTTGTATTTGGGCGAGGGGGAGGAGGCGAGGTCTATTTTTTTGAGAAATTGGTCGTAGAGGTGGGTGTGGACTTGAAGGGGGGTTTTGACGGGAATGCGGAAGTTTTTTTGGATGAAGTCGGAGTGAGTTTCGGTTTCGTAGAAGATCCTGAGGGCGTAATAGAACTCGGCTTCGTAGCAGGGCGCGACGAAGTAGATGATGGACTCGGTTTGGCGGAGGGGGTCGATGGGGTCGAGGGTGGCTTTGTAGGAGGAGGGGGTGGAGGTGCCGCCGGAGCCGTAGAAGGGCATTGATTTTTTTTGGTGAGAGCGAGAGTCGAGGTCGGGGGCGTGTGTGATAAGGTATTTGGACGAGGTTTTGGAGCGGTCTAGGAGGGAGTCGGGGTAGATGGAGAGGTTTACGGTGATGGGGGAGGTGGTTTGGTTTTTGACGGAGACCTTGAGGGGGAAGTGTTCGCTCAGAAACGCGGGTTCTTGGAGTTCGACGGAGAGGCTGATTTCCGGGTTGCGTGCGTGTATGTCGATGATGGGTTGGTGGTCGTGCCACGGTTCCTTTTTTTGTCGGGAGCGAGAGCGGCGGTTGTGGTCTGGGGAGTGAGAGATGGGATGAAGGAAGTCGATGGAGGAGGGGGGTTGGCCGAGGGTTAGAGTTAGAGAGGTGCATTCTATTCTGGAGACGTTAGCGAATTGGAAGGTGAAGGTGTAGGTTTTGGAAGAGTCGGGGGAAAAGAGGAGGTGGTCGCGCGTTTCCGGTTTGTCGGTTGGCGTTTCGCGATTGGGAATCGCCTCGTCGTCGATTAGGGTGACGTCGTACTGAGGGTCGTTGAAAGCCAGAGCGAGCGAGGAGAAGCGGACGTCTGAAGGGAAGCAGCTTTTGACTTCGACGTGGAGTTTGACGTCCGTCCCGATGAAGGCTTTTCTTTGATCGAAATAGACTCGACACTTGAGCAGCTCGTTCTTCGGTTCGTCCTTCGCTTGGGAGTGGACGAGGGGCGCGGACAGCGGCTGCAGATTGAACAGCACGTCCAAGAGCGAGGACAGGGTCGCTGCTTTTTCGGACGCGAAGGATTGCTGGCACCCGCAAGACAAGAGCTCCACGCCGTAACGGAAGAAGTCTTCCCATTTTTCCAGGCGCTTGGAGCATTCGAGACGCTCTCGCAGGGCCGGCATGAGCAGTTCCGTCCATCGGTCCTGGCGGTATATGTGAATGACCTGTTGGTTGACGTCTATGCTCTTCTGGTAGTCCTTCATCAAGTAGTACTCGTGTGCCATTTTGGAAGACAAGTGCGCCAGAATTCTCTTGGTGCCCGACTCGTTCTCGAGGTACGCGTCCCTCGCCTTGGAGAGCAGGCGCACGATGATTTGCGAGTGGTTCGTGTGGATTTCCTGAGCGATGACGACGAGGTACCAGTCGTTCAAATGTGCGCCGATGCAGTCGACGCCGCGCGCGATCAGGCCGTCTCGACGGGACAGCAGGTCGGGGTCCCAGTCGACGAAGGGGTCGAAGACGGTGCGAGAGTTGAGAGAATCAACGTAGCGAGACAACTGGACGTCGACCTTGGAAACGTCCAATATGGACAGCGCGCTCGTCTGACCTATGTACTCGTTGAGTCTGAAATTGCTGGAACAGTCCTCGTCTTGTGTGGAAAAGTAGCTCAGCAGCTCGGCGACCTCTTCTCTGTCCGTGTGGGGCGCGCAGAGCTCGCGCGCGCACTCGCGCCTCGCGATCTGGTGCGTGGCGGCCATCTGGTAGTAATAGCCGGGGTTGGACCAATCGATCCTCCTGCAAGTGGACCCGAGCGAACAACTGAAGTTCGACTGAACGGCGTCGTTCGAGTGGTAAAACGTCTGCAACAACTCGCTGAAAATTCGATATTGCCTCGCCAACCACGCGAAGTGGCGGAACTCGTACTCGGGGTCGCCCACCAACAACCTGTAATAATTGATGTGCTGGTGAAACTGAGATATGGCGCGATCCACGTTCTTTAGCGCCAGGTAGTGATAGCACAACTTGAAAACTATTATCTCGGCAAGCGCCTTCACCTCCTCGAAGTCCTTCCACACCTTCTTGACCTCGAGCAAGTTGTTGTAGGCGGAGGCGTAGTACCTAATGGCCGCCTGAATGTTGGACCTCAGCTCGAAGTAGAAGGCGACCTTGACGTGGTGCCGAATAAACAACTTTATCTGGCTGGACTTGGTGACCTTCTCCTTGTGCTTCTTGACGAACCTAATCTCTTCGAAGTAGTGCTCGTCGGACGCCCGTCTGAGCACCGCCTCGAAACTGAGGGCGGAAGCCGCGCGTCAAAAACCCCACATTTTGGCACTTTCGCAAAACACGCAAGACGTACGTCTTTATCGAGGCGGGCACCTCCTCGACCGGAAAGAAGACGACGTTCTTGGCGTCAATTCCGGACCTGCGCTTGAACGCGGACAGCCTCTCGCTCGCCGCGGCTGGGCGCGACCACGCCGAGTCGTCAGAGCTGCGAAAATTCAGAAGACCAACACAAAAAAAACAAAGAGGGGTTGGGCGTACCTGAACCGCCTGTTTTGAATATCAACAGGACAACCTGTATGTTCCTGGATTTGGCGTTCAAACTAGCAACGTTCCGCGCGAAACACATAACGATGAGACGCTGCGCACTGAAACACACAAATGCCAATGTTTTGACACGTCGTCTCTGCATCAGACTGTCGAACCTACCTTATTGACTCGAGATTTTCCAGGTACTCGTACTCCTTCGTTTTCCAATCCGGGCAGTCCCAGTCGACGACGAACACGATGGCGGACGGAATTTCGTAGCAGACGCGAAAGAGCCAAACGTACGAGAAAATGCCCCTCGGTGGATAGTTAAAAATTTTCTCCTTTTTCCTGGGCGTCACGCTAAAATTGGAGTGCTCGGAGAGGATGAACCGAAAGGAAGGCACCTTGGTGGCATTTTCCAGAAGCTGGTACGATAGGTTTTGCTTGATAATAGAGAGGAGCTCTATGCTCGCTCCCAGAAGCGCAACGAGAGGAGTAAATCTATACCGAATCTCAGACGGATACCCGTCCATGTCAGTGTGAATGGATGCAAACCGCAAGACACAACCACCGGTTGGCTATCATAATAGAATATGAGAGACGCGTGAGCATACGCGAAAAATTTTTTTCCGTTATTTTTTTTTTTTTGCTTCGAGGTCGGCGAGTTTCTCTGGGGCCAACAACAATTCGTCCTTGAGAGAAGGGCGCCGCACGAAAAGTCGAATGCAGCCCGAGAGTCCGAACCTACTCGACGGCTTGTCGTCAAACGACATCGACGAAGCGTTGACCGAGTTTATGGAAGGCATAAAAGACGGAGGAGAGGTTTATTTGATCGATTCCCTCGATTTTGAGCGATACGAGGGGCACCCCTTTCCATCTAGTCCTCGGTGCCAAACAGAGCTTCGTCTGTTGGAGCGATGTGCCAGAATGCATTCCGACAGTACGGAGCCGTGTCAAGAAATTCTGTCTGAGCTACAAAATTGCTCGAGAGAGTTGTACGCGCAAAACAAAAAGGGGTGAGAGGTTCAGCGCCGCGGACTGGCAGTAGGACTGACGAAGCTTGTAAAGTTACGTGAACTGCCGTTTCGACCGACTGCCCAGGCTCCCAGAATTCTGCGAAGAGGAGAAGGCGGCGTACTTTTCGTTGGACATAAAGACCAGCCGAGATGTGCAGACGGCAAAAAAATTATGGGATGACGTGTATTACTGTGCAAAAAAATTAAAATCGGACAATGTTAGAGGGTCGGATTCTATTGGACAGAACGGCGATCACCTGTAGAATGTGATTCACCTCTTAAGAGTGTCAACCGTAGTTGTGAAATTTGAGTATTCTCAGTTCAGTCCCTTCCAAATCCCATTTTTTGGTCGCAAGGTTTAAGCACTCTCTCGCGGCGTTGTACCGCTGTTCTTGCATTCCAACAGGAGAGCTGAGCGTCATTTCCTTCTCGAGGATAGCCGATTCCGTGGTCTCCGCTTAAGAGGTGCGAGGGGTTAGTTAGGGGCGCCGCGAAAACGGAGCGAGCGAAGAGTGAAAAGTTTGTTCGTACTCATGTTGGTTCCCAGAGCGAGAGACAAGATTCCAGAAAGGCCGGAGGTGGCCAGGATATACCACGAGAGCGAGCTCACGTAGGACACGTCCAGGTCTTGAAGATTGAGCCCGCTTTGAGACATGACTTTAAACCCTTGTGTCAGCGAGAACGGAAGTTTTACGGATATGAAGCCGGAAAAAAACCGATCGATCCATGTGAAGAACAGAATATTGGTGACCAGAAACAACAGCTGCTTCTTCATGTTTTCTCCGACGCTTTTAAGGTCGAAAATGGGGGATTCGAGCAGGGCGTCGATTGGACTGTCTAGTTGGTCGTTTTTCTTGTCCAGTTGAAGCAAAATGCCATGGTTAGGATGCGTGAAATACGCTATTCTTTTGTCGCGCGCGCTGGGCGGGATACGCCCGAGGTTTTCGAGCAGGGCTTTTGCCCTGGCGGTTGTTTGACTTCGTAAGAGAACAAAAAAAATCGTATGAATTTGAGGCCGTTTCTGAAAGGGGGGAAAAAAAGGGGGGGAGAAACGCGAGTTTAGGGAGCTTACAGAATGATCACAGAGTGAAAATCTTGTTGCGGTGCTCCAGTGATCCACAGGCAGGTGTAGTGGCGAAGCAGAGAAAGCAGAAAGACGATTGCCACGAGGGGGATGAGCACAAAATCTCTGATTTTGGTGTCCAGAACCAAGTCAGCTGCCAGCATTTCGAGGATAAAAAAAATGGTTTTTTTTTTTTTCCTGTTTCCTTTAGGTGTTTACAGACACAGTTTTGTACAGAGAGGTATCGTCAGGCTGATTTGAGTTGCCTGGTTGATGTTCCACGACGAATCCTTCGAGAACCGGACTAGCACTATATCTGTAGCATCTCTCGGTCGCAGGGAGAGAGGGGGAGGGGAGAAGAAGAAAACATTCTGCGCACAAAAACGATGGCAGGTGGCGGCGCCGCAGGGTGCCAAAGCTTGGCACTTTTGGTTGCCATATTTTTTCTCCACATCTCGTTTTCAGGGAGGAGCGTGCACGCGTCCGGCAAAGTCTCCAACGGCAGCGGGGATGCCGAGTCATGGACATCGAGACTCAACAACACAGTCGGATCAGACATATCGATTTCGACCGTGTCGATCCTGTTGCCTCACAGTTCTGAGGTGTCATTCCGAGTGGATGCATACAATGGGTGCTATAAATGGTACGTGCGCTTGCTCGAGTAGTCGGCGGAGGGCGGCATCGAAAAAAAAATATCAGTCCACGACAGGCCTAACTCAAAAAATATTTGCAGGTCTATGACGACGCCGAGGGTCATCGACATCGAATGCGAACAGGGGCCGTGCTGCACGTTCGTGATAATTCGGTCCGCGCTGCCGAACTTCAAGGGGCTAACCGCCATCAAGCAGGGCAAAGAGAGGCTGAGAACTTGGCTCATAGCAGAGGACCAGGCATCTTCTCGTTCTCTGCGTACCGAAGTGTTCCTCGACAAAATTTCGACCATCTCGATTTCGACTACCACGAGGTTCATGTATAAAGACGACGTCGAGATTTTGAAGATCCAAGCGTACGACGCGGAAGGAAACGTGTTTTCGTCGGTAGAAGGGCTAGACTTCAAGTGGGACATCAGAACCAGTCTGCACTCGATGAGGTCGGTTGCGGAAGCCACGTGGGACGAATACAGCTCGATCATCCAGATTTTGCCGTTCAAGGACCAGCACATCGAAGCGAGCGAAACGCTGTTGAAAATGGAGGCCGCAGGAAGACAGGGAAGCGCGGTCTTGATACGCGCCAACTCGATTGGCAGAGCTAAGGTGACGTGCTACCTCCTGAACCCGGAGTTCGCCGACGTGTCTCCAGCGAGCGTGTCGCTGAGCGTATTGGAGCCGTTGCATCTGCATCCGTCCGCGCCCGTATTCTTGACGTTTTATTCAAAATACCAGTTCACGCTGAAGACGTTTGAAAAAAACAAAATTCGAACCATTTCAATGCCGAACCCACAATACGTCTGGAACTCCAGCAACGAGTCGATATTCACCGTCAATTCGGAAGGACTCGTGTCCACGGCGGGCAAAATGGGATCCGCGAAGGTGGAAGTCAAGTTCGTGTCCGTGGAGGACAACGTCGCGCACGCCGAAGTCTGCGTCGTCGTGCCATCCACCATCGACATCCTCCTCGCCCCGGTCAAAGAGGAGTACTCTCAGCTTTTTGCCAACCACTCCGCCAGAACCTTCTCCCCCTACGTCGTAGAGGGGCTGCTCTACAGCATGGACGTCCAAGTGTCCGATGCCGACGGACACGTCATCTCGTCCACCGATTCGCTGCAGTTCAACGTGTCACTCGACCACAAATTCATCGAAATCAAATCACATTCGCACAACAAGGACCACGTCGAATTCAAACCCGTCTGCGTCGGCGTTTCTCGGAGCCAAATAACCCTTCTGGCATCAAACCTCCGCACTCACGACGACTCCTCCGACAACTCCACCGCGCCCATGCATTGGCCGCCAATACAAAGGGACCAGGACATCCACGTCGTCAAGCCCATCTCCATCTCTCCGAGCGGCGTCAAAAAAATCCTGCTGCCCTACTATCCCGACATCAAACACTCGTTCCAGTTTTCCGTCGAAGGCGGATCCGGCTCCTACATGTGGAGCTCCAGCAACAACCCGGTCGCCACCGTCAACAACAGCGGCCTCATCGTCGCCAACAGGCCGGGACACAGCACGGTCAAGTGCATAGATGACCGACTGACCTACAACAGAGCGCAAGTCGAAGTCATCGTGGCCATCCCCAAATCCATCGCCTTCGTCAAAGGACCGCGCGAGGCGGTCGTCGGCGGATCCCTGTTCCTCTTGGTATCGCTCTACGACAAGCACCTCGACGCGCAAGGCGGTCTGAGCCTCGACAGCGCCATGGCATTCGACAACTGCTCCGCGCTCCCCCTCACCTGGAACCTCACCAACTCGGACGTGTTCGACAAACCCGTCCCCTTCCCCTGCTCCGAACTTCCAGAACAGGCGACCCGCGGCGCGTGCGCGTGCGTCAAACTAACCGCCACCAAAGAAGGACAGGCCAGACTCGTCGTCACCTACTCCCACCTCTCCATAGAAAATTCGAACAAAACCCAAACGCTCACCGCCTCGACCCTCATCAGCGCCTTCCGAGAAGTGAAAATCGACCCACCCTACCTGCTGCTGTCCTACGGCGCCAGCCAGGAAATCCTCATCACGGGCGGACCGCAAACTTGGAACTTCCAAAACCCAGTCATCCCAAACATCATTCCCGCTCACCCGAACCAAGTCCTCATAGAAAAACTCCCGGTCAACAACGTCCCAAACATATGGAAGTACCGCGTCACCTGTCTCCTCCACGGCTCCCAAAACATCACCGTCGTCGTCGGCAACTCGGCCGGCCCCATCAACCCCTACCCCGTCTTCTACGAAGCCCTGCTCCCGTTCTCCTGTCAGTTTCCCGCCGGCATTCTGCTCCACCCCGCAAACGTCCCCGTGAACTCGAGCCACGACTCGCCCAACGTCTCCAAGTGGACCCGAGATCCGGAATCGCTCGCCTCCAACCAATTCTACCAACCCTCCGAAACCGCCCCCGTCTTCCCGGAAATCGGCGCCGCCAGCGGCGTCTGCATCGATCACCTCCTCCCCTTCATCCTCAAAACCGACTTCATATACATGCCCATGCTCGTGTCCGACCTCGGCAAGTACAGAATCCGCACGAACCAAACGCTCCTCTTCAACCTGACCATGTACGACGCCAGCGGACAGAAATTCAACAACTTCTCCTCTCTCGACATCCAGTGGACCTCCAGCAACTCGACGCTCCTCTCAATCGCCGAAACCTCGCGCGAAACCAAAAACCAAAGGGTTCTGAAAATATCCGAAAACGGCGGACAAGTCTACGTCGTCATCAAAGTCAACGGCCTGGACAAAAACTGGACTCACCTCGGCCAACAGTCTCCCCCCTACATGCCGGAGGGCGGCCTCATACGCCAGTTCGAGTTCAACACGGCCAGCAACGTCCGCCTGTCCGCAGAGCGCGTAAGCATCTACAACTACCCCAAGAACACCGTCCGCATAAAGACCATAGACGGCAGCGGATACTACCAACTCACCGTCAACGACACCAAGCTGTTGGAATCTTTCCTCGAGCCGGAAACCAACGACATCGTCGTCAGACCCCTCCAAACCGGCGTGGCCAAACTCACTCTCATAGACCTGTGTCTCAGCGGAAGCGAGCCCGTCCACTGCGTCGTGAGAGTCTCGGACGTTCACAGCATCAAACTGTCCAGTCCCAACATGGTCGAAGTCGGAAAGCGGCTCAAGATGAGCGTGCAAGTGCTCGACAGCGCCGAGCACATGTTCGACCAGTACCAGTTCATGGACCTCAAAGTGCACCTAGAAGGAGAGTCTCTGCTATTCGAGATTCCCGAAACCAGCTTCATTTCGACTTGTCCCAAAAGAAAAGACGGACCGTCCTCCTCCGCCCTCTCCGAATTGGACGGCAATCGAGGCGCGAAGGACCAATGCTATCGAGTCGCGGACGATTCGCACTTCTTGTCCTCCACCCCACTCGACTTCTGGGTCCTGTCCACCGGCGGCTCCGAAATCGTCGCAAGGGCTCTCAATGTCGGCGTTTCCAGCGTGTCCATATCCGTCGTCAACCCCGTATCCGAAACCACTGTGTCCTCCGTTCCCATCCAAGTACATGTATATTCCCCGCTCCGCGTCATCCCCTCCAGCTTGGAGCTGCTCCCCAACGCCTCCTTCCAACTCTACATCTCGGGCGGACCACCGCTCCGCGACAAACTCCTGTTCTCCAGCTCCAACGAAACCGTCGCTCGCGTCAGCCAAGAGGGCATCGTCTCGACGCACAACGTCCTGGGCAGGTCCACCGTCATCGTCACCGTCCACCTGCACTCCAAAGACGAATCCGCCGACCTCTCCGCCGACAACTCCACGCAAACCGTCACCGTCCTCGTCAAAGAACTCAGCGGTATAGCCATCCACGCCTCCACCAACAGAATGCTCGTGGGAGAAGAAATACTCGTTCGCGCCGTCGGACAGGACATGGAATCCCCCTTTGTCTGGAGCAACATAGACCTCTCGTTCAAGTGGGACGTCGTCAACTCCGATATCGCTTCAATCGTCCCCGTCTATTCCGACGCCAACGTCACTCTGGACGAGGAGCGCGGACTCGCCGTAGTCGTCCACGCCGTCTCTCCCGGCACCACCAGGCTCTCCGTCAAAATTCTATCCGGCCCCTCCTCCCTCGTCAACAAATACGCCTCGCTCACCCTAGAGGTCGTCCCGGCCTTGGCACTCGACCACAAACGATCAATCTCCCCATCCACCGTCAAACCCTGTCGCCCAGCTCAACTGCTCCTCGTCCCCAACTCCAGAGTCACCATCACCACCACGTTCCCGGCCTCCTGCGACCTCATATCCGAAGACTCCTCCAGCCACAAACCCGTCACCGAGGACGCCATCGTCTACCTCGACCAAAAATCAAAGCAACTCGTCTCCAAAGGCGTCGCCGGACTCTCTATCCTGCGCCTCAAGGAACCTCAAGACCAATCCGTCACACTCATCAAAGTCAGCGTCAAACCAATCCACCATATAGAACTCAGACCCAGGTCTCCCGTCTCTCAAGAAATCCCCGTAGGAAGCTACGCAGACTTCGACATCATCCTCCGCGACCAACTCGCTCAACCCTTCGACTCCTACGATGGCACGCCCTTCGAGTGGTTCACCAACAAACAAGACATGATATCCGTAGAAGTGCTTCACCCCCCAGAGTCCGAACTTCGCCAAATCCTCAGGATCAAAGGACTCCGACCGGGCAAACTTATCCTCCAGGTCTCCGTTGTCACCGATCACTCCTCACCATATCGACTCGCCCAAAACAACACTCAAGACCAACCCTCCATCTCGCCTTCTCCTACCAACTCCGTCTCTCCGCAGCGAATCAAACCAAGCAACTTCCAACACTACCAATACGTTCTGGTCTCCAACGCCGTTCTCCCTCAACACCCCCTTCGTCCACCTCGGCGGCACCATCCAATTCAATACCTCCTTTTCGCACAACACCTCTACCTACAGGCGCGTCTGGAGCACCTCCGACGAACAAGTCTTGCGTATAGACCCCATCACAGGCCTCGCTACCGCTCTCTCTCCCGGCAAAGCCTTCATCTACCACAACTCCAGCGTCCACACACTCACCTCCGCTCAGGTCGTCCACGTCTCCCATGTCGAATTCCTCAAAGGAAACTGCACCAACCTCTCCAACCTCAACTACTTCGTCCCCGCCGACCCCTACAACCCTGAAGCCAGACCCTTCTCCACCCGCTGTCTGCTGCCATTCAAACTCCTCGACTCACTCCAACGAGAAATAACCGACTCTCCGCCCTATATCCACCACAACCTGTCCGTCCACTGCAGCACCGAACAAACCCTCCTCGTCAACGTCACCACCTCCCCTTCACGAACAACCAAAACCGACAACCAAGCCTCGCCATTCGCCTGCTCCATAGAAGTCCTCCCGCCCGACAAAAAAACAGAACCAATCATGCGGGAAAACATCCTCATCTCTGTCAAACTCTCCAACCCCTCCTTCACCTCCAACAACACCTTCAACCTCACTCTACCCTTCACCTCCGCCTTCTTCATCAAAGGGCCACTCGACGTTCACCTCTCTCCCAGCCACCCCTCCACTGTCGTCGAAGTCCTTTCCCCCCAACCACTCAACACCCTCAACAATAACCCCTCGCTCATCACCGTGAAAATCATAAAATCCGTTCATCAAAAACACCTTCACCTCTACGAAATCAAAGTCCACGGCATCGTCGATCCCTTCACCGGACTCAATGTCACCTTCTCCAACCCCGACACCCAACAAACTAAAAACGTCACCGTCTCCTACTCTCGTAAATGGCCACACAAACCGCTTCAGAGCCAAAACACCGAGCTCGTCCAAAAAGAATCCAGCATTTCATTCTTCTGGACCGCCATCATCTTTTGTACCCTCGTCGTCACGGTCGCCTATGTCTTCAGTATACTCAGGTCCGAACACAACGTCTTCTTCACTCCAAACACCAACGTTCGCCCGAGAAACGACGTCACCAGTCGCAAATTCCCAGTCACCCCAACTCGCACCAGAGCCAACCAAACACAAAGCCCACAACTCAGATCCAACTTCTCAGCCTATTAACTCGCAATCCTCAATCCCCCCCTTGAAATAAAATAAAACGGCCCTCTCTCGCCAAAAAACGCTCTCCTTCTTTTCTAAACCTCCCACAGAAAAACGAACACCTTCTGACTCGACCCTATACGCGACCTGTTCCTCTTCACCCCGTGACTCCAAAAAACTCCAACGTACATTTTAGCCTCGAGCTTTTTTGGACTCGCGCGGCTCTTCACGCGGCAAGCATCATCCCCAAGAACAATCCCCTCGATGTGAGCCCCCTCCTTCACACTCCCTAACGTCCGATACATGCGATGAGGCACCGCTCCTGTAGACACCCATCATCCACGCAGAAAACTTCAATCTAACATTCCGCAAAAAACTGGTGGAAATTCGGATGTCTCTCACTCAGACGAAACCATCGTTCTTATCGCTTCCGTACGAGATGTCGGCGTTGTAACAGCAAACATTTGAAATAGATAATAATTTCTGGTAATTTCCATAAATTTTGTACGGCACTCGTGACGTCTACAAAAAGGGGTCTGCCTTAGACAGAGCAAAGGTGTCATGAAAGATAAGCTCTGGAGTCGGTTTCCAAGAGTCGCGTATATGGTGTTGACAAAACTCCGTCCTCAAGGAAGACCAATACACCAGGATCCAAGTGCTCGATGCGAATGACAAATTTCAAAAAAGACCTAATTATAAAAAAACGGCCATTTTGACGCGATGACTGCCGAACTCACCGCACAGCCTTCTGACAGCGCGCCGCAGGTAACTGCGTTTTAGCGATAGAATTTATTTTATTCGTTCTCAAAGCGCGCGTCAACGCACCCTCCTAGTTTCCCCTCATTATTTCGTCCACACATTTTCTACAGTTCTGTCCCCTATTCGATTCAGCCTGAGCCCAGTCCGTATGCACAGGAATCGACTAATCAATCCACTTTGTTTTCTGTTAAAGAGGATATTAGTGTAAAGGTGTCTGGACCATAGTTTAGGACAAATTGCTTGTTGTTCACATACCTTTAGATAGCGATGAATGTAGTACACCTGTAGGACGCTGGATAGCATGAGCAAGGTGATCAATAACAAAGAGAGCCAAACTACGCGGAAATTGAGAGTTTCTAAAAAGAGGGTTGGTTAGACTTCCAATTAAAAAAGCAGACGTCATCCAACTTGCAAACATTGGCCATACCTGTTACTGCCTTATGATTAAGTTTGCGTTCTTTATCACGCGTTGCTTCTAATTGAATTTCTTCAACCGTGGATTTGATAGACTGCAACACCTCCTCAATTGGTGCTATATCTTGTTGTTCATCTCTGATCTGAGGGAAAGTTTCTACGTTGGCGACCAATTCAATAAGCCGTTTTTTTCTCACTTACCAAAAAAAAAAAGTGCGCCAGAACCACCGCAATGTCAGTACTGGCTGTCATATTCCCGCCTAGAAACAAAACCGACGAACTTTCTACACTGCCCTGCGCCAGATAATTGTTGATAAAGCAGTATCTATATTCACCTTCGGTGTCTGCGGAAAAGGTAAAAGTAGCATTTCCTTGTACGTTCTCTGAGTAATGTAGAGTTTTCGAGTTGTCGGACTCAACCTTTCAAAAAACGATGTGATCAATATGCTGTCGCTGCTGCATGCAATTTCTTTCGTCACGAAGGGCCTTATCGAGCCTTGAGTCCTAGCAAAGACGCATACCCAAAATTTCAGTTGCATCGAAGGATTTGCATAGGCTGAAACGAAGCCTGTGATAATTGTATGAGCTGCCAGATCCTCTCGAAAACAGCGGACGTATTCTGGCAGTAACTCAAATTTGAAAGCCACGGCACATTGACTCAAAAAAAGCAGACATAAAAGGGATAGGACGCATGACCGGAGAGCCATGGGTGGTGAGATAAAAAGCGATGCAAAGTTTTTTGGTGAGAACGATTTTGTAAATCAATACAAAAAAAAAAAAAGCTAGCTCCAGCTGCAGAAATCTGAGCGTACATGTTCAAGGTAGCATTCGAAATGTTTGTGTACATTACGCGGCACACCCCCGTCAGAACACAGACGTGCCTGGCAGTAAATCACAATTCAGCGCATAGATTGAAGGAGCACATGAGTCGCTGGAGAGAGGCGAAGATTCGACACGAGGTTTTTAAGGGGTTCAAAGAGAGATTGGGCGCCCAAGTTAACAAAACTAGTAACAACAGACTGGACAATCGCGTCACTGACTTCGTCAGGATGGCACGTTATCCATTCTGCCAAAATTTGCAGTGCAAGCGTTGTGTCTGCATGTCTTATAGCAGAAATCAAGAGAACATTGAATGTCGGACTGCTGGGCGTCAAGCCGAGTTGGCTCATGAGCAGCAACAAACGCTCATCCACATTTCCACCAAGGGCACGGTACTCGAATGTTTTGCTGTCTGGTACCATCCTTGGATTGTAGCTAGGTGATAGCATCGAAATTCCTTCTGGCACGAGCGGCGACGATGGGTCGTTAGTGCAGAGAGAAACCGACTGGTTAATCTCGCCAAGAGTGTCAGTTACGGAGGTGGTGGTGTCTGCATTCATCACACTCGTTCCACCATCGATCATGTGGAGATTGCTCTGATTTGAGCACGAATTTGCAGAATATCGCGTTCGAACCGCACGTTCCACCACTGTGTTGAAAACCCGAACCATGTAGTTGATGTTCGGTCGGCCCTTTTGTAGCAGGACCGCCTGAAACAAGAGGTTGACAGAAGATGTATCTAAAAATAGCTCATCCGCTTTGTGGCGAAAAAGCACAATAACTTCATCTAACATGTCAAAGCGCAGCAACGTATCCATTACCAAGTTGACCGAATTCACATCCCACGAACAGTCTATGTTTTCGTATTGGCCAACCAGTCCTGATAGATACAATTTGTTTTTTGCAGTGGGTGGTATTTGAGAAAACACGCGTCTGAATAGCGCGTGATAAAGCTGAGGGCTTGAGAAGTTCCAGCTAAAGGCGTTTGCAGATATCTCTATCGTTTCATCTGCACTGCACTTTGCAGACAGTTGGACGAGGGCATCAAAAGTGTCAGCGGAGGGTGCGCAGGAATAAGAATTCAGAAATGCTTCTTTTCCTGCTGCAGGTTCGAGATATTTGTGTTTTAGAAGCGCGTTGCACACGCGAGTGCTGACTGACCCGGCCTTCTGCAGCACCTCGAGATAGCGAGCGATTTTCGCGCGGTCTGGATTAGGATTTCTCAAGTGAGCCAAGGTGAGGCTTTCACAGTACAGCAGCTCGACCGAGTCTTGTGAACAATGGCTGTGTATGCCTCTTTTGAAAACAGATTGGAAAACAGATTCAACACATTCTACCTCACCCTTTTGGGCCCAGTAGTGGGCCAAACACAATTGACTGCGGAAATAGGCACGTGGGCATTCGAGAGAGTTTGCGAGATGAGTTGCTCCCTCGACATCTTGTAGGTCGAGATAAGTTCGAGTCAGAATTTCGCCGGTGAGCGCCAGGGCTCTGGTATTCAGAGCCTCCCCCGCGGGAAGGTTTTCGCGCTGTTCCTGAAGCTTACAGCGAAGCTCGCGGGCGCGGATCGAGTCTCCAAGGTACGTAGCGAGTTGAAAAAGCAGAAGTGTTCTCAGTAGTTGGTGAGAAGGATGTGAGAAAAAAGAATTGATGGCCGAAAACCCACAAAGTACTCGGTGTGCGAGTTTGGGTTGGTATCGAGCCAGGAGGGTTGCGAGTTCGAGTGCGGCGAATCGTTGATGAGAGGCGGCCTGATGGGAGAGCACCTCTGTGGTCAGGTGGCGGTTTAGGATGCGAACGACACAGTGCAGGAGGTCAGGCCGAGTACAGCTCTCGAACGAGGCATGTGCCAAATCCCAAATGACGCTGTAGTCGTCGACCGAGATGGGGATGCTCTGTGAGTGGCAAGCGCCGAGAAATTTTAGCAGGAATGGCGTGTCGCGCGTTTCGACGGCGGAGGAGATGACGTAGCTGCAAATGCTTGCAAGATTGCCAAGTTGACGTGACCGACTCAAAAAGTCGGACAGAGAGCCGCTCGATAGTTTGAGCTCGTGGTAAGCGCTGAGTCGCGACAGGCTGGAGGCGCATCTGACCGACAGGTGAGCGCAGTCGCGCTCGAGAGAACGCGCGGTGAAGTCGGGTGGCGATACGGCTTGCGCCGGGCCGGAGTGAACACGGCGCGAGGAGCTGGTCACCCGCAGACTAGGAGGACGGGACCTCGTGTAGCGGAGCGGGCGTGTCTAGCGCACGATTGAGGGGTCAGTGTGTGCACGAGAGCGGGTTGGAAACGTCGAGAATGTGTGTCAACGTAACGCACAGCGGAACTATGTGTACGAGTGTGTGAGCGATGTCCTAACAGCAAAACACAACCTGCTTTTTGAAAAAAATAATAACAACTGGGCTTGGTCATTTTGCAGTCGTGACAGATTTTGTGTTTCTCGCGTTTTTGTTTGATTGGGAGAGCGCGGTGTCACGTTCTTCAAGGAATTTGGAAGTGTGGCGCGAGAGGTCCCCCTGGAAAGCGCGCTAGATGGCGTGATGAAGGGAGAAGGGTTATTGACGAGCTCGTTTGATAGAAAGAAAAATTCTGCGGAATTTTTTATTTTTTTATAGGAAATGAGAGCAAAGTAGATCACAATCTCGTCTGGATTGAAGGCTGAGCTATCGAGCTTTGCGTTCAAAATTTTTGGTACGATGTCCAATGTTTTTGATCAATGGTATTTGAATGCTGGCGAGAGAGGGCGGTCGCTGATACGCGTTTGAGCTGAAAACCTGAAAGTTGCGTTCGAGGTCACATGGTACAGCGGGCGCCGTAGTTTGGGAGTCGTTGACAAGTGTATTGGGGCAAGCTGAGCTGCTTGCTACACGGCCGCGTTATTTTTTATCTAGATTTTGCTGTTGTCAGTAGACTGTTCACCGCAGTTCTCGGAGAGAGAGGGGGGGGTTACAGGTAGAGCTGTTACGACTAACGCCAGAATTCGAAGTCAGCACTGTTCTTCTCCGACATTTAGTTTATCTTTTACGCCTGTGTTATTCGATATGAATAGGTTTGTGCGCTCGTCGAAGTACCGTCACGTGTTTGGGTCTTCTGCCAAGCTAGAGGATTGCTATTGCAATCTCAAGGTGTCTAAGAACCCGTGGGACTCGCCGTACGTTGCTGTGAATACGGAGTATCTTGCGGTTTGTTGGAACACGAGTGGTGGCGGCGCGGCTGGAGTTATTCCGCTTTCCAGCACAGGGAAGTTGTCCGACGTGTCGCTTTGCGACGAGCATACGAGACCCGTTTTGGACGTTGCCTTTAGCCCTTTCATGAATCGGTTGTTCGCGACGGCATCTGAGGACTCTACGGCCAAGGTGTGGCTGATTCCGCCCGAAGGGCCAAAGGGGAACATATCTAAGGCGGCGCAGACGCTGCAGGGACACGGACGCAAGGTCGGCACTGTGACGTTCAACCCCCGTTGCGGAGAACATCTTGGCGACGTCGGCCATCGACTTCAAGGTCAAAATATGGGACATTGAGAAGGGAGATGACGTCTTGACCTGTCAAGGGGGTCATGCTGGCAACATACAGAGCGTGGAATGGAACTGGGACGGATCCAAGTGTTGTACGTTTTGCAAGGACAAGATGCTCCGTATCATTGATCCGCGCAGCAACTCGGTTACCGGCGAGGTCTTGGCGCACGAGGGCGTCAAGGGGGGGCGCGCGATATGGCTGGGGGAGAAAGAATGGATCTTTTCCGCTGGATTTGGCAGACAGTCAGAACGTAAAATTGCTATTTGGGACCCAAAGAACTTATCAAAGCCACTTACAGAGCAAACGGTTGACAACGCAGCGGGAGTGATTATGCCGATCTACGACAACTCTTCGAGCATCGTGTTCACAGCCGGTCGAGGCGACTGCTCTATTCGCTACTACGAAATCGTCAACGACTCGACCATTATATACTTCCTGTCGTCTTACAGCTCTACGACTCCGCAACAGGGCGTCGCGGCCATGCCGAAGGTGGGCGTGGACGTCTTAAACAACGAAATCATGAGGCTCTACAAGGCGACTCCCACCACCATCGAACCCGTCTCCTTCAGGGTTCCTCGCAGATCGGACTCGTTCCAGAGCGATCTCTTCCCAGACGTTCCGGGGACAACGCCCGCACTCACCGCCAAAGACTGGCTTTCCAACAAAAACTCCAAGCCCGTACTGCAAAGCCTAGCCCCCAGCGGTGATGTACAGCGACAGGCGGCGGCCCCCGAGCGCGAATTCACGCCCGTCGTCAAGGAGCCCAAGGTGCTCTCGCAGGCTGCCCTCGAGGCACAAAACCGAGAGCTGACTTCCAGGGTCTCGTTCCTGGAAGCAGAGCTTGTCAAGAAAGACGCCATGATCAAACAATTAAAAGAATAAAGTACAACGCCTCTTGCGAGAGATAAGAGATTCACGTTCTGAGGTCTACAAATCGCTTTTCTTTTTCTTTTTTTACACTTCTCGGGGTTTATTGTTACCACGATCGCCCGTGGTGGCGTTTCATGAGAGATTCTAACGTTTACAAATCGCTTTCTTGTTTTTTTTTTACACTTCTCGGGGTTGACTGCTACTACGATCGTCCGTGGTGGCGTTTTTCTCTCTCCACAAAGCGTACGTCGGGGGTGTGGAAGGGCGGCACATGCCTGCGATATTGCGGGGGAACATGCGGTTGCAGGGGTCCCAAAAGGTGCCACAGTCGAACAACCGAAAGAATGAGGCGTAACACTTCTTGCGAGAGAGATTCACGTCCCGAGACCTGCAAAAAATTGCTAAAAAAAATTTTTTTTTTTTTCACACTTCTTGGGACTTGTTGCTATAGGCGTCTGTGGTGGCGTTTTTCTCTCTCCATAAAACGTATGTCGGGGGCGTAGAAGAACAGCACACGTCCGTGATGTTCCAGAAGAATCCGCGGCTATAGGGGTTCCCTTTTTGGAACGTGCCCTTGAGCTGTTGCGCGAAGGAGGGGAGAGATGTTAGAAAACTTTTTTTTTTTTGACGAGGGTAACGAGTGTTCGTACCTGTTCGTTCGTGGTCACTCCAAGGTAGATGAGGCGAAGGTGGTAGCCCAGGAGCGTGAGAATGACCAGTTCGCACACGGTGCAGTATATGACTATGATGAGGCTAGAGAAGCGAGAGTCAGAGAACGAGATAAGGACAAAGAAAAAAAAAAGGGGGTTTTCCTTACCTGGAAGGATTCCTAACGGCTAATCTGAATTCTGACAAATGCACTCGGTATAAGAGTTCGGTCAACGATGTGAGTTGGACGTATACTGTATTCAGCAGAGCCGCAAAGAGAAACATTATGAAGTATTTGTAGTTACGAGCTCCAATGCAATTACCAATCCAGGGACCTTTTTTTTTTTTTTTACACAAAAGAAGGTTAGTGGATGACAACTCGACTGCGTTTGCGTGCACGTGGTTTCGAGCGTATCTTACAATGGTGATCAAACTTTTCGATGCAGGAGTTGCACGCTCCGCAGTGGACGGCGCGGACGGGCCTGTAGAGGTTGCAAGTGTCTGGAAGAGTTGTTTAATATGAAGGAGCGAAGAAAAAAGGTGCGTTTTTTTGTACGAACCACAATATTTGCATTGGTAATCGATAGAAGCGCCACGACAGGTTATCTGTATTGTCTTGTAGGGCGCGGGCAAGTTGAAGGCATCTGTGGATGGAAGAAAGGAGAGGTCCCTTTTAGAAATTTTGCGAAAGAGGTGCATTTGACAGGTCTCTGGCTTCTCTTCCTTGACGGGTCAAGGAGCACAAACTTGCGCGACGCGTACCTCCACTTGGAGCGCGCTGTCTCGGTATGATGCCCGGATCTACGCACGACGTCTTGAGCAGCGCCGAACACATAAAGATGAGCAGGAGCGCCTCGAAGGGGATCAGTATGTACCCCAGTTCTATTTCTCTGATGAAGTAGACGACGCTGCGGTTCACGCGCAGTTTTCCGGAAGGGGGAGAGGTGAGTGATCGGTTCGATGCGGAGTGTGTGTGTGCAACACGGAGATCGGAAGAAAGTGTACACACACATATTTTTTCTTAGGAGAGCCTCGAGAGAAAATGCAGAGGACGTACACCGTGCTGAAATAAAGGGATATGGGAGCGAAGATGCAAAATAGCGTGGTGACAACATATCGGGCATCTGGACCAGAAATTAGCCTGCCATGACAAAAGAACTTATTGTTAGAAGGATAATCCCTGTAGGTTCTCCTGGGTTTGCGAGTTGGTTGTTCGGACTGCGAATGGTCATGAGAGTCCGACGCAGTAGAAGACATGGGAAGGTTTTTCTTTGTGCGGATCTGGATGAGTTACAAGATTGTAGGACGCGGAAGTATGAGGATGAAGGGTGTATCTCTCTCTATCAGGAGTCAGAGGTCATCGAACCGTTCAGTTCTTCAGAAATCTGGTCTCAGATGGAGTGGTGGGAGATGCAGAATGACAGATGCGCGTGTTGACGTGTCTGCACATAATATATAAATGGTTCGTCATGTTAGAAATAGCGGCCAATGATAAAGACACGTTCTTGCATTTTTGTTTAGATCGGGGTCGAACTTTGCACTCGAAGAAAAGCGTGGATTTCGAGAGCGTAGCAAGGAGGCGGAGCGAAGTGCTTGATACTTGAGAAGGGGAGAAGATCTTGCAAGCTTTTTCCGTGTTTTGTGAAATTTTTTTTTTTTTAAATTTTTATAGTCGACAAATCCGCCTCGGGCCTAGATTCGGTGCACGGCGCGATATTCTTAGAGGTGATGAGCCGGGCAGGTTTTGAATACATGGCCAGGGTGTTTGGCGGGTGCGCCAGGGCCACCCGACTTCGAAGGCAGACGGCTCGTTCTGGGAGCGGTGGAGGCTTGAAGAGGTCGCATGATGGAAGAGCAACCATAAAAGGATCAGGCCGATGGGGGGTTTCTAGGTTATATGGTACGGCGAGGTGAGGTTTACCGAGCAGAAGTTGCGAGAGCGAATATCGTTCTTCGGCGTGTGATGCATGTGCGTGCGTATAGTTTTTCTAGCAGAGAAGCGGCGACGGAGAGGAGTGTTTCGAGGGGCTTTTGAAGCGAGCGTCATTTCGCGTGTTTGCGTTGCTGAGTCTTTTGCGTTTTCGACTACCGCGGCGATCCGGTAAAAAAAAAAAAGTCGCCACAGCTGAAGCGGACGCCGCGCCCCGCGAGGCGGAGACGGTCCGATTGGATCACGGCGAGTCGACCGACAGTGGCGGGTTAACGCTGGTGGACCACACCGCTGCGCTTCGAGAAGCGTTGACCCGAAGGCGATACAAGGAATTCGACGATCTGATAGGCGAGCTGAAGGAAAAAGGCGTCTCGTTCGATGCGGAAATTTATGACCTCATCATTCGCTCCTACGTGTTGAGGAAGGCGCCCACGGCCTCCATGAACTGCTACTATGAAATGAAAGAGAAGGGGATCCACCTGACGATCGACACGTATAACGAGATGATTGGCAATTTTGAATGGATTCGAGACGCCGAGCCGACGTTCAGGCTCTACGAGGAGATCTTGGAGTTGGGGCTGACGCCGACGATCGACACCTACAACGCCATGATTAGAGTGGCGCTGACCACGAAGAACAACTCCACTGTAGAAACGATATTTGAGGAAATGAAGGAGAAGAACGTCGATTTCGGCCTGAGCACCTATTTGGAGCTGATCAAGTCCTACTCCAAGCAGCATTTGTCTCACAACGCGTTCAAGTGGTGGCAGGAGATGAACGAAAGGTTTCAAATCCACATGTCGGAGCTGGAGCTGCCGATGGACATCATCGACGGCTTATTCAAAACTTACTTCTATAGCGGCCACATAAGGGGATTGAAGGAGCTGATTGCGTACCACGACATCAAGGGAGTCATAATCCCGGAAGGCGCGTACATGAGGTGCTTGGAAGCCGTAGCAAGACAGAGCGAGCCCGACGTCGAATTTGCAGAAACTATATGGAACAAGCTCAGCAGCCAATACAACCCGACTCAAGCCGGATTCTCGGCATTGCTCTTGGCCTATTCCGCCGGACAGGGGAACCTGGAAAAAATATTCCGAGCTCTGCACTTTTGGATACCAAAGAAAAATTTTCATTTGCATCCGACAGTTCTTTTTTACGTATCTCGAACGGTAAAAGACCAAGATGCAATCGAGTGCATGTGTAACTTCGTCGACTCGATGTCCGCCCCCATCCCAGTCGACTGCTACAACGTCATCCTGAGAGCGCTGATGCACCTGGGCGACAGCGAGGCAATATGGGAAAAATACCAAGCTGTCAAAAATAAGTCGGTCACCCCGAACATGATGACCTGGCACGTGCTCCTCCACTCGTTCGCGTCTTTTCGCCGCCAAGAATACGCGCAAGCGGTCGTAGAAGACATGAAGCAACTCGGCGTCGAGTTGGACCACCTGTGTAAAGAGCATGTTATCAGGGGTGAGGCGATGTTCGGCGACATCGCGAAGGCCGTCGAGAGTCTGAAGAAACTCGCCCTATCAGCAAAGCCCTCTTTCGGGCTGTTTTATGCGCTAGTCAAGCTCGCCTTGGAAGCCAATAAAGACGACCTCGTCGACATGCTAATCAACGCCTCGCGCAAGTACCACAGCCCGTACGCCCTCATCTCGCTCAAGAAAAGTCACAAAGAAGCGAATGCTGCCCACGCCTCTGCTGAAAAGATGAGCGTTGAAACCGCGAATCAATAAATTTTTTTTTTTCCTCGTTGCCATAGCGATTTTCTCCCATAAAGACACGCTTCTGACCAGCAGTTTTTTTTCGGGACTCTCATGAACCAAAAAGACTCTTCTTTTTTTTTTCATACCCGAGCCTGACTCACAAATAAGCCCTAATTACTCCTCCACTCCCGCTCGACCCCCCCAATCATGGTGCGTTCGGAACCAAAACCGCGTTCGCCGGCTATCAACACTTTTCTTTGCACACCGCCCTCGCGTCGCCATTGACGCAAATTCGCCAAAAGTCTTGGATCTTCATATCTCCGGCTACCGCCGAGATCTATACGTACAAGAAGGGCGAAGACGGGGAACTGCGTTCTCCTGAGTCCAAGGACGAAGTACTAGTATACAGCTGCGACGAAACAATCTATGGCAAGGTCACAATAACAGTCAACAAAGAAGTCGAACACCGTGGCATCAGCGTCTATCTGATAGGACAAATAGGTACAAACACGTTCTACCCGAGCAACTGAACTTCAGCACGTCAATCTTTGCTTTAACTAGGGACTCAAAAAAAAACTGACCACTCACAAACTGCTTTACCACCTCTTTCTGATCCGGACCGCGCCAGACTTTGGGTACAAAAAGGCAAACAACCGAGATATTCTGCACGTAAGCAAGCAACTCTGTCCCCCAGGAAAGCTCACCTCGGACTACACCGAAGAGTTCGAATTTGCCGACGTTAAAAAAAACCTAGAATCGTACCAAGGCACAAATATCCAGATAAAGTATGTGCTGTTCTGAGCGCCTCCAAAATAACGCTCTTTCATACAATTCCATGAAAGGGGCTTTTGGCTTTGTGTGTTCATCATTCACCAACGAAATAATAACGGCTCCTCGCCATTCCTGTGCCACAGATATTTTGTAAAGGTGGTTTTGTCGCGCAATTACTTGTTCAACATCACCAATGAAAAGGAAGTCAAGATTGTGAGATACAAACTCGCGGTCCCTGAGAGCTCGCCCCTAAGCGTCGAAGTAGGTATCGAGGGCTCCCTCCAACTCACGCTGTTCTATTCAAAAAACATATATCACTTAGAAGAAATCGTGCTAGGAAAAATTTACTTTTCGTTGGTTCGCCTCAGAGTCAAGGCGGCACTGCTCATCCTTCTGCGACAAGAAGTCGTCGGTATACACCCAAATGCTCATATCCAAACGGAAGAGCTGGGCAAGTTTGAGGTTATGGATGGCATACCCGTGAAAGGCGTCTCCATTCCCATCCGCATGTTTTTAGAGAATTACAAATTGACGCCGACCTATGAATATCCAACTGAGGAATTTACCCTGAAGTATTATTTCAATTTCGTGTTGACAGATCACGATAATCGAGTCTACTTTAAACAACAAGAAATCAAGCTTTGGAGAAAAGCCCCAAACCTTCACATCAAAGAATCTGGAACCGGAGGCCCGTTCTCAAGGTTATCCAAAAATGTGCTGACGAAACGCGAGGGAAAAGAATCCAAGAAATAAAGGACCCTAGACCTCTCAGCACAGTAACACTCCCTTGGATTAAATCTTAGAAAAAATGTCAAAAGCCAGCGGAAAAATATGTATTTTTTTTGGTCGCCGCAATTTCCAGCAAGCACGCCAGCGACCAAGAAACGTTTATTAGCTATACAGCCAATCATCAACGTCTCGAACTAGTCAAATATCTAATTTCTTTTGGGCATTTTTTCAGGGCTCAGATTCGCCTTTTATGTCCCCACATTTTATGGTCAGTCAATAAGAGAAGTATCATCATCGCCCTAGTGTTGAGAGACTCTGCAAGACTACATGCAGTACGATGGCCAGGAAATAAGGCCAGAGTCATCTGGGCCATATATCTTTCCGCCTCGTTCTACGTGCATCAGTCCATAAACAGCGTCTGAGCGATTAAGCATAAGAAAACACAAAAGTTTTTTTTTTGACGTCATCAATACATATACACGGAAGCCAACAATTTCAAAAAAGTTTTTGATCATCATTTTTCAAGGACCGACGAACTCTATCTTAACGGCAAGGCCGTGGTCGGTCTGCGAAGAAGAAAAAGTGTGCCTCATAATGCCAGTGCGCGGAAAAAATGATGAATTGTATCGACCAGCTGACGAAACTTGTACATAACCGAATCTTTTTGGAACGATGCCTCGGAATTTCTTGCAAAAAAAAATATCAAAAAGCAAGTCCTTTAAACATGTGCGCCAAGGATTGGCATTTTTTTTGTGTTACGGCATATCGAAAAATATATATTAATACGAATGAATAGAATGCCTTTTTTAAGAAAAAAGAAGCTCATGCATCGCTCCTGGCAAAATTTTATACAGTTCCACCAGCGTGCTATCAAGACATTTATTCCATTTGCACCGCGCTTGCAAATAGCCAAATCAAAAAGCAAATTAAATTTAAGCGAAAGGTGCGCGACTCGATGTTCGATTTAAAAACGTTGTACAAAAGAATTGGAGACTAAATACTTTTAAAATGATCTTATGCGGGAAATACAGAAAAAAACAGAGTTTGCAGACGTCATTCGCCCTTTGATAGAGCAAGGAGAAATCGAACAAGCCTTCAAAGAATGCAGCCAAAAATCCTTTTCTTTAGATCTGTCTGTATTGAGAAAAAAAAATCTACTTTATGGGGCAAAGGATGACGGTGCTGGCCACAAGAAGACGGTTTATTCGCTCGAGATATTGAATACCTTAGCTAGCTCAGAACGTTCCGATCAAATTCTTTTTGTTTTCCAAGAAAAATTGGTACCAAATCAGAGAACCTTTTACAACACAGCCTTGGTGGCCCTGTGCAACGCCAAAAAGCTCGATCAAGCCTACAGGTTATTTCAATATGCCAGAATATATCACTCAGTGACGCCGTCACTCTATGCTTGCTATCGCCTGATTCAGCTGTTTCAAAAAGCAAAACGGGTCGACGTTGTAGAAGCCATCTTCGCAGACATAAAACAAACCTACGTACCCAATGCTCAAGTTTACCAGACAATTTGGGAGTCTAAACTCTCGCAAGTTAGGTGTCAGAACCCATTTGACGACAAACCCATGGCTGTCATAAAAGAAATGACAGAATTGAATATTTTCCCCACTGAAAAAATGTTCGTTAAATTGATTTCACATCTCATCGATCAGACCAAGGACCAAGAATGTTACAGAAATTTGGAAACGGATACGAGGAGGCTCAATGATATCGAACAATTGCTTAGAGATACCTATGGATATGCACCAAATTGTATCGATTTAGATACCCATCATAGGCCAAACAGGCTGTCTCAGGTATTGTGGAAACGTTGGCTCCGTGCGCGCATTCAAATTAGTGGGCATTTATCTGCATTCCAACTGGCCAGTCGTTTGATCTTCGTGTCGTCGTCACACGCTCGACCGTCGGAAAAAGCAGGAGTGTGTATGCAGTCATGGGTCACCATAATGCCTATGTCGCCGAAAACCACTTCTTTCGAGTTGAACCATCGCTCCAACTTGGTTCGAAAAATTGCCGTCCCCTATTCGCCCTATGTGCAGCTAGCTATCGAGTGCGGAGCGATGGGGGCCCATTCAGCCACATTGGCCGCATGGAAAATGATTCCTCTCCACGTCAAACCACCTGTCGAAGCACTGCGAGTCATGATTGCCGCCACCGACCCGGAGTCGCTGTACAAGCTCTGGCAGTCGATCCCTCTGGAATACAAAAAACAAGACATTATTTTGTTAGCATTTTTGCAGTCTGGATTGAAACACAAAAATCTAAATGCACAATTTGTCGATGATGTCATAAAACTTTCAGGACCAATCGTCCACAAACGTGTATGGCAACGCACTTTGATGAAGGTATATGCAGCTATTAACCAACCGGAAAAATTGCTTGAAGTCATCCTAGCACACGCAGGAAATCGAGAGAGGTGTCGCAATACCTCTCTTTATATCGAACCCCTGTCAGCCATTCGTTCAGTTGAGAACCGAGCATTCGCTTGGCACGTCGTGGTCCGGCTCTTTCAACTTCCTGCTATTCGACGCGATCAGGAATTGGTGAATGCACTTCTAAATCTGTCGAAAAGATGTCTTGTCTCTAGCGAACTCTCGCTGGAAGACATCGACAAGCAATTCAACGTTCATCCCACCCCCGCGACTACCAACCCGGTGGCGGAGGCAAGCATATGCATGTCTGCAGATCGCGTGCAGCCAAAGGCCTTTTCATAACACGCTATAGAGGAACCGTGCGGCCAAGAAAATGAAAAAAAGCACGTTTTCCAGCATAAAAAAATTATATATATATATATTATGACCCCCTCTTTTTTTTTCCGCCCTTTTTCAATAAGGGCGATCCCTACGATCGGATCTTCTTTTCGAAATGGAGTCCCTTGCCGCCACATTAACGGTGTCATCCGATTGGCCCTTGTCCGCCTTGCATCTGTGGCAAGTATCCCTTCTTGCAAAGTTTTTGAATGAGCACTTCTTGCAAGTCCAGTCCCCAACATGAGGTACGTATTCATTTCGAAACGGCTCAGACCCAACACCGCTTTTGACCACGTGTGCATGAGTGGGTCTCGACAGCCGACACTGTTTGCACTCCATCCTCCATGAAAAGTTCATATTGCCACACTTCGGACAAATCCAATCTCCCTCACGTGGCACTCCCCCTCGACCCCTAAATATACCACGAGAAAAAAAAGCTTGGTCGTGATACCCTCCTGTGTCTCCTAAATAGCTACCATCGCTCCCCGCTGGTATCAGCGGATGGAGCGCCGTAGCCATTTCGGAATGATGACTAAGTTCCAACCCACTTTTGATAAAGTTCCCACCGCCCATCACGTGACTGCCATAACCGAACGGACCCGGATTGTAACCCCCACTACCTCCATACCCACTATAGTCAGTCCTATTGTAATCATACCCATGACCGTACCCTATCGGTGGCATCATACCAAAATTCTCAAAATACTCCCTGCCACCGTTTATATAATTTCTTCGATATAGATCGTGACTATAGTCAAGTTCGCCTCTATTATAATACACCCCGGGCTTGACTGACCTGTCCAATGCAATTTGGTCATTCAACGACGAATAGTCCCCAGGCGGTATGAGAGTCACCAAAATCGGCCCATGGTCACCCCAATGCTTCCCTTGAAAATATTCGACAGCTTTCTTGGCCAATTCTGGCGTTTCAAAGGCCACTCGAGCTTCTCCTTTGGGCTGCTGAGTGACGGGATCATATATAATCTGAATAGAAGGCTGCGGCGGATCTTCATGACGATTCATCTTCAGCTGGCCGAACTCCCCAAAATAGCTGGCCAGTTTCTCGATCGTCACATCGGAAGGCAAGTTGGAAACATAAATGTGGTCTCCCCCGACCATGAACGGAGAGTAATACGGATAAGGCGTCCCGCCGCCAACGGGGCCCCCGTGAGACGGATAGACGCTAGTGTGATGCATCATATAAGAGGAAGGATCTAAAACTTCAGGGGACTGAAACGGTAATTGTGTGCCGTACGCAGTCGCCATAGTTGTACCAGCTGGATGACTCTGATTTTGCTGTACCGCATAATTGCTCTTGTAAATAGATGAATTTTGAGACGAAATTATCCGATTACTGCCACCATTGGTCCCATTTGTGCTGCTACTACTATTATTGCTCGCACTGGTGCTGTTGCCGTTGCCGTTAGTACTGTTCGCGCTGTGAGCATCGCTATTATTGTGGCCATTGCTGCTGTTCGCACTTGCACCGTTGCTGTTGCCATCGCTGCGGTTATACGATGACGCGTTGTTCTGAACGCCCGTGCTCAGAGGCTGATAGGACGAGGCCGAGGAAGATGACTGTTGTTGTTGCTGGCCCGACGACAGCGAAGATACCACCGGGGACGAGCTGCTGTTAGCGGACTGGTTCATAGACGTCAACAACGTGCTGAGTTGCTGCGCTTTTTCTGTTGAATCAAACATGCTTATCGGATTGTTGCCATTCATCAAAAAATTCAGTACAGAGCTGTCGGAAGACGTGTTGGGCAGCACTGAATTCATGGGCGGCTGAATCTGAGTTAACAGCGTTTCCGTGCCAGAAGAAGACGCGCGTCTGGGATCCGACGCATTCCTCAGCAACGGGGTAGTGCTTGTGCCAATTGAAGACGCCGAATAGCCCCCTCCCCCTACCCTTGGGTCTGTAGATTCCATACCATTCACGAATCCACTGCAAATATAAAAAACCTCCGTGCGGGCATTTGCCGGGCACGCCCAAGATGCAATCTATGTTAATGCACTACCAATATACCTGTGTGTACAAAAAAAATAAAAACCAAATTCGCGCGAAAATATATCTACGTCGTAACCCTCTACACAAAAAAATGCGCGCAATAGAGAGAAGTATGAAAGCTTTCTAGAACAGTGCAGCCAGCGGTCACAACTTGTAGACGTAATACCCGACGACTTAAGAATGAGTCGCTCGAAAAAATAAAGAAAAAAAACCTACTAAAATAATCCGCACTCCTTTCTTGAATTCACCAAGAGGTCCTCGGTGGCCGTACCAGGAAAAAAAAAACTCTCGCGATAAAGAGGAAGTAGTGTCATACGCGCCCAGACTCTAGTGCCATATGTCAAATGTCGAACGCAATTTACAACACATTCGTGTATGGGACCACACACACTTCCCTCCGCCTACTGGCTTTCCTGTCCTGTCTCTCTCTTCCTTTCCGAAGGCAACTATCGATTTCGAGCGATACCTAGACAAGGGCTCCGAACTAGCCGGATTTTCAGAGTTTCCGGAGTTTGAAACACACGACGAGCTTCACACACCACGCACCACACACCCATATCTATTTGGTGTAGATGACGACGCTATCCAAAGATGGTCTATACGTAACATACACATCGATAAAAAAGCCCCGCGACCTAAACAGCGACGCACCGCTGCTGCCAAAAAATCCCCACCTCAGTGGACTCTGGCACCCAAGCCACCTACAATCACCGAAAACGCCGAATTTAGATCGGCCATCTTTACACAAACCTCTGGTCTGACATTTTCAGAACATAAGCGATGGATAAATCTCCAAAATAAAACTGAACAAACGAATTCAGCTTCCAATAGCAAACCAGCCGACTTGAGTCTACTACAACGCGTGCGTATGGAACAACATCGCTATTTATCTCAGATTAAACAAGAAATTCTCAAGCATTATGGAATATATTACACTATGCTTCCCACCAAGATCGCAAAGCTGATCCAAGTCATCATTCGCGCCAAAACAAAAATGTGCTATCCACCTGTCTACGCTCTTTTGCCAAGTTCTGACATCCATTTATCAACACCAAATTCAACAGCGCTGTGTCATTTGAATCTTAAGTGCAGCCATAGCATGCAGTCTATAGGATATGCATTTTCTATCGAGCAATACCCACTGCCAGGGTTCAAGATAACGCCAAATACTTACGACTATATACCCTATTGGACCAACCAATCATTCGAGTTCCCATCGAGCGGATCTAAATTCATCAAAAAGATACACCCTGTAGTATCTAGAGACGCTAACATCCGCAATATGGGCAATCAAGGGAAATTCACATGTGCACTTTCTTCTTCCACGCTACAAACTCTTATGTGTTCAGATATGAATATCACATGGGAAATCCCTGTCATCGTAGATACCGTTTCTGTCCTAGATACAAATTGCGAGTCTCGCCACACCACTCGCCAAGTCGTTTTCTTAGATAAACCTCTTGTACCTGAGACGTTTACCTGTAGAGAAAAAATGGAAAAATTTTATAAAATGGCGCTCAAATGTCAACTCCTTAATTCTCAAGATCCTCGTACAATCAGAACATACCAACCTGCTAAAATCCTTCCATCTAAAGACAGCCACTTCTATGAGTATCCTGATTTGAGGACAGGCACGGACAACCTCAACTACGCCGAATGGGTCTTGAACGATGACTTGGTTTTGCTAGTTCGGCACAAGATCGACAGTTTGGCGCCACGGTCATCGCCCACGACATCTGAGTACCGTCTCACGTCCGAATTCGAGTCAGAGGTACAGCAAAGGTCGACGGTCATTTTCTCTAAAATACAATACATCCCCGGCGATCAATACAGAGAAGAATTGACTCAGACAGAATTGTCTCGATTGTGGACGCGCTTACTCATCTCAGGAAATTCTGAGGCGCTCGTAACATGGGTGGATCCATACGAACTCAAACTAAGCCACGTCAACGTGCTGAGTCAAAAAGATCTCTGTGATAAGATCGCATTTAATCCTCGAATTTCATTACATTTTTTGTACCTAGTTTTGAAGCGTTGCCACACCTTGGTACCCGGGTGCTATTTACTGGTTCACAAAAAGGGATGCAAAAGTGTCATGCTGTTCAGTGAAAACTGCTCAGCTTTGAATAGAACCACTTATGTGAAAAATATTCACCGAACACAAAGCGAAGCTGGCGAAACAGATTTTGTCACTTGTGCTTATCAAAATTTTGTGTGGAATCATCAAAGAACCAATCAGATACCAAACACTTTTCCACCACCGTTGGCCGTTGACAACCAGTTGGAAAAAATTTGTTCATCCTATGCCAAGACCAAGCATTGTAATGAGCCTCACTGCCCATCTATCCATCTAACTCCAGAAGAGCTCGAAACAAAGAGTGCGATGAGTTCAACAGGTAAAACAGCTCAAGCATGCGTACAGACGATGACGTGTGAAGAAGGGGGGGTCTTTCCAGGCACCGACGAAAGAAAGGACAGAAAAAATGCTCGAAGACAAGCCAGAGGTAAAAGTTCTAAAAGGCCACAAATCATTTGAAAAGACAAGGTCAGCTTCCAATAAGAATGATTGGTCCGATTTAGAAAAAAATTTGGACAAAAGGGCTGCTTTCAGTAGTGCCACCGCCAGTTTCAGCGAAATGAGAAGTGTATAGAGAACGGTATACAGTCCATAACTTTTTTTTGAAGCCGTCGTCGCAGACCGCGCAAAAAAACTCAAAAATATTTACAATGCAGAACTCGTACGTTTTTGAAACATTGTGTGTGATAAGTGCGCATTTCTAGATCCAGCCTGTTGAGGGTATCTTCGTGCTTCCCTAAAAAAAAAAAAGTTAACGGATTTTTATAACCAAAATATTTTATTTTTTTATAGATCAGGAATATTTTCGATCTTCCGAAACAGCTCAAATACTCTACCAAAGCAGAATTAGTTACAAAAAATATAATATAAATCCAAAAAGAGCCTGTGATATTCTTCAAATCGATCAAGTTCAATAGCCTCACGAATATATTTGAACCATTCTAAATAATGATACAAATTATGCGATACGAGTAGAATAGTTGCCAACATTTCGTGAGTATTAAGTAGATGATGTATGTAACATTTAGAGTGGTTGGTACAAGTGTAGCAAGGACAGTCATTCAAAATTGGAAAAACGTCTGTTTTGTAAATTGGGTCGTTTAGGTCGAGTTCGTTTGAAAAACTGACGTCGTCTGTCATATGCCGTTTTCGCGGACTTTTTTTTAGTAAATCTAGAGGAAATACGAGAGCGTGGCCCAATGCAGCAATTTTTGTTGGATAATTATTAGAAAACACATCAACGCCAGAAGCGATGGCATCTAGTATTTGGTCTGGTTGTTCCAAGCCAGGTACCATGCGAGCAAATTCTGGAGGTAACATTTGCAATGACAGGTCAATGTGGTGCTTACGATCCTCATTAATTTCATCGAGGCCGAAACCGCCTAAAACGTATCCTTGTATAGGATCTATGTTTTTCGACCTATAGTGAGCCTGTCGTTCTAGAATACTTCGAATGCAGCGAAAACGCTCAAATATGTTCTGTGAGCCTTGAATAACGGCGAAGTAAAACCTTTCCTTTCTTTGTGAAGACTTATTGCATATAGTTGTTAAGAAGCAATCAAGCCAAGTCAGCGTCTTGTCGACACACTTCCTGATGCTTTTGTTTCCTGGGTAAAATGAGACATCGAAGCTCATCAGAGTGCACATATCGCAATCGAGTATTTCACATAGGAAAAAGTAATCGGCCACGCTCAGCTCTCTTTTGCCACCAGGCATCGAAACATAAAGAGAGTTTTTAACACATGTCACAGAATCAAACTCTGAACAATCTTTGTATGAAAGGTTTAATATTTTATCTTGTAGGTTGAAGAACTTGTGTCCGCCCTGGTTATAGTTTTTGAGGGTCTCTAAGTCAGCGGAGCTACCAAATTGGCAACACCGATAACAAAAAATTAACAAATTGAACCAGTGACAAAAAAGCCTAATTAGGAAAGAGGTGATAATTTTCCAAATCGTACAAATCTTTGGCACAAAGGTTTACAGCCTTTAGTTGCGAAAGTTTTTGTAATAAGTCAGGTGTTAGATTCTGTGGACTACCTTTTGGGGAATGAGTAATGAATCCTGGAGTGAGCATGGTTTTGTTGTTGACTGAAATGATTCCAGACCTAGCACGAGATTCTGAACATGTAGAGAGAATCGAGAACATTGGCTTTGCCGAGGCCTTCGATCTTAGTTGGTCAGGATCCATCCTTACCAGTAAGGTAGTGAGACAAAGAATACACAAGTTTGATAATCTGTCAAATTGTACAAATTTATTATTTTGAGATGTAAAATTTGTCTCACAGACACAAAGCTGCTCAACCAAATACAACCATAATAACAACGTGTTTAAAAAGTTTCTATTATTTCTATCCATGGGACCAGCAGATGAACTAAATATGTTCCATTATTCTAAATCCCTTAACCTATATATATATTATATAGGAGACATTCAACAGGGGCATATTATATCTCCATGTCGAAGAATTCTGAAAAGTGGTATCTTTGATTTTGTACTTTGAAATTGCTTGTAGGATTATGAACTGTGGTCTCTATGAAGCCATTCTTTTTTTTTTGATTGGCTAGCGCACAAGAGATTAGATTCACAATTATTTTGGTATGTATTCGGTCATTGACGCGCTTGTTTCCAATGATAAAGGTTTGTATTTAACCCACGCCCCTGAAGTCCACTGAAAAAGTGTGTCGGAAATTTGATGTGTATCATATTATTGTGTTCGTGTGTTGGAGATAAGGAAGGTTACTTTGGTCTAATCGCATAGTCTCAATTTTGAAACACATGCTTACGTGTTTTTTTTGATGCAGTCTACTAAGCTACAGTCGATTCAACATGCCGAATCTAACGAGAGTCCGTGTAGTCCACATAATCAACTAAAGAAAAAGAAAGAAAAAAAGCGCGGACTGATCGATCCTATCAATACTTCCTGTGACAAGAAGAAAAAACACAAAGAGCCCTATGATTGTAGCACTTCAGCTGCCTCTCAACCACCTTCTGGGCTCGGTTCATCCGACAGAAACACCGAGAAACAAGCGGTCGCTGATTTTCGCCGAGAGCATTTGATTACGGTCAGCTCACAAGAATCTATTTTTGATCCAATTTTTAGTTTTTCACAACTCAATTTTCCTCCGAAACTTGTTTCTTGTCTTCAGTCCTTTTCTGAGCCAACGCCTATACAGAGCCAATGTTGGCCCATTATACTCGCCAGAAGGGACATAGTAGGAATAGCCGAAACGGGGTCTGGCAAGACGCTAGGCTTTTGTCTGCCAATCTTGTACCGGCTCGATCAGTCAATATCCCCTGCAGGAAGGAAAAGGCTCCGTGTATTGATTTTGACGCCTACTCGAGAGCTGGCGATGCAGACGGCTGAAGTGTGCGATAAAATAGGAAAGGAAATAGGAATTTGCGTACGTAAATCTCGTCTGGCGCGTGACTTCATAAAAAGATAAAAGAAATGTTGATGATGATATTTTGTTTGTTTCATGACGGTCTTATGAACGAGAGTGCACTTTGTATGTGCGTTTTATGGCTCTCTTGATTCGACACAAATAGCTGAAATTTTTTTTCTTTATATAGATAAATTTGTGTGTGTGAATCAATGACTGACTTTTTATGTGCATATATGCGAGATTAGACAGTATGCGTGGTTGGTGGCTTACACCGATCAATTCAGAAGAAGCAGCTGAAGAAGGGTGCTGATATTGTCGTGGCTACTCCTGGTCGACTTTTGGATTTGACAACAGAAGATGACTTGAGTCTCAATTACATTGAATTCTTCGTTTTAGATGAGGCAGATCGAATGTTGGATATGGGCTTTGAGAAGGACATTCGTGCTATTGCTGATCATCTTCCGGAAAAAAAACAGACGCTTATGTTTAGTGCGACATGGCCGAAATCGATTCAGAGTATCTGCAATCAATATTTGGTATCTCCGATTAAAGTAACAATAGGTAAAGCTGATCAGCTCAATGCAAATCGCAACATCAAGCAGATTGTGGAAGTGATAGATCCCAAGTCTCGCGACGCGCGTTTGCGCGAGCTACTGAAAATGTACCACAATGGCAAGAACAAAGTGATTGTGTTTGTCTTATATAAAAAGGAGGCGTCAAGAATCGAGCGGATGCTGCGCGAGCGAGGCTGGAACGTTCAAGGACTGCACTCTGACAAAAACCAAGCACAAAGAACAATTGCGATGAATTCGTTCAAGTGCGGACAGTGTCCGTTACTTGTCGCTACAGATGTGGCTGCGCGTGGTGTCGACATTGAGGATGTCGAATACGTGATCAACTATTCATTCCCGTTGGTCATGGAGGATTACGTCCATCGTATAGGTAGAACTGGCCGCTCTGGCAAGTTGGGTACAGCGCACACTTTTTTTACTGTTTTTGATAAGAAGCACTCTGGAGCGCTTATTCAGTTGCTAAAAGAGGCAAAACAGGTTGTTCCACCGGAGATATTAAAATTTGGAACAGCTATTCAAGAAAAAGAGCCAAAAATAGGAAAGATTGAATTAAACGTGGAATGCAATGACGATCATTTGATTTTCAATTAAATAAGAATATGCAGAACATTCGCGATGTTATTTACAGAATTCTGTGCAGAGAATTTTAGGTGAAATGGTATCACAGCTATTCAATATAGTAAATGCTTGCCAGATGCAGTGTTTCCATATATTTGATATCTCAAAAAAAATTACCAAACTACGTTTAGTGTGTGTGATATATATATATATATATATTATTGCATTTTGTAAAAACATATTTGATTATTTTTTGTAATTATTGGCTATCTTTTTGAAACGCCTGATGTCGTGCATCTATGCTTGTTCACCTCCCCCAGTATCTCTGAGCTACTATTTTGTCAGGAAGCATCCTATACTACGAATAATTTATCCTCCACCAGGTAAGCCACGTAGCTTTGTATTTGGCCTATTTTTAGGAACTTTGACTATTTCATTGCTATTGTCTCTCTGTCTATGGAAGACCAACGAGTATTGCAATATCCAAACACAATGTAATGATATCTGCGATCGGTCCATCAAGTGCGAAAAAAAAAATTGCAATTCACTGGTCAATAATAGTATGATTATTAATGTTTGGGAAAACATCTCCTCGGATAGCGTCAAATCTCGGTTAAGCGTTTGTATAAACTCTGCTGAAAGATGGAAGAAGACAGATGTACGTAATTTACTTTAATGGTTGAGACGTTTGCCTTCTATTTTTTCCCCAGATGTCTGCATATCAAACACATACCGGTGACTGTTTTCTTTGGCTGCTTCTTCCACAATACCTTCTACGCAGCGTTTATCATTTACTCACCCCATTGTAAGGAGAAGGATAGGGATATTTATAGAAATTTGGGATGCCTCTATTGCGGTGACAAAGATGGTAAAGGGCAGGAAATAACACTAGGTTGCATGATACCATTTCAAGGGCATGCTTGTGATGAAGAGAAGCAGCGCATGGACATCCTGAATGGTGCCACTTCAATTGGAGTTGTTCTTACAGTACTCTTCGTTCCAAGATTTTTGGATTTTGTTATTCAACAATTAGCGTTCATCTTTTTTTCTAAATACTACACTCATGCACAAAAAAAAAAGGTCATGGGATTCAGCGTCTCGACGCTGGTGCTTATAGGGATTATCTCTAGCGTGATCTTTTTAGCTATTCGTAGCAACACGCGCTTCCTGGGTACTCGCTTGGCAATTTGGTTCCTTAGTTTCTTGGCAAGTATCCTGATTGTTGAGCCAATATTTTTGCTCTTTACTTACTACGTCCTTCGATTCGACTGCAATTTTGGAGGGGAAGAAGAAATTCGAGACCCGTTTCCTCCCATTGAAGAATCATCCAGATAAGTAAATAGATGAACAGGCGATTGCTCATTACTTATTAAAAATGGATGCGAATATTGTGTACATTGTTGCAGAGGGGTGTATCAATGTTCTCCGAATTCTTCCGACTATAATTGTGTTTCAATGGCGGTACCCGAAACATCGAACTCGGTGCCAAGCAATACATTTTGAACAATTCTGAATAGCTCACATTCGGCACAGCCTAATTAACAGATCATACCAAATATCCAATGCTTTCAGTTTTTTTATTATGAACACCAGCATAGCGATATGATGGGACTCTTGGCAAATTGTGCTCTATAAAAAAAAGTATTTCTCGTTACTTACTCGGCGCCTTCTGTCATTTGTCTCCGCATGCCCTTTGACGCCTTTAGGTTACGACAATTTTTCGGTTAGCCCATTTTATTGGCGCAGCTGTCATGACAAAAGTACAAAAACTCGATTGCACAATGCATTTCGAAGTGGAGACCTCGATGCGCTCCTCCTCGCGAAAAACTTGTACTCCTCTTCTCCTGTATTGTGGGCTTGTGCCTGATAAGTAGATATGATGACCAAGTGTACCGAGGCTTCCTTTAAGGCGCAGATTACAGACAAAACTCGTAGGCAAAGACGCCGAGAGGTTTTCCCAATGTATAGATTGTAAAGACGATGTCGACTTGCACGAAGTTCATTTTGCGGAAAGAATTGGCCATATTTTCAGTCAGTAGGGAGAGAACTCATTGGAACCAAAATTTTTTGCTTTGAAACAACAGTTTCTGATCCTCAAGGCCACGTGTCCTGAGATTCGCCCAGCGTTGAACATCTATGTTCATCGCGACGCGAGGAAAGATGAAATCTGCCCTATTTACGGTATCGGATTTATTCTTACGTTCTAAAATTTTTCTACGTGTTGCCTTCCTTCCGGCACGATCGATTTTTTTTAAGTAAATACAGTAGTGAAAGAGAAACTCATTTTTGCAGCGTCATCTGATGGCTTATTGAGGCTGAGAGACGAAAATTGATGCGTCCCAGAAGGCCGAAAATTTTTTCTTCAGATATATACACAGACAACCCATTTAAAGACAGCTGTTTTTTTTCGTTTATCAAAAAGTTCGTTATTTTTGTAGAAGACAGAAGACGCATCGCAAGGTTCATGTTGTGGCTGAATACTGTCCTCCTCGTATAAAGCTGCTGTTTTCAAATAAGGAACTTCGATTAGTTCGACTTTTGTTCTTGGCTGTATCTGTTCTTTGGGTTGCAGGAAAAATACTATAGGTTGGAGAGTTGAATCTTTCAGTTTATATCAAGGATCCTCCGAAGGTGCAGAAGTTGCGAAGAGAAGAAAAAAAAGGGTTTTTTGAACCGAGAAGAGTTTCCGTTTGTGGTGGCAAAGGTAAAGTTCAATTTTTATTAATTTTTTTCGCCCTTTGCCCTTTCCTCCCTTTTTTATTCTTGATGGATGGCAACATGTCAGGGACAAACGGGTACGAGCGGAGAAGATTTCTTGAACGCGTGGCACCAATTTTTTTTTGTGTTATATATAGACTAGTATTCCGGGGTATATATAGCCTGGAATGGATGCAGGCGCGCACTGTTATGAGAGGGAAAAGAGGGGCAAAGATGTGTGGTAAAAATAATTCGGCTGGTCTAGATCGTTTTTATTATTGTGTTCCTAACATATGTTATTCTTGGATTACATTTTGATATGTACAATATTTATGTTTTTTAATTTCTGTTTTTTTTTGGTTTGTGGCTGGATGGATGGTTTTATATGTGTACACTTTTGAAAAAAACTGGTCCCGGACAAAAAAGTCGAAAGAGTAAGTGGGACCAGATGCCAATGGAGTACGTGGCGCCCCAGTCAGACGCAGCGAAACCGAAGGAAGGAGAGAATGCTGCCGAATTAGAGAAGAGTCGAGCAGAGGGAGGCCAGTCAGAGAAGCCCCAGAAGACGTCAGTGCCCGACCTCAACTCCATATCAGAGAAAGCGCTTGCTTTTATTTCCAGTAAGATGGGCACAGCACCGCCCGTGGCCAAGGAGTCTAAGAGTTCTGCTGAAAAAAAGTCTATTCCCCCACAGGTCGAGTCAATGAGCTACGAATTTTCGGATATACTGTACATCAATTCTTGCAGACCGGAGGTTCGGTATTTGTTGACGCAGCAATCGACTTTCGACCAAGTTAAGAAAGAAACTGGGGCAGTCATTTCGTCGAGAGGTCGTGTCATCAAGGTGAACACAGATACGGTGAATGCGTCGAACTATGAGAGTCCGGAGGACATGCCATTACATTTGTTCATTCAGGCCGACACCAAAGAGAAGGTGGATAAAGCGCGCGAGTTTGTGCGCTATTTGATCGACAAGCCGTCTACGACGCCATCTGGACTGTTGATGAGTAAGATATTTATTGATTATGCTCCAACGGTGGATCCTGCGTTTACATTGAACGCTAAGTTGATAGGCCCTAAGGGGTCTTATGTCAAGCACATTCAGACTGTAACTGGGTGCAAGGTTCGTCTTCGAGGTAGAGATAGTAATTATATTGAGGGAAATTCCAGACTTGAGAGCTCTGATATGCTTCATTTGTTTATAACGGGTCCTACGGAGGAAAAAGTTCTACAAGCAAAAGCACTTGCAGAAAACCTTGTCAACAATGTCAAGGCAAAATACAACGCTTGGTTGGAAGAAAGGAAATCCAATCAAGGTATAAAAGGCAGTTTTCAACCGTCGACCAATTCTCCTCACCACCATGAAGGTAACGTCCAGACTAACCCTTCGTTGACCGGTAACGATAAACATCCACCACCACCGCCTCCTGAATCTGAAAAACAACATCCGCCACCACCACCTCCTCACTCTGAAAAACCACCTCCTCATTCCCTCGGCTCATCTTCTCCTGTTGCTTCTTACGTTCCCTTCCCACAGCCGCCCGCACCTAGCACATCATCTCAACCAGGCCCCCCCCGTCATCCCTACCCCTACGCCGCCCCATATGAAGCATCGTCTCTTAGCAAGGAGGACTCTCCGTCTCTATCCGAAAATTCTCCAAAAGATCACTCCAACGACTCCAAATTCTCCTCCCACCCTAGCCCCTATTACTACGGCATGCACACTAGGCACCCGCAACAACTTCCCGCTAACCTCCAAAATCCCTACATTCCATCTATGTACCCCTATCCTCCTCACTACGCGCCATACATGTATCTCCCTGCCTACTACAGCTACATGGGCTGCCCCGTTGCCGTCACTCCGCAAGTCACCACTTCTCCTCCGCAGCTCTCCCCCACCGACCCTAAAAACACAAAAAGCACGCCGTATCCATCCAACACCGCACTCATCTATGACGGCAATACCTCAGGACAACTTCAAGGACCTGCACTCTACCCCCCTGCACCAATGCCCCCCTCAGATCCCAAGGGCAACCCACCCTTCACCGAACTCTCGCCCACCAACGAAAACAGCGAACCGATCAAAACAGAATCCGTCAGAAGACCTTTTACCGAAGAGCCCGATGACACACCAATTCCCCCTTCTTCGGAATACGACTCGCGCTCAAACAAGCGTCTTCCAGAATCCGTGCCCGATGAAACGAGCACCAAACACTTCAAAACCAACGAAGTGTCCAACCAATAGTCTGCACAACTACGCACAGCTTTCCGTTTCTATCACCCATCAAATCATTTACAATACACAAAATTCGTTACAAAAAAAATATTTCGCGTATGTCTCAGTTCTCTTCTCCCCTCAACCCGTCAACTACCCTGTCTTAATAAATTTACTTTTTGCACCTCCCTGCACCCATGTTCAGCAGAATCTTTCCGTCGCTGCAAGTTCTCTTGCTTTCGCAAACCGCAACAATTTGAAACCGCCACGCTCGGCGCCAGCACCCTGATGCGCGCCGCATTCAGCACCTCTCACACACAGGGCGACTAGACATCCCATTTTTAGTGCGCACCAAAAAAAGTTGCAGCCTTGATAATTCTGTCGAATAAAGCACGCAAGAAAAAAATAGAACACTTATCTTTTATTGATGCAACCAAATGCAAGTTTCCATTTCGTCCAATTGGTCTATTTCGATGCCTATCACGCTTTTTTGCTTTTTTTTCATGGTTTTCTGGACTCTCTCCGATTTGACATTGTCATGAAAGCGCTGCGAGAGAAAGAGGTTATCAGAAACGCATCTATCAATTGTCTTGGCCTCAATCTGCTAACTTACACAGGCTCTCTGGCTGCCTATTATTGCTTCTTCTTGCGGTTTGTAACTTGGATCACCACTCGCTGCGCTTCTTCTCCTAAAGAGCTCCAAGTCGTCATTTTTCTAAACAAATTTTATTTTATTGTTACAGACACTATTTTTTGTGTATTTTGGCTTGTGTTGGTTTACGCGTTCAGTTTCTTGGTGTCAAGTCGGTGGAATGCGGTCATTGTCGATAGTCTTCACAGTACCGGACACGCCTACACTGCTTCAAGCAAGCGATTTATTATTACTATTTCCGATGAAATCCTGTACATCGCGCGCATGATTGCCTTTATGACTACTAACGCCCTTATCGGCTTTGTTCCCTATATTGGGCCATATGCCTCTTTTGTGCTCAATTGCTGGATGACTTCCTTTTACTCCTTTGAAGCAGCTTGGAGGAAGAAAAATTATCAAAAAACCTCCTCTACTTACTTGATCTGGTTAGAAAAGGACTGGGCTTATTTTGCCGGATTCGGCTTCATTCTAACACTATTCACCATGCGCTTCTCAATAATGACATCCTTGTCGATATTCTCAGCAGTATTCCCGGCATTTATCATCATGGCTGCCAATCCAGAGGCTTTCGCCTGGAGAAAGGACAAGCGCTACATTTATAAAATTTTTCCTCAGTCGATAAAATTCTTTGAAGTTGCCAGAAACACAACCGATTACGTAACCAGTGGTCTTTTGAGTCTTTTCATCATTTGAAATGTGATCCGAAACCTCTTCTGGTAACAGACGCTAAATTTTCTACAAATATTTTTTTAGCCAGAAATTCATCATTTACATTGTACAGTATCCAAAAAAAAAATTATAATTTTATCATTTTGCATCTCACTGCTGCTCATATGAGGTACGTTTTTTTTTGAATTAGGCGTGTCTGAACCGCTGCACCAAAAATGATGATTTTTTTTTTTACAGTTATCCCTGACTGAAAGGTAACAAACCATGTTGTGAACGAGTAAATCTGATTTCGTAAAGGTTTTAGTGTTTGTCATTTTTTAGCTACGATTTTTCTGACATATCCTTTTTTGGATTATTTTTATGGTTTTGAACATTCGCCACCTACAGGCGTGAATCCTAGTCTCAAATTGGCCAGATGCTATCGATGAACCGAGCATTGGTATTCCAGAACTATATTACTTCGGACTGTGAGGGGGGGAAGAACGACACTCCTCAAAATCAAAAAATTTACACTTTTTCGAACTTTATATCTTTTCTCCTGCGTTCTTTGCACCATGGAATGGATACGCCCTTTGAAGCAGCCTATAAGTGGTCAAGTACCTATCGATTTTTAGGGATATTTGTATTCGACCGAAGTGTTCTTAGCTTGAATAAATATTTCTTTAGGGGCCCTCAAAAATGCAGGACTGGTTTGCCAGTCTACAATCTACCTGACGGTTGCCCTTTTTGTGTAAGCGTAAATTTCCTTGTAATTTATATTTATTATGTATTTATGTGTGAAGAGGAGATTCTCAAAGATTTTTTTCATATGCGAATTAACGATTGCAGAGAAAGGTTTCCTCCTTTTTATGAAGGGTGTAGAGGTGCCTGTTCTATCTACTGGGTCGGATATGTTTGAATCTGTATTATTTGCGGCTGCTGATAGCCGATGAGAGCCAATCTAACCCTTCATACAAGCCACTTGCATCGACTGCACAGCATGCTTGAACATGCCATTTTCTCTGTGGAATGCTATAGATTTGCATAATTTCTGTGATTTCAGCGACTGAATACGCGTGAGCCAAGTCCTGTTTATTGGCAAAAACGAGGACTGCTGCATTTGCCATTTCCGGAATAGACAGCAGGCTTAAAAATTCTTTTTTTGTATCATTGATCCGGTTGCGATCGTTGGAATCGACAACATAGATGACACCATCGGCTCCGTCATAGTAACGGCGCCAAAGTGGACGAAGCTGAAAAAATTGTTATTTTGAGTACACAGAAAAGTATTAAAAAAATTTTCGTACGCGATCCTGACCTCCCACGTCCCTGCATATATATTGACAGTTAATAGATCTTACCAAACTGTATATTAAAAAGGGAAGGATGTGAAACGAACCAAACATGAAAGGTGATGTTTTTATACTCGACCGTCTCTACGTTGAATCCTGAGTATTTTGAAAAGAAAATTCTGTCAGGGACACTAGACGTATAAATAGAAGCTATGGCGAGATCATGATACGCGTCATATATGTGTTATGTGCATATGTGTGTCGATGTCATATATTTATCGATTTGTTTTTCATTTATACGTGAAAACGGACCAATTGTAGGAATTGTTGTAATAACCTCTCCCAATTTTAATCTGTAGAGGATAGTCGTTTTCCCTGCTGCGTCTAGGCCAACCTGTAATGAAAGAAATTTTCAATGTATGAAAAGACGATTTTAAAGCCCAATTTCTAGCAAGCTCTTCGCCTCATACCATCAAAACGCGCACTTCGGTATTTCCGAAGTAGTATGCGAGAAGAGAGCTAATATTAATTCCCATTTCTGTATTTGTAGTAAAATACAGTCAAAAACGACCTGTTATGCAAACAAAACCACTTTCAAATATCTAATTTTTTTTTTTGAAGCTTTACCCAAAACAGAGATTATCATTTGTTCTAATAAACTTTAAACAGCTCGAGTCCTATTTTGTGAGTTTGTTCAATATTTACCTCGTTATAAGCTTGTGCGCGTGCGGCTGTATTATATGCAGTTATGCATTTTTTTTCTGGACTATATTTTTTGCATTTTGTTATTCAAATCCCTGCGAAGTCAAGTAGCAGTCTCATCCAATTTGATCCCACAAAACTTTGTAGCATGAAATCTATGAGCTGCGGCTGCACCGTTTCAATAATTTTATATATAGGTACTGGCCTCAGTTCAAATGACTAGTGGAAAAACCACAAATTTCATTGTAACAATTCTATCAAAAGCGTCTTTTATAAAGATTTTTTTACCAGTGCAACGGAGTTCAAATTGATTCAGCCAATTCGTGTGTACCCGGCAAAGTTATGCAACTTGATGTTGGCCCGATCCGAGTAAATCGGCCTTCTTTTATAAAGGCACAGCAAGGGAGAGTCGATCAAAAAAATGAGAATTTACACACATTCCAGCATATCTGTGGCGATATATTAAACATTTGCATTTTGGCTAATTATCTGTATGAAATCGAGTCAACTGCTCTAAACGGCTCCTTAAATCTACTCAGAGCATATTTTAAAATTGTAATTCTATGCTTTATGACATTTTCTATTTTTAACGACTATTTCTAATTTGAATTTATTTCACTTGACACTGTCTTGCCGGCGGTATTCGTATTTTACGCGCCTACTAAAGCCGTCTTTTCTTGGAAAAGGAGGTGGTGTCGAGCATTGTGTAAAAAATTCCAAATGCTCTCACTAAACTTCGCCAAAAAGAGGCAGATCAAAAGCTGTTTTGCATACTGACTTAGTGGCTTATTCAACACATCTGTTTTTCAATATTTACCTTCGTATAGCATACAAAACTTAAAGTTATCTCCCACGCTAAGATGTCTCTGAATTGACATCACGGTTATTAGGGCAGTTCATAGTTCTGTCACTGATGATTGATAAAACACTTCTTACCACAAAATTTTTTCTGCGACTCATTTAAAAAAAAATATGTTGACATAATTCACTATTTACTTACCTTTATTTTATCATGGTATGGTATTACGGCTTAGAACCTTACTCTCTTTTTAGGTGATCCCTCTCGATCGTCCTATAGTTCATTCGTTCATATCATTCGTCTAGTTTTTTCAGTTGAATGGGTTTTAACATAATTCATAAATGTACCGCTTTGTCTAGGATGGAATAAAAAGAGTGCTTGTAACAGGAGCAGCAGGGAACATTGGATATGCTATCATTCCTCTTATAGCGAGTGGACAGCTTTTGGGTCCTGATCAGCCTATCATTTTGCATCTTCTCGAGATCCCTCCCTGTAAGGAAAGGCTTGAAGGGGTTAGAATGGAGATTGAGGATTGCTGCTTTCCTCTTTTAAAAGGTACATATTGGAGCGTCATTTTTTTTTCGAGACAGTTTTTAACTTTTTTTCCTAGGCATCGTTGCTACAACTGACTCCAAGGAGGCGTTCACTGATATCGACATTGCCATTTTGGTGGGTTCTGTGCCGCGTACGGCAGGAATGGAGAGAAAGGAGTTGCTGTCCAAAAATGGCACGATTTTTAGGGAACAAGGCACTCTTTTGAATCAATATAGCAAAAAAAATGTCAAAGTTGCCGTGATTGGCAACCCGGCGAACACAAATGCCTTGATTGCTCAGGCCTACGCCCCCAACATTCCGAAGGAGAATTTTACGGCTATGACACGTCTCGACCATAATCGTGCATGCGCTTTACTGGCTTCCAAAACTGGAACGAGCTATTCCAATGTGAAAAACGTGATTATTTGGGGAAACCATTCGTCCACTCAATATCCGGATGTTAGACATGCAGTCGTGAACGGAAAGAATGCCATTGAGGCTATCAACGACGACACCTGGCTGAAAAATGAATTCATCTCATGCATTCAACAACGAGGAGCTACTATTATCAAGGCGCGTGGGATGTCCTCTGCGTTCTCTGCAGCGGTTGCAGCGGTCAATCACGTTCATGACTGGATATTGGGCACTCCTGAAGGGAAATGGACGTCAATGGGTGTGTCGAGTGATGGAAGCTACGGCATTCCAGTAGGTGTGATTTACTCTTATCCAGTTATCTGCAAGTATGGAAAGTACGAAATTGTGCAAAACTTAAAGATAGATGAATATTCGAGGGCCTTGATGGACAAGACCTATGAAGAGCTTCTTTCAGAAAAAACCGAAGCTTATAGCTTCCTTGGTTTAAGTGCTTAAAACTACTCCGAATATTTAGCTTTAGTCTAGGTAAAAGAAGGATGCTGATGTCTTTGCCTCTTATATCATGATGGAGTCATTGTTATGTGTTATGAATTTTTTTAATTATTTTTTTTCATTTTTTGTAATTTGAGAAAAAATTTGACATTACCTTTCAGTTTTCTTGTCTCTATACCTTCTATTGGGCTGTTACAATGGAAGATGAGAACCAAAGGGGTGAGCGAGACAGTAGGTCTTATGAGTGCAGTCCAAGCCCACCATCTATGAGCTATAGAAGGGGCAGCCGATCACCGGAGCACAGCAGAGACAGACATCGTACGCTGACTCCTGATAGGCACAGCCGGGGCAGTCCTGAAGGTAGGTATGCAAGGAGCCCTTCTTACAGTCGATGGAAGGAAAGTAGCTACAGGAGGGATAGATACGATCGTAGAGATCGCAGTCCACCTGGTTACTACAGCTCATATCATGGAAGAAGTAGGAGTAACAGTCAAGATCGACATTATCCAAGAGAGTCTAGATCGCGCATTGTATGTTTAGATGCTTGTTACTCAGGAGGAGACTAGCAATATTGTTACTATTTGCTATTTTCACGTACACTTAACCATTTTTTTAATATCACCTGATATGCTTATTGTGTTAGCGCTCCCCAATGCCCACTCCGCCGTCTTCAGTATTAGCGGTGTTCAATCTGCCACGCAGAGACGTGTACAATATTTTGTGGGATGAAATCAATCACCACGTTCCTATACAAAGATTGTCTCTTATCACCGATAAGCGATCCGGAGAATATCGTGGATATGCTTTTATAACCTTCGCGAGCATTGAGGATGCCACAAAGGCAAAAAGCATCCTTCATGGAAAGGCACGCATTTACTACATTTGGCAGGTTTGTTTGTCCATATTTCTTACTTTTTTTTCAAGAACGTCGATGGAAGAACGGCTCGAGCAGATTTTAGTAACACACCAGAACCTCATCAGAGCACGCCTGGACGGTATATGGGGCGCAGAAGTCCTGCTAGATATCGCTATAGGGATCATCCTTACAGAAGGTAAAACGCTTGTTTTTGATATTTACCTGGGTTGTAGTGTAACGAGAAAATCGAACTTGCCGAAGGCTTTTTTTTATAAATAAGAGAGAAGGCGCACACATTTGATAAGCCGGAAGATTGCAATGAAGTTGGCCAGGCCTTATTTTTTGCAGCCAAAAAATTTTTGGGGGGAGTAGAGAAGGAGAAAAGTGTGCGCGAAAAGCGAAAAGTTCCAGAAGGCTCAAAGACAAATCTATGCCATATGGGGTATAGATGTATTTATATTTTTTTTTAACGCCTGTATATTTTTGGCCAGCGGATTGTGCATCGCTTGAAAAAAATGCAGCCCTGGTTAGCACTGATCCGATCTCATTTCATCCTCTCTTTACTGAATATATGAGAAAGTCGAACGAATTTTCAACCAGATTTTGTGAATTTTGCATGTTTGAAGAGGGAGAGAGAACATGTCCAGAAAATTCTTGCTGCCTTCCTCTTGTAGAAGTTATGTCCATACATCGCACGCTTGTGAGGGAACTATCAGCGGCTTTAATCGATAGATGGCGAAGACGCCAAATTTGATGTCAAATATTGTGAAAATTTTTTTTTAAGTTCCAGAAGGCGCCCTATCTAGATGCAATTTTCTAGGCGTCTGCCATGTGCCTTCCTATTGAAGAGAGGGATGGGAGCTATAGAGGTTGAAAAAATATGGAATTTTGTAAAGAAAAATACATTGGCAAATGCCTTTTTTTAATGCCCACAAATTGAAATTGGTATCTATCGTGCTCAAAATTCAAAAAAGAAAAGTGGTCTTTCTCCAGTATGTGAATCCAGCACCATCGATGATGTGCATTTTTTTTATGTCATATATTAAAATATTGTGACATTTTTTAAGCGTCTATCGTTTCACTCGTACAAATAATATTTCGTTCAAACATGAGAAATAAGCTGGTAGGTGACTACATGTACCAAGTACTTTGCACCGAGCATGATCGGCTCGTCCAGCTCTTGGTTGACCGTGTCAAAAATTTACTGGAAAGATTTGAGTTTCAGAGTCTTCGATACAAAAAAATATCATGTAAAAGTCTATTGCCTCAATAGACTATATCACCCTATGCGTAACGACAGGGAAAGAGCACGAATGGATTGTTGTAAGTGGGAAAATGTGAGGTTAACTCCTTGAGTCAAGATTAGTTACTCGTTTTCCCTCTTTTTCAGTTGTGTTGCAACAGCAACACCATACCCCGTTTATCGTGGTATATCACTGGAAAAAAATGCTTGATTCAAAACGTCCATCTCAGAAAATTTGAGGGTTCGAGTTGATCAATCCCTAAAACTTTTTTCTTTTAAGTGAGTAGCACCTTGTTCAGAAGTAAATTGTAATATCAAAGAGAAGTCGTTCGCGAACTTTTTTGACCCAGGTGGCGCTGTCCTGCTCTTTTCGTGTCTCCATACATGCTATCTAATTTCAATAAAATATATTTTTGAATAGAGTGTATTTGAAAAAGCGTTAGAATTTTCTTATTCATATCAGTTCAAGGTTTGCTCGCTGTAGAGTGTATATTATCTATTCAGTAGGCATGAGTGTTGGCACTATCATAGAAGACATAAAAAAAGTATGGAGCGAATACAGAAATGTGGCTTGTATCATTGTCATACAAGCATAATTTCTTTCCTTACAATTCCTATACAGAGACAACAGCTAGCGAGGCAGAGTAAGCAGATGGCATCCGCATGATGCCAGAACGCACAATCCACGCAGATGAATTTTGTCGAGCTCGTTACGTTGTTGTTGGGGGTTTTTGGAGTGTGTTGTCGCGCCTGCCAGGATCCTCATACTTTTTTTGCATTTTTGTGCAGCTTGTTCGATGTCTTTCCCTTTCTTTAGCTAACTTGCGGGCATTGCCGATAGACTAAAAAGGATATAGAGGATCTGAAGGCTTCCATTCAGAAAAAGAAGGAACAGCTGAATGACGTCGATGTATGTTTTATCTAGAACTTTGCAACGTCATATTCGAATTTTAGCACGTGAATTGTTTGTCAAGTTTTTGTTAAAGCACGTTCTTTGCCTTGGTTCTGAAAATGAGATATCTGTCTAATTAAAGAGTATATCCTTACCCGTTGTTGTCTATTAATACCCCAATCGAATTTTTCAAGTTTTCGACCATGACCGACGACCTGCCTTTGTCAGTTCTCTCGATTCGAACGCGTCGGATCTTGAAGGGGCATTTGGCGAAGATCTATGCCATGCAATGGGCGGAGGATAAGGCGTGCTTGGTGTCCGCGTCTCAGGATGGCAAACTGCTTATCTGGGACTCTGTTACGACAAACAAGTTGAACGCTATCCCTCTTCGATCTTCCTGGGTCACAACTTGCGCGTATGGACCTGGAGAAACTTTCGTTGCGTGTGGTGGATTAGACAACATATGTAGCATTTATAACCTCAGAGGACGAGAGGTGCCTATTCGGGCTTGTCGAGAACTTGCGGCTCACACCGGATATTTGTCGTGCTGTCGATTCTTGTCTGAAAGGCAAATTCTCACTTCTTCTGGAGATATGACGTGTATTTTTTGGGACATAGAATCTAGTTCGAAGATCAGAGAATACAGCGAACACCAAGCTGATGTCATGAGCATCAGCATTTCTCCAGACAAAACCTGTTTCGTGTCTGGCGCGTGTGACTCGGCTGCAAAACTGTGGGATATCCGAGCGCCTAAGAGTCAACAGACCTTGACTGGACACACTTCGGACATAAACACCGTCTGTTTTTTTCCATCTGGACAGGGATTTGCCAGTGGCAGCGATGACAAAACATGCAAATTCTTTGACATCCGAGCAGGACTTCCACTTATGACCTACGAAAAATCTGACATCGACTGCGGCGTCACGTCCGTCGCTCTATCTCGCTCGGGCAAATATCTCTTTGCCGGATACGATGATTGTACTTGCATTGCCTGGGATACCTTAAAGGGCAAACCGGTCACCGTTCTCTCAGGACACGATAACCGTATCTCTTGTCTGGACGTATCCTATGATGGCGTGGCTCTCTGTACAGGTTCATGGGATGCCAACCTCCGCATCTGGGCTTGAACAGAAAGAATGATGCAACACTCTGTTCCTACATGATCTCTCCCCTTATCAACCATAACATACAATGAGCAATCCTTCAGACTCTGATCAAGACCTCTACACGCGCCTCTGTATCCAGGGCTCTCTCATTGATTATTTTTTTCTCAACAAACGAAAATTCTGCCGCCCCCCCTTTCTGCATCAAGGCCCTCGCGACGTGCAGAAAAAGCCTCGGCTAACTCTGCACAATAAAACACTAAACGTTTTTGTACGTGCCACACATAATACACGTACGCCTCTCTCCCCCTGCCTCCTCAAAAAAAAAATTACACACCCTCGACATCTGCACGTTTATTCGATGCAATTCGCCAGTTTAACGTCCATACCTTCTAACAACGAGAGCCTCATGCGCAAGCGACTTTTTCCCAAGATTCATGGCCGCCTCCTTAGCCAATCAGAATTTCCAAGATAATCAATCCTGTGTTGATCGCGATGAGCGGCACTGTCCTCACGGTTCGATGCGAGGGAAGGTTCAGAGCCGGAGTCACGTGGTTAAGACATTGCGGCAGGAAGGTGTTAACGCTTTTAAAATTATACACAAATTCGAAAACTTACGTCTGAACAGCAGTCTGACTGCAGTCAAAAGGCTAGCGATATTCTCCTTGACCCCTGTTTGTTTTCCTAGTGAATTGGTTGCTGGTTTAGATCCCAGTCCAACTACGTACATATTTTTTAGCATACGGGAAAGTGTGTGAGAAAGCTCAAAAAAGAGGAAGCAAAGAGCGGTCCCGCCGCCCGCCTCGGGACGCGCTTCATCTCGACGGTGGGGTGCTCCTTTGGGCACCTGAAGCGTTGTGAGGCACAAATGGCTTTATGCGTGGCGACGGGCATAGTAAAAACGTACTCGGCGTCAGAAACCGCTCGTCATTGAGAATTGCGAGCGCATTCGAAATCAAAACCACCACTTCCACTATAGTGAACAATCCCATTGTAGCGAGGAGATTCTCGAAATGCGAGGGGAAATGTCCACGAAGGAACCTGTTAAAAAATGTTCGCAGTCGCGAAAGTTTTTCGGCAGAGAGCGCATTTTTGTACAAAGCCATAAACTGGTCAGATGTGTTGCGTGTTTTGTATTTGGAGGTACAGTTCCCACGGCTTTTCTAACTTCTTGTAGATTTGGAGCGCTGAGCGGGCGTCCTCAATAGAGTCGTGCTCTCCGTTTTGAATTGATCTATCCAATATCGCGGAGGCGAGGTGCTTTAGAGGTAGTGCGTTACCGTTGTGTGTCAATGGTGGATATCTCGCGGTATCTCGTACGAGGTGCATAGGATGTTGATATTTGAGCACTCGCATGTCTTTGTCTAGACTGTGACCTACGAGGATCTTGTTCTTCAAAAATCTTCGGACCTCTTGTCGGACTCGGCTCAGCGGTTTCGCGCGAGTCAGGTCGGATGGACGAACGCCAGACACTTCGGTCCTGAAGTCTGTAATAGGACAACCCGGTAGAACATACTGGTCGTACAGAATGTTGCCGTAATAGTCCACGACGCTGATGCGTGCCAGTGCGTCCTTGACTCCATTTGGACCGACGCCGACCATCTCGCAATCAAGAGCGACGATGTTCACTTCTCTCCGGATACGCATGTCGTCGGCTGATTGCTCTCTTTTCCGTCCTACTGACTGTACCTTTTGATACGCTCGGTCTCCGAAGACAGGCGACGAGCTCGGCCGCGTCATGCTCGGCCAATTTCCAGTCTATTCTCTGAATTTTGTGTATTCGTTGTAAAAACACAATTGTGAAAAAAATCTTGAACATTTTCTCTATTATTGGTACTCTGCATAAGTCACCCTCCTGGCCGCACCTCTCGTCTATTGCAGCTTCCGAAATCCTCGTGAGGGGCCTTGAACTCGTTTGCTCGACACCGGAGCAGACACCCGGAAGATTCTCTGTCCCTGCTGTTCGGCTGCGTTTTTCGTTTTTCGAACCCGAGCTGACGAGGGAGACGATTCACGGTTCTTGGATGCGAGGAATCCGTGAAACAAGATCGGCGCCTCGTTTTTGGCTCTTCACTGAGATTTTTGTACCACATACATACCATACACACACCTGTCTTCAGAAAGGGGGCGTCTTTGGATACGAGTTTTATCGGGTGGGGGTTCTGCGTCGCGCTTGACTCTGCTAGAGACGTGCATTTCGGACGCGGGTTTTCTTGTCTGGCTGGGGCGGCCGACGTATGTCAGTCTTGGTACTGCTGCGCGATTTGTTCAGAAGCGTTGTCGACCAACAGAGCAGCGGTCTGTCGCGTCAACAAGGTTCAAGGCTCGAGAGTCTTGGAGTCGAGAGCGTCATAAGATGGACGTCAAAAGCCGACTTTTCTGATCAACATGTCGAAGGAAGTGTGGATCTGATAGAATTACGCTTGTCGCAGGTCATTTATATGATGTATCAAGAGCGCGCCGATGTTTGCGCCAGAGCCTTGATTGCGCTTGTGCACAAGTTCTATCTATTTACAAGCGAGCGTGTTCCTTACATGCGTCTGCACTTTACAGAACATCGACAATTGCTCAAATTGCTTTTGTGTTTGTCGGCGTACTGCAAAGTCGGCCGTCGTTTGCCTTCGTCGTCCGTCAACCAATACCTTTTTCGTCATCCATCGGGGGCGTTTTCGCGCGACTGGCGACTTGATGGCTTAATAGCTGGGCGTGTCGAGAGAAAAAGCCTGCTTTTTAATCTACAGGAACGAGCTGGAGTTTGGATTGGCGGCGATCGAAATCATGAGGATTTGGACCGAAAAATGAATTTTCGAACATCGAAGCATCACACTGACTCGCTTTCATCCATCCTTGTACATACTGTTGACCTATTGAATTCAATCGAATTCGAAATTGGGCCATTGGATTTACTTTATCAAAAAAGTTTCTTACCGTCAGCTGGATTTGAGCAACTCAAGGTCACGCGCGGCGAAGTCATTGATTCAAATACGAAAGACCTGTTTGGCTTATTGCCCCAGCTCTGTCACTTTAAATTGAACAAAAAGGTCGCCTGTGTGTCAGGCACCAACCTTCTTGGTCTTCATCTCGTTTTCAACGATCCGGTTCATTCGATCGCACTCGATTTTCCTTTGTTCAGTCCAGATTCCCATTTTTCTAATGCAAGCACCTACTGCCATCTTATCTTCGGAAAGGCCCTCGTCGCAAAGCCGAGCGGTGAATCGTCTCTCCCTTCGCCCCCCCGTCCCGCGTCGCTGCCGCGCGTCGACCACCCGGGTCGTCCGCGCGACCGCGAACTTTTCGTCGACCTTTGCTCTTTTCGAAAACTCGTCCTTCGTATTTTGTGCGGCGACATTCACATGGAGGAATCGACTATAAAAACGCTCTGTCAAGACGAAATCCACCGCCGTGTTCGGTGGGGCGCCTGGTCGGAAAAAGTGATTCAAGAAGCAAAAAAACGCCAAAAATGTGTTTTGGATATCCATTGTCTATTAGGTCAATGCTTCGGTCACCCTATAACGCACCGAACTCCCTTCGAGTTCGCATTTTCAAAAGCCGTTCTGGACTTGGTGAAATATTATCAGAAACAAGTCTTGTTATTGGAAGAAGAACAGCCTACTGACTTGTGCAGCTCTTTTTGTCACCTGTCAACTCAACGCGCGACTCAGCCATGTAGCGATTTTCTGAACTTCGTCCTTCCTGCTGTTCCTTCGTCTAAATTGCCGAGCTGCAGCTCAGACCGTCCGACCGGTCTCGAGAAGCCAGTGCCAGAGCGGTGCATGGACTTCTGTGCATCTCTACCGAGATTGGACGATTTGTGCTCTCAAATGCGCTTGTTAAAAAACCTTCTCGCTGACATCGTCGAGACTCGTTCAACCCATCCCGCACTTACCGAGGCCATTTCGCTTTGCCTCTGGGACAAGTGTGTTTCACTCGAGTTTGATAGGTCTCTGCTCTCTGAGCTTACCCGGACTGTACTGACCGCCTTTTTCAAATCGTGTTCACACACCTTGACACACTGGATCTCTCGGGGACAGGTTCTGACCGGGTCGAACTTTTTTGTTGTACCGAACACATTTGGCGAATCACAGGCGCACTCAATGCGTTATCGGTACTACTCAAGGATCAGCGAATACGCCCTGGATCCGAGCCAAATTCCCTGCTTTCTGAAGGAAAATCAAGACCTCATCTTTGGCGCGGGCGTCGTCGCAAACATTCTGCACAAGTTGAAAGAGTGGCTGGGTGAGTCGAGTCCCACTCAGCCCCTTGCACCGCTATTGGAACTAAAATGGGACTGGGGCCAGATCATCCAGTTCCGCAACAAATTTCACAAATGGCTGGAGCACGTTTGCGACGTTAGTGGATGTTCTAACGACGAAGAAGAGGTATCCGGCAAACACGTTTTTTCACTACCTTGTCAAGCTTCTCTAGATCACTCCATTATCGGCCCCATTCGTATGTACTTTGAGCACGCGAATTCGCACATGTGTAGAACGCTCATTCAGAAGGCAAGGATAATAGAAAAACTGAGCGAACTTCACCAAGACGTGTTCGGACGGTGTGCGGAATTGGTCATCGAGAATTTGTTTCGACACAATCATTCTTTTGGCTATCTGCAGACAGCTACACTATCAGAAGCGCAAAAACAGGCCTTTGTCTGCGCGACGAATGCATCGCTCAGAAAATGCGGATACTGGTTGAGTCTGCGTCCCTCTATTGATGGCCTTGTAGACAGCTTCGAACTCGAATACCTCCATCTCACGTGGATTTCTAAACTGATCGTTACGTCAAAACAAATTTCTCAGTACAATTATTTTTTCCGGGCTCTCATAAAACTGAGAAGAGCTGTTGAACTTTCGAAGACTTTATGGTATTCGCTCAGCGTCGACATTCACCGAGCCAGCGCCGTCTCTACCATGGCCGACGAAAGCGAGCTGACCAGTTTCTTGCGTTCGAATTTACTCCTTTGCTTCAAGGCGCATTGCCTTTACAGCCAGGTGTACGGTTTTTTTTTCGGTCAGCTTGCCATGTTCCGAGAGGTAAGGCAACAGATGCTAGAAGTCCAGAGGGTTGACCAGTTGGCCGAAGTTTACGAAAAATACTTAGACAGTGTACAAAACGTGTTTTTCCATCAGAGAATTTTGTTACAGCAACTAGAAGAAGCCGCGTGCGCCATCTATGCACTGCATGCTCGCTCGCCGAAGGCCGATGTAGCGGAGTTGGTGATCGAGCAAGCGTCTCTGGACAACATGCTAGGACGTGCGAGCCAAACATTTTTGACCTGTCAAGCGTCTCTTTTGTAGAGGCCATTAAATTTGACACCTGCACTGTGTATAAAGGAGGCGGCGGAGACAGAGTGGGCCTCCAACAATACGGAGGTCCTTTGTAGGCGGACTCTGGAAACATATGTCAATAAAGAGCGAGGAGCAGAACGGGGGGAGTGGCGCACGTCCGCGTGAAAGGTCTAGTGTAACCCTTTTTCGGTATTTTAGCATTTGTCCGCAGAGAGCCGAAGCGCGCATGTCGGGTTGGTGCTGGTGAGGCGAGAATTTAGGCGAGCTGGATGGGGGTAGTGGCATCGAGTTCCCGCGGTTCGAAAAGGAGCGCGTGGCTTGTGGTTTTAGAAATTGAATTGTGCAAGTGCGTTCAAGTGTGGACGAATTGCGTGTACGTTTAGCGGGGACTTTTCAGCCGCTTGATGGAGTGCAACGGGGTTGGCTCGGATGATAGGTTGAAGAGGGTGCGGGGTTTCTATGGCTAAGCTGCGAAAGACGTGCGGGAGGTAAATGTGGCTAGAGAGAGGTGAATAAGTGTCACGCGGGGTGGCAAGAAAGTTTGATGTGTGTGTGTGTGTGTGCCTTTAGGGTTACACGATGGACAGAATGGATTTTGGGTGATGTTTTTTTATCGACATTGCTGACGGATAGCGCGGTGCGTCATTTTAAGCGTTGCTGTCAGTGGAGGATTCGGTGTCAGAACCGGTGGTTGAGGAGGCTTGTTCGTCTAGGTCGTCCCAGAATTGTTGTTCGAAGTTGCTGTTGACGACAGGCTGTGAGTTGCGCGGGGAAGGGGATTGGTCCGCGCGTTGGGGGTTGGAGGCGGGGGCGTATGAAGAAGGGGAGGGTGACTGGATGGCGGACAAGCCTTGATTGTGCGAGGCGACGGGGGGTGATGTTGTTAGACACCTGGATTCGCTGGAGGATTTATTTTTGGTCCAGGGAGGTATAGTGAAGCATCCGTCTACATTTGGCCCCAGAATGAAGGATATGTATCCTATGTAAAAGGATTGGTTTGGCTCGTCGTCGCTTACTGGAGACGCGGGGTTTGATGCTGGCTTTTTCGACAGGAGCAAGGCAAGGAGGCGTTGTTGGCTGACAGGAGGGTGTGGAACGCTGGAGAAGCACAGGTTTCTGAGGAGTCTTTCTTTGTCTCTGAGGTCGTAGTTTACGTCGTATTTGGCCAGATCTAGCAAGTATTGAAAGATCAGTTTGGTTTCGTCTGGTTTTAGGAGGTATATTTTGGAGGTCAAGTTGAGGATTTGAAGTTTAGACGGGACGGTTTCTTGAACGAAAATTTTCGCGAGTTTTGTCAGGACGAGGTGCGACATATGCAGAATGTGGTCAGTGTAGTTGGCGAGGATCCACAGGACGGATATGCGCGCTTCGGGAGAGTTGATGGTATCGAGTACTTTTGCGAGGTATTGGGTGATGCGCGTGTAGTCGGATTGAGTTTGGCTGTATTCTTGTGATGAGTCGATGAGGCGCTGTAGGATTTGTTTGATAGCTATGACGGCGTAGGAGGTGATCAGTTTGTTTTCGTCGAGTATGAGCGAGATTAGGAATTGCAAGCAGATGTCGGTAAAGGAGGGATTTTTGAGGGCGATTTGCCCGATGGACGCGATGATCACTTGCAGAAAGGGCTCGCTTGAGTAGTGAGCGAGGTAGTACTTGAATCGACGGATGGACTGTAGAAAGTTGCGTTCGTTGACGAGTAGCGCAAAAATTTGGATTTTTTGGATTTGGATGGGCGTGGAGTCCCATAAAGAGGGGCAGAATTCGTCTATGAACGGGAGAAAGGGTTCCGGTTGGTGGGAGGCGAACACCTGGATGTTGTTCAGGATGGTCAAGGTGGAGTGAGCGTTGGTGTGCATAGTGTGTATGAGTGCTTTGGCAGCATGGGAAGGGAATTCTGGCAAGAGATAGTAACACAGAGTGGCCGCAGCCAAGACCACAGCGGAATTAAGACTACGTAGAAGGGGAAGGGCGCTATTCAACAGAAGCAAGTAGTCTGGATCTAGAAGTGTTGCGTCATTGGTTTTTTTGTGGGATCGCTTTGTTTCCTGACCATCTTCGCTGGGGTCTAGGAAGTGAGCACGGGCGTATCGAGTTAGAACGGCTAGAGCGCTGATTTGGCCCCATTCGTCTATTGAGGAAAGTTCGTGACAAATTCTGCGAAAATTTTTGTGCAAAAACGCCCAGTGGTTGGGACACAAGACCGAGAAGGCGGCTATAGCACCTCCCAGAACGGCGTTATTCTTGTCCTTGAGTAGGTGCTCGATAACTTCGAGCATCATTGGTTCCTGAGCCAAGTCGAGGCTGGAAGAACGTGGTTAGCTGCGGATTTCGAACACGGAAATTTTTTTTTTTGAAAACGGACCTAACGACTTTTATAGTCGAATGGGCGGCCACTTTGCGAACGTAGGGAGATGTGTCCAGAGACGCCTTTTTTATGGCCAGGGCGGTCAAATGAACGATGCTCTTGACTCTAATGGAGGACAGGTTGCGCAGTGCCGTAGCTCTGACAAGTTGATTGACGTTGGAAAGGTCTTTCTTTAAGATACTAATAGGCAGAAGTGCCGCCTCGGGTTCGAGCTCAGCGTAATGAGTGAGGTAGATGTAGACCATTTTTTTGATTTCTTGATTTCGATGCGCAGAGAGCTTGGCCACAGACGGATATATCTTTGACACGTGTTCTCCCCTCGAAATACCCTACACCGTCTCCAAGCAGACGCCAAAAGTCAGATGACACGGCTCTCCAGGCAGGAAAAAAACTAGTTCTCGAAATTTGAAGAAATCAAGTTTTACGCACCACCAGCAGCTGCTTCAATCCCTCCGTTATTTTACTTTCTGAGCTCTGCGGCGACTCTATAAGCTGTTTGATGACATCTAGTCGTATCTTTCTCTGGAAGTAATTAGCCTCTCCCAACAGGGTACCAGCCATCTTTTCGAGGCGCGAAGGGGAGGACGAAGGGCGCTTCTTTTCGGAGGTTTTCTGGGTAGGGGGTGTCTAGACGGCGAGGCTGCGATTTGGTTGGGAGGCGATCGCACTACCGGCGTTTGGGACAAATTTTTGGGTACGAATGAGTACAAGTTATGAAAATGTGTTTAAAAAAAGTTTATTTAGCTATTTTTCTACTATAACTACATTGGGACACCCAGATGGCGGAACTTTCGAGGGATTCCGTGAGAGTGTGGATGGACGGATGCTTCGATATGATGCATTTTGGGCATGCAAATGCATTTCGTCAAGTAAGCACAAACTTGTCGATTTTCCACGACTTTACGTTCTCCGCCAACTTAACTTTTTTTGTCCTGTGTAGGCAAGAGAGCTCGGCGACTACTTGATAGTTGGAGTTCACAACGACGCCGAGGTTATAGCCAACAAAGGTCAGCCTTTGATGAATGAGTACGAAAGATATACGGCGGTGCGCTCGTGTCAATGGGTTGACGAGGTAGTAGAAAACGCGCCCTACGTCACAAGTTTGAAGTTGATAGAGCAGTATGGATGTAGCATCTGCGTTCATGGAGATGATGAAATACTTTTGCCTGATGGGTCCGATCCATATTGGGAAATCAAACAGGCTGGTCGGTATCGTGTCATTCCTCGTACACAAGGAATTTCGACCACGCAACTGATTAGTCGAATACTCAAACATTTAAACCGTCACTCAATTTCCTCTGTTGAGTGGTACGATGCGGTAAGTCCCTACACGGGTAGGGGTCCATTTCTCCCTACTGTTCAGAAACTCGTTTTGTTCGCGGGTAAACGTGGTCCTCGTCCTCTACATGGCCGCACTGTGTTTATTGATGGTTCATTTGATTTGTTTCATTTAGGCCACTGCGAAATTTTGAAGGCCGCCAAAATGCGTGGCGACTACTTGGTCGTGGGCGTTTGGTCGGATCAAAATGTGACCGACGAAAAGGGTCGCCCTCCCATTATGAACATATACGAGCGCGTATTTTCGGTCCTGTCTTGCCGATACGTGAATGACATCATAATCGGGTCACCGCTCATAATAACGGAAGACCTGCTAAGGAGCAACAATGTGACACGAGTGGTCGTCGGCACTGTTCAGGACAGACACATCAAGAAGTCGTCGAACAGTGTTCGGTACAATTTACCCAAGTCTATGGGAATTTTTGAAGAAATTTCGAGTCCGAGCTCTATAACAGCGAGTGACATCATCGACAGGGTTACTCAAAACCAAGAGACGTTTCAAGAGAGAAATACCAAAAAGGAGTTTCGCGAAGTGAAGGTGTTGTGATGGCGCGTCAGCTCGTCCCTGGGTAAAACAGTGGGAAACAATGAATACAGCACTGATAGAAATTTTTTGTTCAGGTTGTGTGTACGAGATAAAAAGAGTAGACGTATATTGTGTAACACAGGCTAGTAGTCAATAAATATACATAGGTGTCATTAACTCTAGGCCTCTGCCTGACCAGATTTTGCATCCGCTACTTTGGCCGCCTTTTTGGGCACAACTTCCTCTTCACACGACTCGGATTCACACTTTCTCTTTTTGGTAGAGGCTAAAAATTCGTTTTGTTAGCATTTTAAAAACAAAAAATAACCTAGACGACTGCATACATACATGAATCTGTTTCCGCTGGATTACTAGTATTCACATCACCATCGGCTTCGCCAGGCTTGTTTTCATCAGACCCGTGATATCGTTTGCGTAATTCATCAAGGGGAAGTTCCGCCTCGGTCTGGAGCTCGGCCAGCTCATTATCCTCACTTTGTATAAATTACGCAGGGCATAAGAGTCAGATTAACCTTTTCGTCTTCGCGGGTGCCAAAATTATAAAAAAAAACCCACAATATACATGGTGTACATGTGTACAACATTCGATTCCATACGTATTAGCCTGGACGGATTCTTCTTCTTCTTCACTCAAATCCCCATCGGTATATTCTTCATCGCTCAAGTTTTCTTTATCTTCTTCCACGGTCCTCTCTTTTGGTATCTCTCCTTCGACTGGCTCTACGTCGCTCTTTTTGCTTGTCGCCTTTTCTTCTGCGTCAGACATTGGATCAGTAAAAAGGAAAAACCTATAAAAAGATTTGACGATATTATAAAAACAAGTGCAGAAACGTATAAAAAAAAACGTGTTTTTTAGCCTTTACAAATTTGTTCAATTTTGACTGTTCTCTAATCTGGCCGGTCAGCCCACTTCATTTGTTCGACTCGGCGATGCCGTTCGTTAAGGGCCGCGCATCCTCATCGAAATTAGAAGAAACGCATTTTCGATACCACGCTTGGCGCCCGAAAAGCGCGAACTTCACCTCGGCCTTCTCTAGTTCTGAACTACAAAGACGCCATCTTCGCCAACGAAGAGTCAGCTTTTTTTTTTCCTCGATCCCAAAAAATTTTGCACCGTCTTCGCAGTCTCGGTATCTTTTGCACCCTTCAAAAAAATGTTTTTTTTCTGTTGCGTGACCTCGAAGAACGCTTCCTCATACCTGATGGCCATCGCCCTCGACGCGTCGAAGCCTATAAAGTCCCGTCTAGCAATCAACCTCCCTGCACATGCCCCTTTGTCCAACATAGGTTCAAAGGTACAAATCGTTGTGTTGCGTCCAATTTTGTGCTGCCAGTTAGTCAGACACGAAGTGTCACTCTATCTCTCCACCAAGCTGCTGCTTCCTTAGCTCTGCAGCCACCGCACGGTATTCTGTTGCCAGCTGCCGATACCGTCCTGCCTTATTCCGGTCGAGCTGGGCCAGTTTTTCGTAAACGACCGACAACTTGTCATAAACTTCGAGCACGTGTCGCGAGTCGTCGATGAACTCCGCTTTTTCGCCGTCCTCCAAGGTACCTGAGTTCGACTTCTCTATCGCTGAGGCAAGGTTGCGTATCAGCTTTTCGTAGTATGTTGCGGCGTGGTCGTACTGTTCACGCTCGGTGTACAAGTTCCCCAAATAAAAATTGGGTTGCAGAGAAAGAGAGTCTAGTACGCTAGCCTTTCTGAGGGCACTGATCGCACCCTCGACGTCGCCAATCAATTGACACGTCCTTCCTAAGGTCAAAAAGATCCAGGGGTCTTCCTCGTCAAGTTGGGAGGCCGTCTCCAAGGCCGCCTTGGCATCCGAATGTTTGCCGAGCAAATGAAGCGACCTTCCCAGTAAGAAGAATGCTTCTGGCGCGAACTGGCACTTCTGGGCTCGCTGAGCGGCATCTTCCTGGGTGTGCGTGGCTGGTACATTTTTCAGCGCTCGCTCTAGATAGCTGGTACACTCGTCGTACCTGCCTTCGGTGAACAAAAATTTACCCTTCAAGAACTGCGCCATTTCGTGAGTCGGGTCCTTTGACATTGCCGCGTCGATTTCTCGCGTGCCCTCCAACGTGCGCCCGCTGATGTGGTAGACGTCTGCCAGGAGACAGCGGACTTCGACGTTGTCGGGTTCTTCCGTGCGCAGTTCTGACAAGAGGTTCTCCGCTTCCTCCGCCCGGCCGCACTTGAGCAGGCATTTGGCGAGATTGAGCTTGACGTTCGCGTCGTACTTTCGGCGCAACGCGCACTCGTAGTACGTAACGGCCTTTTCGAAGGAGGCGCGGTCGGCCGAGCCGAACGCAAACGCCTCGCCCAACAGCACTAAAGAGGCCCACTGTCTCTGCGGATCTGGGTCGTACTTGCACACGTTTTCCAGGCAGCGAACGGCCTTCTCCTCGTGGCCGAGGTGCAAAGAAGTCCACCCTAGTTCAAAAAATAGGTCGCTCTGAGGAGACAACGACATGGCTCTTTCGTAGCATCTCTGCGCCATCTCGAGGTTGTAGCCTGAATATCCAACGTCTGTGAAAACTCGTGCTAGACGAACGATACATTTTGTATCGCTCGGGTCCAGTTGTACCGCTTTTTTGTACCATTTGGCAGCCGACTCCAAATCATTCATTCCGTCGGCGTACAACTGACCCAACAGCGACGCGGCCTCCACGTCTTTGTCGTCGAGCTCAACAGCGAGTTTCAGGTATCTCTCGGTCTTGGCATAGAGACGCAGCCCGGCAAGCGCGGATGCGTATCCCTTGTACAAAGACATTCGTACCGAATTCTGACATCCCCCGCGATCCGCCAGTTCGATGGCACTTCTGTAGTAAGCGGCAGCGCGCTTGTATTTCTCGCGAAAGACCAAAATCTTGGCTTTGACGGCCAGAGCGTCGCAGTCGGGTCTCTGCTCCAGCACTTTGTTGATGCATTTCTGAGCCATTTGCAGACTCTGCTTGTCCTTCGGAAAGTTCTCTGACTCGTTGGCGCAAAGGAGGCGCGCGAGCACCAAGTTCACCTCTACATCGTCCCCGTTCAAAGCGTGTCCGCCTTTTGCTGCCTCGCAAGCAAGAGCGTACTCCTTGGCCCTTTCGGCCTTTGTGGCAAACTCCAAAAAAACGCCCGGCAAGACGTAGTCGCGTCCTATCTTGCAAAACAGATCGCAGGCCTCCCTCCACCGCTTGTCCTCTATCAGCTTCCGTCCTTCCGCCAACAAACTGTTCAATCGTTGCTTCGAAGAAGGCTTCTCCGCACCGGTATCTCTTTTTGCCCCTACTGCCCCGGATGGACCGCTCTTGAGCGACTCGTACTGGCCTCGATCGCTCGACGTCACTTCGGAGCGCGTCGGCTCATCGCGAGCTCGCTTGACTCTCGAGGGCTTCGCCTTCACTCGCTTCTTAACCCCGCCAGCTTCCTCCAAATGCATCAACACGATACCCGACTGTTCCACGTCCTCCTTCGTCAGCGTTCCTTCGTTCATTGCCTTCTGCAACCTGTAGTGTTCCCGAATGCCCTCTTCGACCTCATCCGGCGGCAGGCACCGGCGGAGCAGCTCCTCGATCTGCTGGTCGCTCATGACAGCATCCTTCGAACGCCGAGGCACACGAGGAAAGCTGGCGACTTCTGGAAACAAGTCAACACCCTTTCTCTCGGCCTCCTCCAGGTCCTCATCGCACACAGAGCTCGTCCGCTTGTGGACACCCTTTTTCGCGACCCCGGACGGGCGCCTGCGCTCGGTATGGAACCGAGCTTGAAGAGGCGACCGAACCGAACGAGAGGACAGTTTTGGAACAGAAGGAATGCCTCGGCAGGCAATAATTATCCGATGCGGTCGAGCCCGGAAATCAGCCCGAAAAAAGGCACAGCTAACAAGCTTGAACATGGGGATCGAGAGTATAAGTGTTCACGGCTTCGAAAATCTAGGCGTTTGAGCCACACTCGTCTGAAACCTCTTGACCGGTACGCGTTCTCATCCACGACCGCCCCTTTTTGAGATCAGAAGTGACGGGTTTTTTGCGCGCATGCCCTATCGAAACAAAAAAAAAAAAAAAAAAAAGTGTACCACGACGCGATCAATATTGTGTATCGTCTTGTGGCGAGAAGCTCTCTCGCTGCGGCGGTCGTACGTTTGCGGTGGTCCTCGCCACTCACGCGGCGCAGGGTTCGCTTCGGATACGCGCCTTCTCGGGAAGACGATGCGCGCAACAAACCGCGGTGTGTGGAAAATTTTTTTTCTGACAGAGTGCCACATACGTACGACACGATAAACAATTAAATTCTCGGCGTCAAACCAGTGTTGGACATCTCTTCTGGCCTTCTGAGGGCATGGACGGTTCGGAGGCCGTTCCGTCTGAGCGGACCAGCCTCGGGGTTCGCGCAGAGGCGAGCAAGAACGCCCTGGACGTGAATGAGCGCTACGAGTTGGATCGTACGATTGAGTGGATCACAAGGGGCGGATTTGAAAGAGTACGTTACGTCGAGTTGGCGTTAAATGCGATCTTGACTCTTCTTTTTTTTTTTGCTCCACAGGTTGCGTTGCAGTTTCCAGACGAACTTCTTGGCGACAGCTCTTCGGTAGCCCTTCACATAAAGAGGTCGGTCAGCGACTACGAATGCCGTGTGTTTATCCTGGCGGACACCAGTTACGGGTCGTGCTGCGTGGACGAGATAGCCGCCGAACACGTTCGGGCGGACTGTCTGGTTCATTACGGTCCGGCGTGTTTGAGCAGGACGAGGCGTCTTCCTGTTTTGTACGTGTTTGGCGTGCGGGAGCTGGACGTTCGAGCTTGCGGTGAGGCGATTGAACATCAATTTGGCCGAGATCCGGTGCTCGTTTTTTACGATGTGCAGTACAGCCGCGCGATTCCTGCGCTCAAAGAGCGCTTGTCTCATTTATCCGAGATAGTTTGGACGGCCTTGAGAGCCGACGAGGGTGACCAGGACCCGAGCGAGGAACAACGCTACAGCCAGTTTGCCGGAAGAACGTACCGTTTGCCTGTCGGACAGGTCGAGCGCGATTACAGAATTTTGTTCATCGGAGAGGACTGTCCGCTACTGAGGAACCTGTTCATGACGTTCAATCAGAGTTCGGTTTGGTCCTGTTCCGAAGGAGGTCGGATTCAGAGAGAGGGCGTCAACGTCAATCGAGTGCTGGCTAAAAGGTTTTGCTTGGTAGAGAAAGCGAAACAAGCAAGTATTTTTGGCATCATTGTGGGAACTTTGGCAGTAGAGAACTATTTGGAGGTGTTGCAGAGGCTGAAGCGAGTGATCGGGCGTGCAGGGAAGAAATGCTACATTTTTGTGGTAGGTAAGTTAAATGTACCCAAACTTGCGAATTTTGCAGAAATAGACTTATTTGTGCTGATCGCATGTCCGGAGAGCAGCTTGATAGACACGACCGAGTACTTGAGGCCGTGCATTACACCATTCGAGCTGGAGCTGGCGCTTGGCGAAGGCAAGGAATGGACTGGAGAATACAGCTGCGACTATCAGCGCATGATGTCCACGACAGAGGAGTCGGGAGAAGGTGAGTCTGGGCGCTCGAAAGGCAACGGCTCGGCGTGTGTATACGATGTGGTTCGCCGAGAAGAGATGTCTCTGTGCTCAGCAGCAAGCCACCGAACCGCAAGCAGCGCGTTTCTAGAGAGGACATTTCGCGGACTAACCCAAGAGCTAGACGAAGGCCAGGAGGCCCACCGCGCCGTGCACGGACTATCTGGAATTGCATGTGAATACGAACACGAAACGCATTGAGAAACGCGGACCGCGCGATTCAAGAGGCGACTGCGAAACCGGTCGATATTCTGTAAATACATTCCTCGTGTACATTTTCGTGTGTGTGTGTGTGTAGAGAGAGGAAATACACACATGCACACAAAAAGGTGTTTTGGATTGGTTTTAGCCGATTGGACCTGTCACTCTTTGACATACGTTCGGGTCTGTGAAGGCGAGTCGTTTAGCAGCTTGTTTCAACGTGCTTCTATTCGCCGCTACCTCGATGATGGGGTGGCTATTTGGTACATCCCCGGCAGGTAAAGTGCCCACGTGTACTCTACGGACATAAAAAAAAGGGGGTCCTTGTTGCTTGCGTTCTCTTGTGTGTGGAGTGATAGGCGTCGAAAATTCACTTTTTTGTCTGTTGGATTCCTCCAGCTTTTTACTGAAATTCTTCCTCAGAGCAAGTGAAGCAGCATCTGCGGGTCATAAACAGGACAATACGAGAGCTTGACAGGGAATGCAACCGGTTGCAACGAGATGAGAAGAAGGCAATCATTGATATCAAGAAGGTCGCCAAGGCAGGACAATTGGTGCGTAGGAGGGGCGCTAGGGAATTCATTTATTTGGCATCTCGTAGCCGTGGACGCTCGCGATATCTTGTGTACGTGTCTCTAAAACGCGCGAGCTTTTTCTTAGAGTGCTGCAAAGATCATGGCGAAGGATTTAGTCAGAACCAGGAAGCACATAGAGAAGGTTTACAAGATGAAGGTGCAGCTACAGGCGGTCAGCATGAGGCTCCAAACAATTAATTCGCAACACCTCATGGTAGATGCGATCAGGGGTGTCACGAAGGTACTGAGAGAAACAAAAAAAAATTTTTTGAATTTTCACTTCTAAGCGCGTTCTCTTTGCTGGTACAGAGTATGGCAAGAATGAATTCGCGCGTCAACCTCCCGGCGATGCAGAATATTATGGTGGATTTCATGAAGCAGAATGAGATGCTGGAAGGAAAAGAAGAGCTGGTCACGGACGCAATGGATGACACAATGGACTATTCAGACGAAGAGTCTGAAACTGAAGAAATTGTCAACCAAGTACTCGACGAAATTGGTATCAACTTGGAGGGCGCCCTATCAACCAGAACGTCTGTCAAGACCGCCGGACAAGAATCAACCATCGATGCCGAAGACATGGATTTGCAAAATCGTTTTGAAAATCTCAGAAAATAGAGACTTGATGCGTGTAAATAGTGAACAATAGAGGGAAATGGGATGGCGACCATACTGGTAATCATATCAATAATATTATGCATATGTACCTTTTGCTACGAGTAGTAGTAAATGCGTCATTGGATGATGTTTTTATTCCTTGTTCCTATCAAAGTTTTTCCAGCTTAAGCGAAATACCGCTTTCATCTTCTCTCTTATATCTGCACACTTCGGATCGGTAAAGAGGAAAGTTTGAAAGGACTCATCAGAGAGGTACTTACATAGCTCTCTCATCTCACTGATCGTTTTGTCTGTCACGTAATTACTGATAAGTCTCACGGTCAAATCTATAATGGTGATCCAGTAATTCGATATATTTTTTGCTTCGAAGGCGAAGGGCAACTCAAGGTAGTCGATATTCAGAGATAGACTGTCCCTGAGTACGGTGAATAGCTCATCAAAATCTTGCTCTAATAAATCCCCGTTTTGGTAGAGCAACACAATTTTTGTCAGTATATGATAAATTTTTCCCTCTATTTCTTCTTCTTTTTTTCGACCCGAGTACAATGCGATGGTTCTCTTCAGTTGTTTCATGTACATAGCGAAGGTGTCGTCTTTTGACAGCTCCGCCAATACTGTCCTCAAGAAGGAGCTGGACGAAGCCTTTCCTACAATGTTCTTTTTAAAAGCCATGGAGCGGCTTTGCTTTTTCTGTGTACAGCGCGCGCATTAGCAAATTTTTGCGACGTAAAAATTCTGACAATAGCGAAAAACGTACCTTGCCCAAGTCTACGTCACCCAGTTTTTTGCCGCAATTGGCGGTTATGGCGTTGACCCACTGCTTCGCTTCTTCTTCATTGCTAGCCGAGAAAGTGTACTGCTTAGGTTTGACGACCAGCTCCCACGAGACCGGTTTCTTTGCTGGGTAGTTGACGGTCGCGGTCTGGAGCTTAATAATCCCCTTCAGCTCTGTATCCTAGCATTGAGCAAGAAGTGAGAGAGCTTACTTCGCGTCTCTATGAAGGAGGGAGTCGCCACGCCCGCGCAGGAGTCAGTCGCGGCGTTCATCCCGGAATTTACACATACCTTCGATTTAGACTTGTAGTAGAGACCACCACCACTCAGCATGAAATAATAGTTATGGCATTTTGACTTTTTATAGAACTCTAAATCACCTTCTTTTTCTACGCAGACGGTGACTACTCCTTCGGTGGTATCATCCGCTGTTTTATCGCCGCCGGTAGCCTTCGATGCTTGGTCAGACATCAAAAATGATGGAATTCGAACTGAATTTCTTTCAATATATAAAACACAATTTTGCTAAAGAGAAGATTGGTCATCATAAAATTGTACTTGTTAGGAGGTGACCTGCGCCGCTCGAGGTATTTTAGCGCCTCCACTATGCTATTACCTTGGTTGACAATCTGAGCGGAGAGCGGGCCCGCCGAAGTGCTCTCAGTACTCGGAGCAAGATGAGCAAAAATTATTCACTACGCGTGCTATTTAACGACTTTTTGAGTTCACATATTAACCGTGGAGAGAGGAGAACGTCATACCGGCCCTCTTTCTGACCGAGGCAGTTCGCGTCATCTCGAGCGGTAAGGAAAGAGCACGAACGAAGCGTACGCGGTTTCCCCTTGGACCTGTCAAACTAAAGAAAGAGAGTCAACAGTGTTGGGACCGACAGATACACAACACTCTTCGCCTATGGGTGGTTGCGCACGCGACAATTCGTCTCGAAAGTGCGCTTTCCGGAGTGAGCACTTTTTGCGCAACAGCCCCCTATGGGGGGAGAGAGGGCGGACTCGTAAATTTGTCGGAACATAAAGGACCGGGATTAAGAGAACTTTTCGGCTGCTGCCTATGACCCTTTAGCGCCTTATTCATTCTTCGCTCCACGTAACGCACTCGAATGCCGTTTTTTTTCAGATCCGAGAGAATAATGACATGCTCGTCAAGAAACTTTAGGCTTTTTTTTTGATCCTGTAGTAAAAAAGTATTTGTCATTACCATCCTCATACGCATACTATGAGCTACGGCCACTGTAGTTAAACAGGCCTCCTTTCTGTTTGAGTGAGTTGACGAGGGCACCTCCTACCGGTTCTAGTAGACCATTCACGTTTTCTCACTCGATGGACGAGGACCTTAACGACCTTTATGGCGACATTACGGTCAAGTCAGAGAGTCAGGTTACAAATGTACGTCTTAGGCGGGCGTCATCGTAGAGACATGGGTGTTACTGACAGGTGCCCTCTCCCCTTTTTTTTTTTTTTTAGGAAGACGCGGAATACCTGCAGACGCTAGCACAGGCAAAAGTGAACATGCCGTTTAAATCGTACGACGCAAATACCAACGCGACGGCTGCGGGGACGTCCAATGTCCTTATGAGTAAACCAAGCTCTTTGGCACAACCGAGTTACGAGCTAAGTCAGTCGCTGGCGGCAGACCTCTCAGGGAGACCTAGGTCGATAGCTGGATACCTCCTACAAGGCCCACCCCCCATGTTCAAAAATAACAGTACGGGTTTAATTTTGTGGATTGCGCGTGGCTTTTCTGTTGAGAGGCGATTAATTATGTGTTTTTCCTCAAAAGGGGGGGGCCACACACATTGTGCATGTGTGATCTGACAACTTTTGACATATATGCAGGCAACGTGTTTATTCATGTGTCGGAATTTGGTGTTCTGGGCAACCGACCGGAGCATCGAGAACATCTTCTCTCTGTACGGAAGGGTGAGGCAGGTGTTGTTTTTGGAAGACAAGACGAACGGCAAGTCGGTCGGAGAGGCGCTGCTGCAGTTCGAAGAAGACGAAAGCGCCTACACAGCGGTGGAGAAGCTGAACGGAGCCATTCTAGAAGGACAACGCATATCGGTCTGCATAGCGACGCCTGAGCAACAAAGCGCATTCGTGACACATAATAAAGGTAAAAAAAGAACGCCAACAAAGCGGTCAAAATTTAAATCGACGCAATTCTCAAAATGTCAATTCTGGCCGCGGTAACTGGCACGCTGGTAGAGGCGGTCGGGGGCGGATGAATGAAAGCGCGGTTAACAGCAATGTCAACAACCAAGGCGGAGGATCGCATCACGAGGCGCCGCTTCCCTATTCTACTTCTTCGGATGAGCAACATCGAGAAAACGCGCCTCTTTCTTCAGGGTCTCCTTCGTCTCATCACTTCCACGAGTCGCCGGGTGCCCATCAAGTAGGGGCCCACGGCGAGACTCGCGGCAACCGATACGCGCACGGCGCGGGAGACGGGCGCGATAAAAGAGGTCACGACGAAAAAGATCGGAATAGTGGAGAAACGAATAGGAAAATGCTGCACTCCGAGAATCGCGGAAGAGGCGAGTTGCATGGCTCCGGAGGCGGCAGTTTCCGTGGAGAAGTAGCTCAGAGTCATGCTGAAGAGCGGGGGAAGTATCGCGGCGACCATACGGGCAACGGCGATAGCCGAAGAGATCATGCGAAGAGAGACTGCATACACGAATACGACGACCGAGAGCGCGATCGGCACCATGGCGGACGTAGAAGCGAGCGGGAAAGAGGAGGACACGAAAAGGACATTTGGGACCGAGAAAGAGATCGTAATCACCGCGATAGAGCTAGAGAAGATAAGGAAAGAAACGAAAGAATGCATCATAAAGGGGGTACTGGAAAGAAGAGATCAAGAGAGGGAAAAAGGGATGAAGGCAATCGATCGACTCGTGCGAAGAATCAGGTTTAGAGTTTTGTGCGAACGTCTCTAAATGGACGCTTTTTGAGTCAGCGAACTTAGATTATACATATATATATATACATATACATATGTCGTCGTTGCAAACTGGCGCATGTCATACTGATTCCTCGCTTCCTGAAGAGATAGATGCTTTTACCAGCACCCCTAAATCGCAGTCACAGACAAATCTATCTTCCAGTTATTAGTTCGAGTACGAATGAGTCAGTTCTTCTACGAACGGATCTGGCATGTTGACTTTGCCGACTCGACTGACCTTTGCGGAACTGCTGTCCTCTACAATAAAACCATTCTTGTGCCATCCAGCGCAGCTTTTCTAACCCCCGAACAGTAGCGTCAATCCTTCCCTTCCACTCGGCTTCTTGGTGGACTCCTAGACCCACATTTCTCAACGGCGCTGAGCAAAAACGCGCCGACCACCTTTCGGTAAGGAGATACCGCCTTGCTAAAATGTCACAAGTTCTTTGATACCGCGAAGCAATTTAAGAATAAAGCCTCAGCGCTCGTATCTGCGGTCGGGGTTCTGGATCTGCTGTATGCAGTACCAGGACTTTTTTTTTTTTTTTTTTTCTCATTTCTTCCGCACGCCAGAGAACAGTCGTCGTTTTATCTCCCTAACGCCTGCGCTATGCTCAGGAGGAAAATCACGCGCATCGAACTCACATGCGATGCAGAGGATATGAAGCAGATTGAGGCCAACCGAAAAGAACGCGCCAACAAACTAAACTCCTCGGCCGACCAACCAAAGACAAGCTCTCGTCTCAGCGCAAGGCAACTACTGAATTCAAGGTTAACAAAAACCAAAGAGAGTCGTATCGGCATCGCGTCATAGTCGTGGGAGAAATGCAATGGGTCAAATTTCTTTCGCCGGCTGGGAAAAAACCGGGCGCGACCGTGTAGACCGAATGTGATGTGTCTACAATCAGTTCTGCTGTCAAGGAAAATAAAATCAACAGCTCTTTTACTACACAGTTATGCAAATTTAGCTTGGTTGATCACCAACCTCCCATCATAGCTCAGCGATGCAAATACCAACGGGTTCATATCGACCGATCCCCAACAAATGGCGGTCACGGTGGTGCCATGGTCGTTGTACTGTTTGACACGGCAATTTCGCAACTTTCCCACCATATCACAGTCGTGGCCACTCTGTTCGGATTGACTGCCAAAATCGTGCAGCGCAACGATACCACAGCTGTCCGCAGACAAAGCCAAAAAAGGTCTAAACGGGTTGAACCTTACCTGTGTGACCCTAAAAAAAAGTCAGTCACCTCAATTCAAAAACTAGCCGTTAAACTAGCAAAACTTACCAATGTTCATGGTTTTCGTATGTCATGACGGGCTCTTTGACATTCCTTAAATCCCAATATTTGACCCTCCCGTCATCCCCTCCGCTCATCAGGTAGTGAGAGTTATCTAGATTGACGTCGATATCTCTTGTGAAAATTTCGTGCGCATGCTCTATGCAAACGGATGTCCTTTGAAATGTGTCAGGTGAGCGTGGACAATTTTGGCCTCATCTGACAAGTTCGACTGCGTACTTATTGCTTTTAAAATCAAACAGCTGTATTTCTGTCCTATTGGTCACGAGCACCTGGTCTCCTAGTCGGGAAGTCCAGCAGCCCGCTTCAAATTGGCCGAGAGCGTTGCCGGCTGTTCCTTGGATGTGTTCGAGCGTCTGCGCATCCCACAGGTGAACAGATTCAACGTCAATGGTGCAGACCTTGTCTAGGTCGCTCGGCTGCCATAAAACGCTGGATGGAAAAGTTAGAAAGCTTGACACAAAAGCACATACAATTCACCGATTTATGTACCGTTTTATTTGTTTGGATTCTGGGCGCGAAAGTTGGCCGATCTCTCTCAATTTGTTTTTGGGAGAAGTTCTCCACAGAGAACATTTGAAATCTGGAACTGGGGGAGGCAGCTAAGGTGTGAGGTCTCCCCAGCTAGACTTTGGGTTCTGTCATTTTCGTACCCGTGTTGTAAACAGTAAAAAATTTTTTTGAGTCAGTCGGACAACAAGAAAGTGACCAAATCTCATGAGGGTGTGCATATATTTGAATTCTGGAAAAGTTGTCAAGTTCCTCGTTCACTTCTACAAGGTGAACCTAAAATGTATTAGCATTCATGGGAGCAGAGTTTAGATACGTTTCCATGGACTTACTTCATTCTTTTGATTGAGGGCTTGAGTGCCGACGAGAAAACAGTTTTTTGAAACTTTTTGTGCGTCGAATGCACGAGTCTGAGAGAAATGGTTAACGTACTGCTGAAGAAGGAGAAAGCGCCTCAGCATCTGGTGTACCTTATAGTTAACGCCATGCACAAGCGCGTTAGAGGTATCTACAGAAAGCATGTAGAACTGATCACAGATCGCGATGGTCACGTAAAAACAATTCAAGAAAAAATGGCTCACATAAAATTTTTTTTTTAGGGATGTATAGTAAATGAAGTATTTTGTTGCTGTCTTTGTGAAGCATATTGTAGCTGGTTATCTTCTATCTTCTTCATACATTCGCTTAGCTGAGCATGATATGCTTGAAACTGTTTCATCAAGTTACACATTCCTGAATTTAGGGTGTTCATTTCTTCTTGATGAATCCTCGTCATATTCTCTTCTTCAGCTGTGAGTTCTGCAATTTCCAAGTCTAGTTTTTTGAGCTTTTCTATTAAACTGGCGCGTTCTTTTTCTGCGTCAATCTTTTTCGACCTTTCAGCATCGATTTCGCTCTTCCGGCTCTCTTTCGAAGAGTCTTGTTCCAATTGAAGGTCTAAAACTTTCTTCTGAGTCATTGACAGTTGCCTAGTAACCTTTTCTTGGTTGACATCTAATTCACGAAAAACATTCTCTTGACTCTTGATGTTGTCTTTGTAGCCTTTGATCTCCTTCTTTTCACTCTCGACGCGACTTAACTCTTGATTGATTTCTACAACTAAACTGGTACATTTTTCAAGAGCCTTGCGATTTTTTTCAACCGAAAACAACTGTGTGGCATACTCGTTTCTTCTAGATTCGCTCTCTGCTAACGCCTTGCGCTCCTTTTCCAAGTGACCGCGAATCTCCTCAATACCCTTGATAACGCTCTCTGGGTTCTTCAAGATCCGTGATTGGATGTGTGCTTTCTCCCGTTCTAGTTCAGTCCGCTTGGCAATGAGACTATCAGCTTTAATGCTGATTTCTTCGGTGCTCTTTTTGAGTTGGGATATCTCCTCCCGGAGACTAGATTGCAGCTGGTTGAAGGCATAAAGCTTGTTCTGCGTGTCCGTCTTCTTCTTGTGCAGTTCTTGAGCTACCGATTCCTCGCCAGCAATCTCGGTTTTCAGCGCACGAAGCTGCTCCTGAACTTCCAAGTTGCGTTCTTCAGCAAGCAAAAAATCGTCGGTCAGCAGAAAGGATTCGCGGTCAAGTTCTTGAAACTTTAGGAATTTTTCTTCACGATACTTTGCAAAGTTGATGATGCCATTTAGAAAATTGCGAGTTCGTGCGTATGTTGGAGCCAACAAGTCACTTAATTTAAAATCCACGCCGACAGTGTGCATGACTCGGAACCTGGTCCGGCGTTAGCTATAAGAACGAACCTCGGCAGCCGCATGATATAGCCGTTTTCTCTTTCAGCTGCACGCTCGACGTACAAATTCCTCATGAAGTTTATCTCATAAATAGCGTTTTCGTATATTTGGGGATACTCAAGGCTGCTGTATGCTTCGTACGCATATTTGACCATGTCTTCTCCAGTACAACCTATCAACTTTTGTACTACGTTTTCATAGAGAATGTGAACAAAGTCTGGCTCGGGCTTCACCAAATTGGACTCGGTGAGCTGCTGCACGCCCAAATCTCTAAGGCAATCTACGATTTCCGCATTGCTGAGATTGGGAAACGTTACCTTTTCCCCGTTCATGATGCGAAACTAAATTTTTAACAGGTCAAGTGACCTTTTTTTTTGATCCTATAGTTGAAACTTCTCGCAAAAGTTCTGCGCAGATACAGACGACCGGACCAGACCAGTCCTTCGCTGTAAAATGATTGCACCTCAGAGAAAGAGAGGCGAGATGAACGCAAAACCCCGTAAATTGGACGGCACAAATCCGTTACAAGCGCGTACACCGGCACCTTTGACAAGCGATAACACAAATTTCTGCTCAAGGCCTTCTTAAACTCTCCGTCTGTCAAGCGCCATAGAGCTTCGGCCAGAGCAATCCTACAGAAAAGGCGAGCGTTTAATACGCGGACGCTCTGCACGCGTTCCCACGAAGAGTTCCAGACTGTAACATGAACGCGTGCCAAAGACCCGTTTTTGCTACACACACAATTAGCCTCTCGAAAGTTTTGGCCCCGGTGAACAAATTTGTACGTTCAGTCGACCTTTTATGAACAAATTGAGATGCACGCTGCTATCGGGCGACGCCCACACCTTCTGAGTGCCTCTGGCATTGTCTGTCGGATGGCGCAGTCGACGAATTTGGCTGCCCCACGTGGAAAAAGTGCGACGTTTGTCATATGCGCAAAACATTCGCTATCAAGTCATAGAAACGTTTGAGTCAAACAGCGGCGCACATTTTTCCCTTAGAGTTTTTTCCTGCTCGTTAGTCAGAGCGCGATGGCCTCTATTCTGCATGTTGTAAATATTTTCCAGTATTGTCCTGTATTGATTCAAATTGAAAGAGGTATGGTCGTGTATGTGGTTCTCAATGTACTGATATAGTTCAGATGGGCTCAAGTTGAGCAGCTCGTAGTACTTCTTCGCTCTGTCAAGAGATTCGTCGCAAATGCCTATGATACTCGTGAAGTTTTGAAGCTCTAGGATGTTCCTGATCATTTTGACCGCACCATTCTTGTTGATACCTTCGATTTTCGATTTCAAGAAGCTGATCAAAAGATCGGAAATCAGTTTTGGGAGAGCACCGAAAACGTATTTGAAGTTGGCCGAGGAGAGAAATGGAAAGACGGCGTTAAAAGTAGCCGTCAGGTTGCTATTTAGCTCGATGACTTCTGGAACCGGCGACACATCTTCGTATGGAAGAACGTAGTTGCTGCTCATGGAATATAGAAAATAGCATGTCTGTATGCGTAGATTGAGGTAAATGGCTTGTAAACATTGCTCCGAGACTTTGATTAGACTCGAGTTGACACCAGACGTCCTTTGAATGACCGCATCAGTCAAGACGCAATCATCGTCTACTCCGCGTATGGGCTTCCAATCGTTTGATCCCAGACTGTCGGTGACAGATGCATCATCGGTGGTTGAGGAGAGATGAGACTTTTCGAAGTCTTCCATCTTAACGCCTTTTTCTTCAATTGTAGACAGAGACCTCTCCCTGATGCTCAGATACACCTCACTGTTCAAATTGTGTACTTTGGCCGAAATCCAGGATAACGAGTCGCTCATGGCAGCCAGCATGGCCAAGCTCGCGTGATCCGTGATTATGTGCTCTTTCCGAAGTGGCGTGCCTGTCTTGGTCACCCCGTCATACCACGCGTATTCCAAACATGTCAGTGCTTCTTCGTACTTTGCCCCTTGTTCCGCAGCCGACAGCTGGTCCAGACCGTCTTCTAGACCAAGACGAGAATCGCTTTTCTCCGTTTTGCGCGCGTAGCTATCTTGTTGTACCTGAAAGCCCGGCGGAGTCGATGCGCTCTTCTCTTGACAGCTCGTCATCTTCCATGATAAATCGTTCTCCAACACGGCCTGTAATTCCTTGGACTCGAGTGCTCTTTCCACCTCAGTACCATGGATGATGCTCTTGATCTTGTTTTTGCTGGCCTCCTTTAGGGTCTGCAGGCATGTCTGTATGATGCTTTGAAAGTGGGAGGCGTATTGAAACATGTAAAAGAGTCCGTCGTATAACTCCGAGATGCACCGAAACATTTCGACCACTACGCTCAGTAAGGGACGCTTCAACTCGTCGGACGAATAGCTCAGCATCAAACTTCTGTATTTCAACTTGAACGAATCCGGCTCGTTGCAAGTCATCTCTGCCCTCTTTTTGTAGTCGTTGTGTATGTTTTCTGTCAAAACCGTTGTGATGCAGTTGTCAAGCCACGACCGCAGATACTCCGACGCCTTGATGCCGACCACTAGCTGCACGGATTCGATGAAAGATACTAGCAATGGATACATCGGCAAAATGTTATAGATGCTGGGCTCTCCAATGTCCATCTGGTCGTAGTGAAATATTTGCGGATCTCGAATCCCAAAAAAAGAGAACGCCACCGAGTTGCTAAATGAAAACAAACGCTGATTTTCCGATTGACTCTTGTATACAATTTCGTTCTCATCCGCATTCCATGCGTTCTTCAGTCCGGGAACATAGTACCCAACTAAGCACTGCAACTCCATTTGAAACAAGTTCCACACGTGTTCTAACTGGTACGAGAAAAACTTTTGGTCCGCTTGCGCACTCGTTGAAGCACCCGGCCTTTCTCCATTCATTTGGAATTCGCCAGATAACCTGACCGGCTCATCTTCGTCTGAGTTCTGTAACTTGTTTTTAAAAATTTCTGCCACTATCTTGTGATTTTTCAATATTTTCAGAAACAGTTCAAGAACGCCTTTGATTACCTCTCTACACAAACTACCTGATTCCAGATTTGCCTTGGAAAAGCCTTTCGAACGGGTGGAATCGGTCGTCCCCTGGGGCGAATAGTCCGTACTAGCCTCGTGCTTTTTCTTAATCCAAATAATCGCCTTCCTTACTGCATTATGCAGCTCAGCTTTCGACCTTTCCAAAATTCTGGTTATGCTCTGCTTTTCCTTTTTCAATACGAAAATGGCTGATATAATCTCGTTCAATTTAATATGAATGTCATCTTGGTCTGATTTTCGACTTTTGGAATAGGCAGAACCCATCGTGCCTGCATAGCTAAAGTCCAAAGCGAGCGAGGACTCGACATCCTTTTGCTCTACCATGTCTGGGAACTCGTCTATTGAATTCAGATAAATCAAATCGTTCAACATTTTAATCAAAGTCCTGTAAAAAGTACCCTTCTTTTCAACAATTTCTGTCTGGAGGTCTGCCAGCGCGCCGATCTTTAGGAGGTCTTCTTGGTAAAGCTTGTCGACGGCATCGACCAAAATGCTAGCCGCCTTGACGTACTCCTTAGAATTGAACGCCTCTTCAAAGCGTTCTGGTACATTATTTATTGAAGTTCTAAAACATCTGATTAGCAGTCGTTCGAGAGGCGAGGCATTTTCAATTACAAACGTACACGTTGTCCAAAATTTCTATTGCGTATACGTGTTCGATCAGCTGGAGGTAGATCGTATTGATGCTGTGACTACGACTGGTGAAAAGCCCAGCGCACTTTTCAACGTCGGCATGGAGCTTGACGGCAGCGTCGATAGTTTCGTTGATGGCATTCGATGCCAGCGTGTAGTTTTTAATGGACTTGTTGAACCCATGATATTGAGCTGGTGAGCAACATGTCAGCGTATCAGTTAAACATCGAGTTTCTTAAATTGTGTTTTGGTACAACGGACCCTTTACAATGGATTTTGCTGACTTATCTGATATGTGCAGATTGTACTCCAATTCATTCTTTAGTTGCTCGAAGTTGTCCGACTTCATGATGTTGATGACCTGTTCCAGTGAGTTGAATGTTTCCGGGTTTTGCTTGTATTTTGAAGGAATGTGGTCCAGTCGTTTTCTGATCGACGTAATTAAGTTCATAAAATTCTTGCTATCTTGAGCTGCATTTGGGACTTCTGCAGGCGGCACAGCCGAAGTCCCATGCTTTTGCGAGCCGTAGTCTTTCTGGGTATTCATGTCCTAAAAGTATTTTCAATTAAGGTGAGGGCCCGTGAGATGCGACTGCCAAAATGAGAACGGTTACGTGATGCGGTTACGAGTCGCTGTGGGATTTGCCAGTGATGCAATCGAAGTTATTTCGTGCAGAAAAGTATCAAAAATACCTTTTGATTGGAAGACGAATCTTGTATGTGGACGTTAAATTGCTAGATACCAATATAAAAATAATTTACGGCACTGGTATTATATCGAGAGTGTTTCGGCTCTGCACTATTTCCTCATGTCTAGAATCGGGTTCGAGTGAGTCCGTCTAGTTGGCACGACAGGCCGTTCGAATTTTAATGCAATACAAAAAATTTGTGGTGTGCGAGGCCGACTTTTTTTTTTTAAATTTTTTGACTATTTCCAAAAGCGCGTACAACAATAGGATCATAAATCTCATTTGAGGACTCGTCCATGTGTTCCAAACCAGACGAAGTCGCATCGTCAATGTCGCTGGAGTCGGAAGGAGTGGCGAGTTCAGATGTACTGATGGTGGCTGGTACGTTTATCTATATATCAATGGCCTGATGTGCTCTCTCTTTTGCAAGGAGCCCCCCACTAGAAGAAAATAGGTTTTTAGAGAAGCAGATGTGCGCTTTTTTGAATCTCGTTTCTTTGAGGTGCGTTGGTCTCTGCATCTTGAGGACAGAAGCTCACCTGCATTTTGGTTTAACGTGTACAATTTGCACGTGCGTGCACTTCTTAGATCTCGAGCTGCTCGTGACAAAGGTCTTTTTGACAGCTGAGACAAAGGAAGTTCGTCATTTGCATCGCGTTTTGCGAAAGACCTTTGGAGAATACAGAAGGAAATGGACAGCACAAATGCTCAGGTCTTTAGTCAAGAAGTTCTTCCCAGACGCTCACCAGCATAAGGAGGCGTTACTGGCTTATTTTGGGGGAGAAACTGCACAGGTTCGAATTTGATACAATTTTTTTTTGTGTTTTGCGCGCTGACTTTTTTTCTTGCCAGGGGGATGGAGTGACTCCTATGGAAGTTGACGACGAGCCGACGGAGGACCAGACACCGTCGAAGGAATTTCCATTAGAAGTGGAGATTTACTTGTCTTTGCTCGTTTTGGTTTGGTTGATTGATTCTGGTCGCTACGACGAGGGATGTGAGCTTTCAAATACGCTCGTGTCGAGACTTGAGGGACAGCATATGGGAACGCTGGATCCTCTAAGTGTCAAGGTCTACTTCTATTATTCTAGAAGTCATGAACTGTCGGGGAAATTGGCGATGATTCGCAAAAAACTTTTTTCTTTGCACCAAACGGCGATTTTGCATCACAACGTCATGAGTCAGACGACTTTGCTCAACTTGCTTTTGAGAAACTACTTGGAGTTCAATTTGTACGATCAAGCGCATAAGCTCATATCTAAAACTGAATTCAAGGAGTCGTCTGCTCCCAGCAATGAACTCGCTCGATATTATTACTATCAAGGACGAATCAAGTGTTTGGATCCTCTGCAGTATCGGATCGCGTTTGAGTACCTGCAGCAGGCGCTAAGGAAGGCTCCTGCTACGTTCGCGCACGGTTTCAGGGTCGCTGTCATCAAAATCACGTGCATCGTTCAGCTGTTAATGGGAGAAATTCCGGAGCGAAGTTTGTTTCTGCAAAAAGATCTGATTGGGCGCCTCCGCCCTTATTTGCAGCTCACGGCGGCAGTTCGATACGGCGACTTGGGCGCCTTTAATCGATACATCGCCCATCACGATGCGGTCTTCACGCGAGACAAGACCATCAATTTGATCCAAAGGATGAGAAACAACGTCATCAAAACGGGTCTTCATAAAATCAGTTTGAGCTACTCTCGAATCCACTTCAAGGACATATGCGAGAAACTGAAGTTGGACAGCATTGAGGATGCTGAGTTCATCGTTTCCAAGGCAATCAAAGACGGTACCTTCGACGCCACGATCGATCACGCAGGTGGGTTTGTCGCCAACAAAGAAGCCGTAGACGTCTATTCAACAACAGAACCCCAGGAGCAATTCAACGCCAGAATCCAGCTCTTTTTGAACATTCATAACGACGCCGTGAAGGCAATGCGATACATGCCCAGCTCAAACAAGAATTTGAAGCTCGAAGAAGGCGATCTAAAGCTCAAAAACGAGGAGGAAGAGCTGACGGCCGCTTTGGCCGAAGACGACCAATTTTTTTGACGCGCTTTTGTGCTCAGAGTGTGACCCCAAAATGGAAAAAAGTGGAGGGGGGAAATCCTGCGTTTTCAAAATAAACTGAGATATTGAACGCTTTATGCAGACGGGAAAATGCGGCAGATACTCGCGTTAATCGTTCGGTTTCTCTATTGGTGTCATCCATTCGTCGAGCCAGTCTAGCGGTTCGGGCTGCTCGCAATTGGGAAGACGATTCGAATGCAGTTTTTTTTTTTTTTTTTTTCTCTCCAGCTTTGCTTCTTTCGCTAGATAGAGCTTCAGTTTTTTGGGATCCACTATATCGCTCGCTCCTTTTGGGTAAATGATGCGGGACTCGCCTTGGGGCACGCAGGGAAGCCTGACATGTATGTCTAGCTCATCCCTCAACAGAGTCTGTATTTGTTCTAGGGTCTTGTACGAGAACAGCCTGGCGTGAACGGCGGAGCTGTCCTGGTAGGGCCGACTTTTGATCATCCAGTGAACGTGCCGCAGAATGTGCATAAAAGAATTTTTATGCCTGACGGCGATTTCGAAGTAATCCGATATGACTTGGTCCAAGTTTATGGAATTTTCTTGAAATATAGTTGGATCTAGTAGCGCGCCGTATCCCGCCATAACAGAGTCTACGCCGCTCTCTACTCTGTAGCGTTCAAAATCAGCATAACTCGCGACGTCTCCATTCCCAATGACGAACAAGGAGGCTGGCGTCAGCTTTCGAACGGTCTCGATCGCCTTCCAATCGCACTGTCCCCGATTGACGCCTTTTTGCCACCAATATCGTCCATGGACGGTCACTGCCTTCACGCCCGAATGCGTGTGCAATTTTTCGGCTATTCTTGCGGTCGTTTGGGGGCCCTCCTCGTGCAGGCGCATCTTCACGCTGAGAGGGTACGGAATCGAGCAAGCGCACTGTCTGGCGAGGTCAATCAACAGCTCCGGGTCCCTCAAAATGCCCGCACCGACTCGCTTGTCCATGGCGAACTGCTGCGGACAACCGCAATTCAGGTCCACGCCATCGATGTGCCCTTCCAGAAACGGGCTCGTAGCCAACGATATGACAGGCTCCGGCTTGTTCCCGAGCACTTGGAGGATCAAAGGGCGATCAGCGGGATCAAATTCGTATCGGTAGCTAAAAAAAAAAAAAGTCAGTAAAAAGGTCACACGAACCGATGAACCGCGCAAAACTTTTCGTCACCTTTCTGATGGCACGCCAACCTTCCCACCACGGCCAACCCGGCCGTAATTTGGAATGTTCATTTCCGTGAACGTGACTTGTGCTCCATACTTGCGCGCCAGGAGGCGGTAACTCAGGTCGGAACTAAAAAAGGTAAAATTCTCGAAAACTACGATTCAGAGGGAAAATGCGAACGATACCCACCCGTCAACAAGAGGCGCTAATATGGCTTTCCCTTTGTACAGGTCCGCCATCTTTTAGTCCGTCTAGCCGCGCTTCAGATCGCGGACCTATTGACACGAAATTTCATAGACGAATCAAGACCGTCACTGCACGAAAAAAATTAGCCAAACCAAATTTTTTTCCACACAAAATCAGACACGCACGCATAAATGGGTAAACTCCACACATACGCACCTGACCATACATCACCACACACGACGCTTTTGGTCACGCACTTCTAGCTGCGATAGATAATGTACAACTTCAAGCTGGAAGGTTTCACTTTCTTAGCGCAACATCTTTTTCTACTCTCCTACCCGTTCTTCGAGCTGCCGTGGTTCTGGTCGCTCTTCCTGTCGAGTCCCCCTTTCGGTCCCTGCGCCAGTTTCGTCGGCTTTTTCGCTGGCTTCGAAGACGGCTTCTTCGCCGCCTTTTCGTCGGCCTTCTTGCCCTTTTTGTCTTCGGACGCGTCCGCGACGTGTCTCAACTCCTGGTTTTCTTGCAGCGAGCTCGGCGCTGCTTCGTGTTCGGAGGATGACGCCTCGTCTTCTTCTATCGCGTGCTTCACGTGGCGCGTCAGAGAGGCCTTCTTGACGTAGGCTTTGTAGGCCCTTTTGAACCGCTTCACAAAAATGATTTGCAGCGGATTTCGGATGGTGCCGGGACGCGCCTTTCTGACCGCTTCGATCGCCGAAGAGACTTTTTTTCCCATGGCGACCAAACAGGCCACTGCGATTGTTCCAGATCTTCCCTTTCCGCCGTTGCAGTGAATAATCACAGACTTTCCGGATCGGAGGCGACTGACGAGCACGCACACCAGTTCAATGACCCTCGTCATGCTGTCTGGAATCCATTTGTCCAGAATTGGGAAGTGAATCGACTCGATTCCTAAATTTTCTACTTCCTCGATTAGGTTCGGAATCTTCAACAAGTTCATTTCGTTTTGCCTAATCAGGGAAACGAGTACGTCGCAGTGAAAGAACGTCTTCAGGCGCTTTAGGTCCTTGGTCATGTCTCGGTCCCATTCGTGATGAAGCTTCCTCTTCTTGCGGCCAATGCACATGCACAGTCCCAAGCGACCAGTTTGGTTCATGTAGAGCTCGTCGTCCGGCAGGAAGTCGACCTGCAAGGGGTTGTTGTCGCTTGTGTACACTTGGTTCGTGATCTTTTCGCCCGAAGCGCCAAACTGACCTTTCTTGGCTTTTTTCTCAAGCTTGGACACGTGATTCAACTTCGAGTTTTCGACGACGTAGTATATCTCATCATTCACAATCGGCGAGTACTCCTTGATAACTTTCAATTTGTTTGTCTTGTTGTCAAAACTGAATATCGTGATGTCCGAGCTCAAGTTTTCATTTTGTGCCAAAATTCCAGACACAAAACTTTGCATGTTCGCTTTCGTTTTGACAGTTTTCATCTTCAAGTCGTTTTCCACGTAGTACTTGAGCTCCATCTGGTCCGACGGGGGCGCCTCCGCGCCCTCTTTCGACTTCTCCTCCAGAAGCTGCGCGCCTGTGTTCGAAACCGACTCGCGCTCGGAAGCGGGTAACGACCTAAGCAGGGTGTAGTACAGATCGTCGTCGGAACTCAAACTTAAGTTCTGCAAGTCGCACTCGTCTAGTCCTTTAGTATCCGAAAAAACGTCGCCGGGTTGCCACGATTTTTCGAGGGGCGGGGGACACCTGTCCGACGAATCTGAACTTGGATACGCGTCTGAGCGATCAATGGTGTCTTTAGATGCGACGTCTCGGCCCGAGGTTATACTGTGAGTCCTCGGAGATACCTGATCTTTTATCAACGGGCTACCCTTTACATCGAGGGATGTGTGTTTGATGGTACGCTTCAGCGCACCGGTCTTCTGAGTGGTGTTGGGACTGTTGCCACCGCTGTACAACAACTCGATCGGTTGAGAAGACGACGCCTGCAGGGGCGCTCTATCCGTCCTCTGGCCGGACCTCCGAGAATGATCGGAGTTCCTCTTGTCGCCTGTCGTCTCCTCTGCCTGGAGGCACTCCGACACGGCGTCAGCCGGCGGGTTCTTGCCGTTAGCTAAATTATTATGAAAACAAAATTATGAGCTTTTTTACGACGAGTAAATGAAGTGTCAATCGCAGCTAACTTACCTTCCTCTTTTTCCAGCTGATACACGTCCGCCATGCGAAGTATCTTTATGCGATGGTTGGCCTTGGTGACGCCCATTTTCAACAAGGCCTCGTGGGTGAGGTTCAGAATCATGCTGACCTTGACTTCTTGTTCCCGGAACAGCTGCCCATATTTCTGCGCATCCGAAGAGTCAAAACCGGCCGCTATCAGCAAATTATACCATCTTTCTAAATGTGGCATGTCTGAAAAACATTTGGCAGTTGATAAGCTAATAGGTGTTGTGCCTAAATGAGCTACAATGACAGATTTTTTAATAGTAAATTATTGACTGCACTTTGTGACGAGCAAAAACATCTACCTACATTCTTCTTTGCTAGCTAACTTAGAAAAGAAGTAGATTTGGTCTCAAACGCTGACAAAAAAAAGCAGACTATTTACCATCCAAAAATTCAAAAAAATCATAGAGTTACGTTCTTTGAGTTCCCCGTACACTTCACTGGACCACAAAAAATTCGCAGTTGAACATCGCCCCACAGAGAGCGCGATTGATCACACAACGTGTGCGCCGTTCCGCGTCGTTTCCTCTTTCAAAAGAGGGCCCTTACAGCTTCAACTGCGCAGCGATATATTAACAGCTGATCTTCTGTATCACGCCAGATCATTCTTGCCAGAAGCAAGTTATATCGAAAATATGATAAAAAACATACAGCAAGGTTCCCCGCCATGCTCCTCCAATTCGCCCGAGCCCTCTGTATAAGCTGGCGCGACGGACGAGCTTTCGAAATAAACGACATCACCACGCAGTTGCCCGTAAATTGATTATAGAGTCGTTCATCCATTTATTGATCAAATTTAGGAAACACAATACATAAATTGTACTCGTTTCTCCCCTGTTGAGGTGTACGGGCGTGTAAATGATGGCGTCTGCGTCGTGAGTAGCTACACATTCCAGCACGTGGTCGCGTCACCTGTCACAGAGCGCGTAAAAGCTCGAGCGAACAGCTAAAACGCCAGTTATTCAAAGCCGCTCTATCGGCTATTCTGCGAGACGACTACATGAGATCTAATGAACGCGCATCACGCGTGGTGGACGCGATTTTTCGGGCAAATGTTCGGCTAGTCTTTACCGGCCAGGTGAACCTGCAGCACTTCCAAGCGTTCGTCATAACACAGAGCCACATGTCTATCCCGCGCTATACCACATATTTTAATGTACGCCACACGCGACTCGACATTTAATGTATTTCAGCTCGGAAAAGCGACACGGCACTAGAACTATTTTTTCCAAATGAATGCATCTGCGTCGAAAGGCGGATCTGGTACGACATTGTTCAATTGCAACCTCTGTCTTGTCACTTCGTCGTCTCCTCTTGACTTCATCAATTCGAAATAGTACTTTACACATTCTGCTTCAGACTGCGTCAGTCTCCTATCTGGCGCATCTGTGTACTGATTGATCAGCCTTCTCAGCAGTCCCTCGGCATAGATCCACCTGCCCTGTCGAAATTGGACAATCGCCTCTAGTCCCACAATTTTCCTCACGCGTAACGCGTCTCGATCTTTGTATTTGTCTGTAATTTCGAGGACCTTTCTCAAATACTCGTCAGCAGAATCCCATTGCTTTCTTCTTATCTCAAGCTCTCCTAAACCCAGCAATGCATCCGCATGGAGCAGTTCCTGATGCAAAGCCTCCTTTTGAGTAGCAAGGATGTGTAAAAATAGCTCTTTTGTCACGTTCAGCAATTTCTCATCTTTTTCATAAAACAAGAGCCATCTCGCGTAAGTTAAAGTCCATTCTGCTTTCACGGGCCGTTTATCCGCAACCGCCTTCAACGCTTCTGTTGCGCTTTCTATGACCGTAGAGATTTCCAACAGAGTAGAACTCGAAGCTGAGTGCTTGCCTGCAATCGTTTCCAGATAGTATTTATGCGCCCGCAGTTTCAGCTGAGTCGAGTAGCACAAATCAAGGAGAACGGGCGAAATGGCCGCCTCGGTTTGAGCGGATTCTACAAACTGCAGCGCGTCGCCGACGAGCGCTACGTTTGGTTCTGTAACTTTCAAAGCACAAAGAGAAATATTAAATATACATTTTTCTAGCCGTTCGGCGTTCTTATCCTGTAAGTGCTTTTCACCAAGACGCCGCAAGAGAAAAATCGTATCTTTGATTTTGTTGGTATGGAATTTAACGCAAGCCATTAAAAACGAAAGCTCAGCGTATTCGGCTGAGTGTTCTCCAAGACAGTTCTCACACACTGCTAGAGCTCTTAGTATGAAGGGCTCAGCTTGAACATGTTTGCCTTGATCAACAAGTCCCAAAGCAGTGGCGACTTCTGGAAGGTCAAATTCCCCGACTAGAGCGTGATAGAAGAAGAGGTGGGACGTGAGTGACGCACGCAGACCGACAGCTTTAGCCCCAAATAGGGAGATACCTTTAGTGGTACAAAACTTGGAAAAAGGTCTTGAACAGTTGAAATTGGAAAAAAATTCGGACTGAAAATCGTGGCGATAAGTAATATTTTGATGCTAGGGTAGAAGAGAAAGAGACCATACAGTGGTGCATTGGTATGCGTTTTGCGAACAACCACGCGCGAGCCTATTAGAGCGCCTGCGTGGTCCTTCATTCGAATATTTGCACTTCACTCTTTTGCCACAGGTCCTAAATAGCATTGTGCTGTGATCAGCGATTGCGAAAGAGCAAGTGAGCAGCGCTTGACAGCAAAGATTAAGACGTATTACCATTCAAAAGATTTTTTTTGATACCACAAAATTTTTTGTGGCAAGTCGAGCGCCGTCCGTCCCCGAGGAGGAGGGCCTTTTCGCTGTTCCGCACTTGCCCAAAAAAAAGTTCACTTTTTTGTTGAATAAGCTCAGACGTTGCGGGGTACAGGCGCGAACGGCAGCATTTAATCACAGGCACTTGCAGACATGTCAAAAATTTTCGGTATGCGCAAAAGAGGAAAGTCTAGAATAATCTGAAAACGCCGCAGGATCCGCCGGATGGCGATGCTATAATCCGCTCGTGTGTTTTGGTCAAAAGCACTGCGACGCTAGTGAGAACTTGATGTGAAAGACCGCATAAACTCTGAGACACACAAAGTAAATCGAGAAGCACACTATTGGAGCCATGTCATGTTGCAATATGAAGCGTCAGATATTTACCGCCAATGCGCGCTTGCCCTACCGGAAAATGTGTTAGGAGCTATAAGTGGCTACTTCGTTGGTCGATTCCAAGGCCCGTGACAGCTTTGTTTCTGATAGCCATTTATTTTTTTTAGTATGAAATTTTTATAGTAGACAATATTTTTACTATATAGCCTAGCTTTATGCTATAAACTTACCAGCAAACAACACTGCCAGTTGTTTTTCGAGGGTACCTAGGATTTCGTTGGTTTTGGTTCGCGCGTCAAATTTGTAATTGGCGCGAGTTTTCTTTCATGGAGCGATTTGGCTCGCGGAGCTGTTACTAAGGTTTTTTTTCCCTCATTCGTGCACGAACTGTCTAAATTGGACTTGCATTTTTGTATGCGGAAAGGAGGAAAATAGTGATAGCTTGTTGCCTTGTGCCGAGAATAACGTAGAGAACCAAAAGCTCGTCAATCGCGGTGGTTGTCCAAGTGCTCAAAAAGCCGATTCATCGTTTCGGTCGGGAGAAGGTGCGTAGCTTCCTGGGCGCTTGAACGCGTGCCGGTTGGATTGTTAACTTGACTCCCGTTGCTTGAAAATTAGGACAGTATCAAGTGGCATAACTTTTACAAATAGTGATACCCGGATGCAAAATGGCGCTAGAGGCCAGCATTCAGAGTTGTCGAATGGTAGTCAGGAGAGTGCGTTTGACACAGCGGCTTCCTTGAAGAGGTCGAGGCTGACTAGGAACAACGCAGATCAGGGCGTGCACTGTCCGCTTTCTCTTGGCTCAGAAGAAGTGGTGCCAATTTTGATTGAAGCAGAGGGCTGCGATGCAGAGATTCAGGAGCTGGCGGCGTGTGAGCCTTACGTCAAGTGTTCGAAAAGGGGTAGCGGGGAAGTGGAGGGTACAGATGGTGATTTTTTGCTAAATTTCGATGAGTACGACAATGGTACAGATGTACAAAAGTCCGTCCATTCTAGGCTAAAGAGACTGAGGCGCAGACAGACCGATGAAGACGATTCGGACTCGAATGGCGTTGGCGACGTGGGTACCATTAGCGAGGACGAGGAAGAAAGCATGCAGGGCAATTCTGAATTTGACAAGGTTTTGAAGCAATGTTCTAGATATTCTAGGCGGCTGGACCGTTTGCTGTCTAGCAAGCTTCAAAGTGGTGAGAACGCGCTCGAGGGACAGCCGAAGGCCCTGAAGCGTCAGTTGAAGGATTACCAAGTTGCTGGCGTAAACTGGTTGTACACGTTGCATAACGAGGGGCTTGGGTGTATTTTAGCGGATGGTATGCGACGTATTATTTAGTGCGCTTTGGCACGATTCCGGTTGGACGCGTTTTTGACTGACGCGTTTTTGTTTTAAGAGATGGGCTTGGGAAAGACCGTGCAGACGATTTCGTTGTTGACGTTGCTGAAGGAAAAGGGCCATTTGTTTAGTCACATTATTATTGTGCCAGCGTCGACTATAAGCAATTGGATGCGCGAGTTTTCAAACTGGTCGGATTCTCTGAAGGTTTTGATGTACTACGGCACTAAAAATGAGCGATACGACCTCCGAATGAACATTCTAGTTCACGATGCCAAGTACAAAAAAAAGCAGGTTGACAAAGAGTATCCGTTCGATGTTTTAATTACCACTTTCCAGACGGCCAGCGGCAAGTCCGACTACAAGTTTTTGAGAAAGTTGAACTTTCACTACTTGATAGTTGACGAGGCGCAAATGTTGAAGGGAAAAGACACGAGTCGATATGCCTACTTGTTTCGAATCAATTCGCAGCGAAGGCTTTTGATCACAGGTACGCCGTTGCAGAACAATCTGAATGAGCTTAGCGCCCTGCTTCGTTTTATTATGCCGGATTTGTTTTCCTCTCTGCATAGCAGCAAGTTGTCGCAAGAGGTCAAGGTGATTATGAACGACTGGAAGGATGTATCCGAGTGCGAGTACGTGCACAGTATGAAGCGCATTTTGAAGCCGTTTATTCTGCGCCGTTTGAAGAACGAGATAGGATTGGGGTTGGAGCCCAAGAAGCACAAGCTGGTCAAGATCAAGATGCCTCCTGTTCAGCACAAACTATACACAGAATGCTTCGCGTCGACTGAACTTAGTCTGAAGCAGTGCGGGTATAATAATGCTGTCGCGGAGAGGGGTCAGGGGGAGGTCGAGGAGGTGCTGCCCAACACCGACAGTCCTGAAACCGGCGCGCCTCGAGCGTCCGGAGCAGGATTTATGAACAACATGCTCATGCAATTGAGGAAAGTGAGCAATCATCCGATACTTGTTCGGACGTTTTATTCAGACGAAGCCATCGAAACGCTCGCCCGCTACGCTCAACGCAGTGATCCCTCTCTGTTCAAGCTTTGTATTGACGAGATTGTTAATGATTTCACTTTTCTTTCTGACTTTGAGCTTCACAAACTTTCCTTGAAGAGCCCTGCTCTCAGGAAGTATTCGCTGACTCGAAACCAGTTATTTAAGAGCAGCGGAAAGTTGTTGGTACTCGCCAAGCTCTTGCCAACGCTGAAAGAGCAGGGCCACCGCGTCATCATATTTTCCCAATTTACGACAGTTCTTGACATTTTGGAGCTCTTTTTGACTCAGTACTTGGACATGCGATACGTTCGCTTGGATGGCACCACTCCCATCAATGAGAGGCAGTCCGTCATCGATCTTTACAACACCGAGACAGAAAGCTATTTTATCTTTTTGTTGACGACACTGGCGGGCGGCTTGGGCATCAATTTGACCTCCGCCGACACGGTTATCTTTCACGACATCTCGTACAATCCGCAAGTCGACAGGCAGGCAGAAGACCGTTGCCACCGCCTGGGACAGACGAAGCAGGTCACCATTTACATTCTAGTGGCCGTTAGCACGGTCGAGGAACACATGTACAACATGGCCATTAGAAAAACTGAACTCAACGACCTTGTCTTGAACGAGGGCAAGTTCGCCGAAGACGAAGTCGGAGACAAGGAGAGCCCGGCCCTGATGCAGAACTTGGTCAAAGCCATGTTCGACACCTCTCGCCAAACGCAGGCTCCTACGGCCGAAGCAAACGACGACGTAGACTTCGATATCATAGACATAACAAAAAGTTAACCATCGTGGCTCTGCTTTCTCTCGCAGACCTCGTCTTTCATGCGCGCCGGACTCAAGGGCGAGGTGTCGGCATTCGCCTAAAAGCGAATCACAGGTTCTCCTCGATCAACTTGGGTGTGGTGCATTCAGGTTGTCTGCTCGGCTACAAGGTTTTAAAAATAAAATTTTGATTTGTCATTTGACAGTGTCCCCCTCAGACCGCGGTTGTTTCACCCCTTCCGCTTTTCCTTCGAACCGGAGCTACGGTTCCGCGTATTTCTTGCGGAAAAGAACCAACCATCCGAAGTGACGAGGCGCTGCTGGCAAAGCCGATTTAAAAAGTGTTTGTATAATACATTGTGTACGCAAAGATGCACAAGCTTACACTTCGCCGGAGGCGTTTGTTTCTGAGCGTGCGCGCAGAGCTTCCAAATAGACGCCCTGCATTCTTTTGATGTCTCTGCAGGAGGAGTCGTGTAAGCCAGTTAGAACGTGTTTTTTTTTGGTAAGTTTTTTCACAATCTGTATATTTCATCGTCAATGTTGTACGATGCTGCTAAGCATCTGAGAGCTATTTTTGAGAATCGTCTTTACTTCCGCTTCGAGTTTCTCTCCTGCCACTTGACCGGCCATCCACTAGCAGTTCACACATCCCTCTTCATATGAGCCCGTCTTTAATAAAGGCTGAACAATGCTCAGACGCTTCAGAGACACTATTGACCCCAAGACCCACAATCTCTTGAGAGCTATTTCGGCTACCAACACGAGCAATCTCTGCATTCAAGCGGAGAAATTGCCCGTGCCTTCAGCAGAATTCGAACTGGGCTCGTCTATAAATAACTCTAGAGTTAGCGTTTCTGAATGTACATCGAATCAAAGCTCAGAAGTATCGGAATCGGTACAGTCCCAAGAAAATTTGGTATGTCTCCATTTGTGTTGAAGATGCTTGGTAGTAGAGCGAGCATAAAGTACTCTAATAGCCTCAAAACATGTTCAGCTCTCAGATCGAGCCATCCATTCAAAAGCAGAGGAAGTTGTTAATAGCTTTGTAAAAAAAGAAACATTCATCAGGTTAGGTACGAAATTCCAGAGTATTTTTTTTGCGTTGTTCATTGAGGGCCTTCACTAATTTGCTGTTTTATGCTGGTACGACGCGCGTAAAGTCACCCAGTTTCTGGCCTCTCCCTTGGCGCGAGAACTGGGAAAGCGATACGATGTATGGAATAGTCTTTTACATTCTGAGCGTGCTTATTTCCGAAACTTGGTATTATTGTACGAAGTGTATTACTTGCAATTGAAGAAGGCCGTGATAGTTCTGCCCAACAGGTTTTCGGGCTATCACATTTTAAGCATCTTTCAAAACCTCGAGGAGCTAAAGACTCTCACAAAGAAACTTTGCAAAAAGCTAGAAAAATGCCAAAAATCCTGGCCACAGTCGATAATTCAAATCGGCTGCATGTTTTCCTCGGTAATGGGTGAGCTCAAGCTCATTTATGGAACGTACATCAAGGGCTTCTCAAAAGCTTTTAAGCAGCTAGTCAAGGCAAATAATTTACCTGAATTCTCAAATTTTTTGAGAAAAAACAAAGAATTTTCAACTTCAGAAGGCATGGTGGCCTCTCTTGACTCTTTACTTGTACTGCCAATCTATCATTTGGAAAGGTACATATACTTCTTCAAGAAAATGCAATTCATGACTCAAAGAGACCATCCGGACTACGGTGAGCTTATAAAGGTCAGACAAGAGCTGGAGGCGCTTAGCTTAGAATTAAAGCCCTTTCAAGAAGGGGCTTTGAAGCTATACAAATCCTATCGTTTGAATTCCATGACGAGCTCTAGGAAATCGAAGTCTGGAATGTTATCTACGGAGGACCTCGAATTGAAACAAGCGCCAATACGTGAGGGTCCTATTCTATTGATCACCAAGAAGAAGGCGATACGTTTAAATCTGCTTTTATTCTCAGATGTATTGATTTTGTCAGTCGTCAGTAAACTAAGGGGAAATGAAGTTGATCAAACAATCCCTTTGCACAGGGCGCAGGTTTGCCACCATCGGCCTCGTAAGCATCAGCCAATGACGTGCATATACGAATTCTCCCAAGATTCATATTCATCGTCTGAGCAGCTTTCTCATTTATTCAAGTTGGAACAAGACGGTGAATGTTTCATTTTTGGAGCGCAAACCGATGCGGAAAAGAGGTCTTGGGTAGAAGATTTAACCGCTCAAATCAATTCAATTAAGAAGAGAAGGCCCATTCGAACTACAGCTCGGTCGGTATTAGCTCCATCACGTAAATCGTCTCAAAGACACGATCTGAATACTCAGAGAGAGAACGGCGATTTCAAATATTTCTCCGGTTGTTGGACCGAGCACTACTGCGAGGAGTTCCTAAAAGGCATTGTGCTTTGTCATGGTGAGCTGTCGTTTCTCGAAAATTTGATAAATTCTCTACCATTGCTTCCAATCAAGATTTCTCCTCAGTCGAAGTGTCTGTTTGCGTATCAGGGTCCGAGCGACAACCAGAGGGAGTTTTATTTGCACATGCCGCTTCTTTCTGGGATGGTGACTTCGATAGACCCCTTTATACGAAAGACGAGCAACCAGAGTTACCTTCCCTGTCAGTGCGGCGTGGTCATTTGGAACCACTTCACGTTGGTGTGCATCGCGGATGGACTGACGTGCAACGCTGCATCACGCCAGGCATGTGAGTGCGCCGTCAAGGCGGTCGTATCCGAGTTCAGGGCCCTCAATCTTGTCTCAAACGAGCTACGTAGAACTGTAGCCGGAATTTTGAAGTGTTACAGCTTGGCGCACAAACGCATTCTTGAAAATCAAAAAATTATTTGGAATGCGGGAACCACGACGTTGCTCGTTTGTGTAACAGTAGAAGTTGAGCCGTGCGAGGCCAGTGAGTTTTGCAAATGGTGTTGCATAAGCGTCTCAATAGGAAATGGTAGAGTATATTATTGGAATAGGCAAGAGGGACGTGTTCAGGAGGTGACTCGTCATTCAGAGTATGCCGATCCAGGTGGCCGTATCGGGCCGTACATTTATAACGGCTGTCCAGACCTGCGCAATTTTGAGGTATCGTACAAGTTTTGTTCTGCAGGAGATGTCATTTTTTTGTGTTCCAGAAACCTGTACGAGAAGTTTGATCCCGAGTATTTGGGAGTGATGCCTAACGAGGTCCGAGCGCTTAAGAGCTCGGGGACGGGTGATGCTGATCAACTCCCCGATAAGTGGAAAGACTTAGATGCGAATACTTCATTTAGCTTGAGAAAATTGTACGAAATTCACGCTCTGGAAAAGAAAATCAACGGCCTCGAGATTGTGTCTCCGAGTCAGATTGTAGCAGCGTTGATGGGACATTACATTAAAACGCATTATCTAAAGGTAGACCGCTCTGCAAGTTTTGAGCCCCACACAACGACAGGCTTCAAAGATTTTGAATACGCTGCGTGTATTGTCTACGCTATCGGCCCTCCCGCAAACACCGTAACATAAACTACCTGTAACTCTTTTTTGATTCAGAAAGTGGCAAAGAACTGGTGATGCCTTCTAGGCTCTTTTCAGTTCATTTTTTTGTTATCATTCAAGTGTGGGTGTGTTTTTGTGCTATCTTCGCCTACATATTTTTTTTATTTCATTTGTGCGCACATCTTTTTTAGAATCTTCCGCCGAAGCGCTCCGAATGGTACGCTTTGTCGGAGTGTATTACGTTTTTGTGCCGTAAGTAACTGACATACTTTTGGCGAGTAGAATGCAGTAAATCCGAAACCATTTTTGAAGCAGCTTACAGGAAAACCCGTGATGGTCAAGCTGAAGTGGGGAATGGAATACAAGGGTTATTTGGTATCAAGCGACAAGTACTTCAATCTTCAGTTGACAAATACAGAAGAGTTTATAGATGGAAATTTAACTGGTAATATCGGAGAAGTTCTCATTCGCTGTAATAATGTGTTATATTTACGATCGGCTGAGGAGCCGGCGAGCTAAAGGGTTTTTAAAGTGCCATCCGTTGCACTGCATAATAAATTATGGGCAAAAAAAGTAGGATGACAGGTTCAAGTAACTTTTTTTTTACAGGTTTTTTTTCCAAGGCTTTTTTTTATCGAGGCCATGCGTTCTGCAGCCCCCGTCAGCGTTTGCAGACAGGAACGGGCACAAGCATGTGTTTTTCAATGTATGGCGTGGGTATGCGAGGTGAGCAATATGTTTTTGGTAATTTGTCATCTTGCTGAAACGTCGAAAGGCAATCTGGATGATTCTGGCTGAATGAATTCTGCGGTTTCCTGATAGCTTCTGTCAGGGTCCTGCTGCATTGTGGACTCCAGTCTTTTATTTTGATATCTTTAAGGTAAGGGAATAGTTGCCTGAGTATTTGCAAATCTGGGAGCCAATTCGTACGAACTGCCAATTGTTCGATTTTCAAGTCTAAAAAAACATCTAAATCTTTTCTTCTCCAATTCCATGGTGTGAATTCGAGTGTCTTCAGCTGGGTCATTTGCCTTATGTGATCTGGAGAAACTGTACAATTTGGCACGCGCAGAACGACTAGCTGATGTTGATCTGAGAGGTCTAGAATCTTCTTAGAGTCAAAATCTAATATCAAAACGTTCGGTTTTAATTCTTTTAGACTGCGAAATGAAACGTCACGATAGGCAAAACTTAATTCCAAATGGTGTAATGGGGCATTCTTCAGTGCCTTGAAGACCACGTCTTGTGCACTTTTCCATGATAACGGCAGGTTTCTCAGAACCAGTGACTGAAGATTTGTCAGCGAAGCTATGGCAACAAAGAAAAAGTTTGAATTCCGTGAATTTTTTCCAAAGTGAAGCGTTAAAGACGTTAGCTGAGTAAGAGACCAAAGCGCCATAATGAGGCTATTTGAGACAGGTGTATCTTCTATAGATCCCAGATTGAGCGATCTCAGCTGAGATAGCTGCGAAATTTGAAAAATATTGTACTCAGTCAATAAAGAAGGATCTTCTATTGTGATATGATGAATTGAAGCGGAAACCTTAATCATGCTCGAAAATTCAGAACTAGACGGCCTACTTGATTCCAGGTCGCTCCAATAAAGCCTCGTTGCTTCCCCAGATACTATCCTATACATCTTACGACTTGTTCTCTGTAATGACACCAAACTGCGCGGATTCACAAATTTTAAAATTGTCCTCCACACATCCACTGGCTGTCGCTCAAAGACAGAATATTCAGGATCAACAGAGTCTGAGTGCTGAATTTTACATTCCCTTCTCTTGAATTGATCAGAGTCAAATGTTAATCTTCTGAAGCTCGTTGCCTATAACTCGAAGTTTGAATAAAACGTACGTTGTCCATTTGTCGAACAAACATATTTGTAGATAGAGTTTTAAATAAATGTGATCTCGATGAGTATAGTCAATCTACCAAGAGTGAATTAAAAGCATAATTTATGTCCTCGTAGATCTTCTCTGAGACGATAAATTACAAGAATTGTAGAAATGAGACATTATAATAAGTGCCTAGATATTTATTCTGAATGTACACAAAAATAATCTCAAAGTGTCCTGAGCTTTTTATGTAAAAAGTATCTCAAGTAAGATATTTTTAAGCGTCTATATATTTTAACTGCAAGTACATAAAAAGGATCTCAAGACGGATGTTATTTTAAGTGTCTAGAGACGGAATACATGCACAAAAGCATCTAGGGTCGCGATCTAGATATGCCACGCAAAAAGCATTAGAAAAATGTATATTTTACACATAAAGATGGTGCCTCAGTTTGGCGTCATGTACACGTGACACGTTGCACTCTGTGAGATGCAGTTGTCAAGCACAATCATGCGGCCTTGAGAAATATTTCATTTCTGGTACGAGATATAGTTTTTCTTGAAACTGGTATAGTCTAAAAGGCTTGTTAGCGCGCTGCCAAAGGCAGAACATTCACATAAAAATAAGTTGGTGAGAAGACAAGAATTGATTACAAACGTTTCTTTTGTCTGTCGTATGCGTATCGAGACAATTCAGCATCTTCGCGCCTCGAATATTTTGTGTACTATACTCGGCGCTTTTTCATCCTATACTTTTAAGCAGTTTTCGAGAAAGATTATAGACTCGGAGCCCTTCGAAAATTTACAGCAGTCCTCCTCAGATTTCGGCCAATCGTTCTCTCGATACTGTGAAATCAAATTTTTTCATTACTCAAGATGTAAATAGCAGGCTCAGAGTGAGGTTCTTGCTCCTTAGATGTCAGAAAGTTGATTCCTTTACTTATCTTGTCCAATGTATGCCGAATCTGGTTTCTATCAGGGTATATCTGAATGTACCGAAAAGACTTCTCGGAAACGTATCTTCGACTAGGGTCGAGGTCGGCTACAGCCCTGACCAACGCTGACCTTCCATTGCTTCCTTTGACAGTGTACGACAACTCGAACGTGCTGCTGCCCTTATCTAAAAACACAAAATACGGCTCAAAAATCGGAAAGCCAAGCATTTCTCGAACAACTTGATGATCACAAACTGCACTTAGAGATACGCTAGAAAAATTCGTTAGACGAATGAATACTGCACGGAAAATGGTACAAATATGCGTACCTGTAGTAAGGAGAACTTTTGAGCTGCTGAGAAGTTAAAACGCTCGAGGTGATCGCAATTGTAATGATAAAGCCAAACGCTAGAATCGCATTTCTATGTACTGCGTTAGACACACCAAAGTCGGACACCAAAGCTCCTTTCTTTAACGTACCGATAACGAGTCGAGTTTTTAGGTCTGATTAGCGATAAATGTAATCGCTTTGTGCTAAAGTGAGAGGCCAGACCTTTAGAAGGACTAGGATAAACTGTGTTGAGTAAGTGTCTGTTTCATTCGGCCAGGGTGACTGACGAAGAAGCATACAAAATCGACCAGCAGACCTTGATACCAACGCTGGCTGAGTAATTCTGTGTACGGCCCGTCCAATCTTGAAAATACCACCCCCTGAACTAGCAAATATAGAATCACGCAGCCCCTCTAGTCCGAAACCAAACGAACCGGGCGTATGATTATAATGCATTAAAAGTGTAGAAAATGGGGTCCTGACGTTTCGAAAACTGGCAGTCCGATTAGGCTTCTTCAAACAACCACCTTGACATCCCCTATCAGTAGACCTCAAATACTGGAAAATCATGAAGATCTAACAGGACAGCTAATCTATCAATAATAACAACATAAATTTTTTAAAACCAAATCTATACATTTTTTGAAATGTCAATCATTAGTGGCCATCTCGCTAACTAACGCAGCCGACGACAGCGTCCAGGAAAAAAATTAGAAAAAAATTGGGGTTCACACCATGGGCAAAGTGATGCCACTTCCGCATGAAATAAGATACGGACATGCTGAGAATCAACATAAAAACTTTTTTGGTGGCCGCGGACAAAGACATTTTATTGCTTTGACTTACAAAAAACGGCAGAGGCATTTGTGCTTCTGCTCTTGAAATTCCTATTTCTGACAAAAATGTTAGTATTTACAATCTGGCTAATCGTCATATCTACAAATAATTAAAAACGTTAGTATATCAAAAAGTTGTCTGGTAATATTTCCTTGCTTGAAGGCTATCGAATTTTGCTTATCGTGCTGCCTCGGGTAGGAATACCGGTTTGCGTTTTAGCAGCTGCTTTGCTAGAGCCTGCTCCAGATGGCAACGACCAGACTTTCCAAAATCGGAGTGTTTCGTCGCCTGCTATGCTAACCAATGTCGTTCCATCTGGACTTTGTGACATGTTCAAAACACGGGATGTGTGTCCAGTCAACTCGGCACACTTTACCATTGAGGGATACTTCCAAATACAAATATTGTTTTTCCATCCATGTGATGAAGCGATCTCTTTGTAATGACTGGACCATTGCAGGGCACAGATTTGGGCTCCGGTGTTGATTGTGTTAAGACACGCCCCACTGCTCGTATTCCAAAAACGGATGCAGGGGTCTGCCGTACCGCCACCCGAAGCGAGAGTATTGGCCGACCAAGGACACCATGCTAGGGCTTTAATTGCTGCTTGATGTTCGGTAATTGTGTATCGTGCTCTGGACAGATCGCTTGTATCCCAGATATTCATAACATTATCATTGGCTCCAGAAGCTAGCTGTGATCCATCGGGTGACCATGCTAATCCACAAACTTCCTGTGTGTGGCCCTGAAGCGTACTTATCAAATGGTGCTGAACTCGAACATCGTGATTCAAAATTAGGCAATCTCGACCTGCACTGGACAAAGTCGATCCGTTCCAGGAAAGTGCCGAAACGCGTGCCTGGTGACCATCCATATTGCGCAACAATTTGGTAGCTCGAACATCCCATAGCATTACATCACAACTTTCCGTTCCTACGGCTAGATATTGGCCACCTTGTGCCCAAGACACAGATGTCACTTTCGAACTGCCTTGATCACATAGCTGAATAATCTCTCCTGTCTGTGCTTTCCAAATATAAACGGCCGAACCTAGTGCAACTGCTAGTAGATTGTCTTTACTCCAATCTAATAGATTAAGGTAATAATCGTCTAGCACGTCTGGCGCGTCCAATATTTTTTCAGCCTGAGATGGAATGTGACGCGTGTTGTAGCGCGATACGCTACTGTGGTCCAGATTTTGGGAATAGAGAACCTTCAAACGGTTCTCGTATCCAGCTCTGGGTTCCGGTGCTTTGTTTTTCAAGCACATAATTTTACACTGCTCTATCGAAGTCGTGCTACTAAAGAGAGATTCAGCCAGTGTATCGTGCAGCTGCTTCAACGAGCAGGATACCTGTACATTACCCTCGTTCTCTTTGGTCAAATTATACTGTGCAATACACGTGTCCATAGAGGAACGGTTAGGGATAAAACGGTCGCCAACTGCGCAAGATGAAGGATTAATCACTTCGTTCATGTTACCGTTAAATAGAGCAGATTTAGTATGATTAGCGAGTGGTCAAAAAAATCTGTCAAGACGTAAGTATATAGTCTAATTTATTAACAAAACCAGTAAGTCAACACCAGTATTTTTGTGGTAGAAAGACTTAGTAGGATCAATGGAGGATACGGCAACACAGTAAATAATGATTATAAACCAAGTTAACGAACCAAATATATTATCTGTCATAGCCGTTATAGCCGTTAAATATAACGGTAATTTATTTTTACTATAAATTTACCAATGTTCGGTATTGTTTGTTCGATATATTCAGGAAAAGGATACATGCCAGCGGCTAGGGCATTTCGATAGGTTGAGGTATTGCGTTGATTTATTATGAGCTAGAATTAATAACTAGATGTCTTTTTTGAAACGAAGTTGGACAAAACATTACTACCACTAGTCAAAACCTGTCTTTTGTCAATTTCCTTCTTCTTACTTAAACTCATGTCGAAAACGTGGTAAAAATTTCAATTTTTACACAATAAATAGACCCTACATTAATGCCTAGCTAATTTCTCTAATATGCTAATTTATTCTGTATTCCTTACATTATCCATCTTATTCGATACGTCTGACAACTCAGAATCCACCCAAGTGTCATTCGGCATGCTATGTGTTCTCCTAGCGATCCCATAAAAGTTACACGGAACTTATGGTAATTTTTTTCATAATACCGATTCTACGGTGTCTAAATAGTTGTAAAGATCGTCACAGTTACTCTTCTCATTTTTGAATTTACTTTCAAATTTTTGATAGTTTAATCCTGCTTCCGAGCTTTTACCATAAAACGACGTGTTTCTGTAAAATTTCCATGTGGCTAATTCAGTTCAATTGAAGTTGGCTATAGCAATTTTTGTTTAACACTGTTGTATCGCTATTCTATTGATAAGCCGTTGGTAGTGTAATTTAAATTCTTAAAATTGTTCGTTTAAGGCGACTGTACTAGATTTTGTACTAACTTCGAATGCTTTTGATTCAGTTTTCCAAATAAAGTCCCTTAAGTTGTCACTGACAGAAGGGGCATCAATAGACGATTGATACATAGCTTTCGTCGAAAGAGATGTGTTCAGAAGATCTAGAAATTGGTGGATGATTGCTTAAAGCACATTAGATTTAAGCTTGCTTGCATCCAACTTAGGCGCATGACAATGCTTATTGAGTGCTCTCTTATGTTCAGGAATAAATTTAGCTGATATAATAGCAATGCAAAAAACAAGATGCCCATATTTTCTTTATCTGCTCCTGCTTTTCGATTCATGATTCTCTCTAATCAGTAATAGCAGGGCGTCTTCATATATTTTTGTGTCGTGTTACCATTATACATGGAGAACATTTGCGTATATCCATACAAAGACATTTGAATGAATCGAAAATAGATCTGGGGGTTAAACTTCAAAATCATATTTTAGCGAGACATGTTTAAGATATCAGAATATAGAACAACAAGAAAAGGGCATGTAATAATTTTGGCCAAATTTAGAACGGATATATGTATGCATGTACATGTTTTCGTAGGCAAATAATATTATGCAAATTATAGAGTTATCATTTCCTTCCTGTTTTGTTTTTTACGTTTAGCTGCATCTGCCGATGGACGAATCCACACCTCTGGTTCGTCTATGCGACGTTTTGAACGAGGAGAATATTGACTATTTAATTGTTACTACTAATGACGCTCATTTGAATGAATTTGTCGCGCCACAAGATACAAGGCTGGCCTATATTTCGGGCTTTGATGGCAGCTACGGTCTGGGGATAGTATGCTCAAAAAAAGCCAAGGGTTATCTGTGGACAGATGGTCGATATTGGATTCAAGCAGAGAAGCAGTTGGATAGCAATCGATGGCAATTAATGCGCCTTATGGTGGGGCAGAGTGGTGTAACTCCGTATGCCAAGCTTCAAGAAATTGCACAGGATAGCACTGTTGCGATTGATCCACGTACCATCAGTGTCAATGAAATGCACCGATATCGGGATGCTTGTGCATCCAAAAACATCCGCTGGGTGTGGACGGAAAACAATTTAATTGATCAGATTTGGTCAGATCGTAAAAAGCTATTTAACAAAGTGCCGCAAATTTCTATTGTACCACCAGAGATCCACGGGATGGATTCAAAAGAGAAATTCAAGCGGGTGATTTCTCAGATGACTGAAAATGATGCGACTGTTCTTGTACTTACAGCACTTGATGATATTGCATGGTTGCTCAATATGCGGGGGTCTGACATCCCCTATAATCCAACATTTTTCTCTTTTTTGGTAATTGAGATAGAACAAAATGAAAAGTTGCTTAAAATAGCTACTTTGTTTATCGACCCGTCTAAAGTTGCAGACGAATCATTTGCTCAGTATTTGAAAGATAAAGACGTCCAAGTTCGTCCATACGAAACTTTCTATAACTACTTGGATAAATTTGATAAGTCGTATAGCGTGTGGCTAGATACAAATAAATGCAATTATTCTGTGTACCGAATTTTAGAACAGAACAATACGAATATTATTCGAAAATGCTCTCCTGTAGCACTTATGAAGGCAGTTAAAAATCCTGTTGAAATCGAGGGTATGAAAGAATGTCATATAGAAGATGGTGCTGCACTTGTAGAATTTTTTTATTGGATTACTTGTCAGTTACAAGATCCTAACAGTAAGGAGAAACTCGACGAATTTTCTTTGGCTACCAAAGAGCTTGAATTTCGCTCTGCGCGCAAATCTTTTGTCAGTCTGAGTTTTCAAACCATCAGTTCTGTCGGCTCTAATGCGGCCATCATTCATTATTCACCAAAATCAGAGTCAGACAGTATTTTAAGCAAGGAATTTATCTATTTAAATGATTCAGGAGGACAATATCTCAACGGTACAACTGACGTAACTCGAACTTGGCATTTTGGTACACCAACCGAATGGCAGATGAAGTGCTATACCTATGTTTTGAAAGGCTTCATTGCACTAAGCGCAGCTAAATTCCCACAAAACATTTCTGCTAATGCTCTAGACGTTCTGACTCGATATTCGCTCTGGCAAGCTGGGCTAGATTATGCGCACGGCACAGGACATGGTGTCGGACACTACCTTAATGTCCATGAATCTCACCCAGGAATCAGCATCTTTGCATCTCACAGAAATTTTAAGCCTTTAGAAAGCGGGCATTGCACATCTATCGAACCTGGATATTATGAGGAGGGACAATTTGGGATTCGAATAGAAAACGTCGTTGTTGTACGCGAGTCTAATCTAGGCAATCACCTATCTGGAAAGCCGTTTTTAGAGTTTGAACAGTTGACTATGGCACCCATCAATGTTACATTGATTGTGAAGTCTTTATTGGATCCACCAGAAATTAAATTTCTAAACAACTATCATCAATTGGTCTGGGAAAAGCTCAGCCCAAGGGTGAGTGAAGGGGCTAGAGAATGGTTAATGGAGGCGACCAAACCCATTTGATAGAGCAAGACTGGAGATTGAGAATCAACTATCTGCAACCTCAATATATATTATTTTCAAAATCTTATTGCGTGCTTTCGACAAATAAAAGAATAGAATATTTATGGTAAGTGTAACGAGAATAGATTGTGCTATTACAAAGCTATAATAAGTTTTCAGTTGTCTTAAATAGATTGCGGTTCGAGCTCTTATCAGATTATTTTTTAGGGGCATTGCACTAAAAGCGTCTCTTTGAAATCAGGGCATGAATACATGCATATACATTAGAGTTTGCGCATTGTTCCTAACGAAGATCTGTTAGCTATAAATTATTGTTTTAAAGCAAGCACAACGGAATGGAATACGTTTGTGTATATCATCCTTCTGCGAATTGTGTGCTAATTTGCATGTCCTATTCTTTTTAGACACCTTGATAAATGAAAGTGTTCCATTTTAACATTAAGACATTGAGCCTCGTACGCTCGGTGCCGCATATCGAAAAGATACATTTTTGTGCATTTTCTGCCACACATTGTGTCAAAAAGTTATTTTTTTTGTCCCTGTGCATTTTTATTTGTAGATCCGTTTGTACTACAAAATGAGTAGCACTGCTTGGCGTCGAGCTGGTATCAGCTACCTTCGATACCTCAATTATGCGTCTAGGGTTGTTCGTGCGGCAACAGTCAATACTGTAAGGAAAGAGCGTAGATTTGATCAAGCAGATAGGTCATTGTTGCAATGGAGAACTTGGGAGAATGGCAAGAAAAATCCTATGAGTATGTTTTTTTTGCGTTGAAGGTTCACATATTGCTTAAAGGCTAAAATTTTTAAATTCAATGGCCGTTTATAAAAAAATTACTAATCCATGTTTTTTTAGTGCCTAATAAAATAGACACCCTTAACATTAAGCTTAACTAGGGCAATAGCCACATCCGAGTTGCAAGAAATAAATGTATATGAGTTGAAAACTATTTTTTTATACATTGCATACAGAAATGGCCGTTATATTTTCTAGATCAGCACAAATAGCAGAATAATGAATACAATAAATATGGCAAAAATTTTGAGATACAACCATCGACTCCTAGTAATCTTTGGAATGTAGTTTAAAAGTTCAGAGTATGCGCCTTGTATATGAAATTCACTCCTAGATATATCTTCATCGATTCTAGTGATCACTTCATCTTGTTGCTTTGTGATGAACGCGATTTGGGACATGATTTGTCCCACTTCCTCGACTGTTCGTTCTATGGCGCGGATGGCATTAGAGCGCTTTTCTAACTTAGAATCGACGGCTGGGACCAAAGGAATCATTACAGAAATGTCGTCATTTTCTCCATACGTGTCCGCATTTCTAAAAATGATTGTGCTTAATATGATTTTTTGCAAAAAACGATCAAAAACGGACAAACATAAAAGCGCTTACGTACTCTTCTTCTAAGCTTACATCATAAGGATGGCGTAAATGAGAAGAAATATGATGTCTCGATCCTACAAACTTTTCTTTTCTATTTTGTTGGGCTTTGAGGTTCTTATGAATAATTAGCAAAACGGTCTCTTTGAGCTGTGATCATGTTAGCCGAGCACGCGTACTTCAGTTCGAATTCGCAATAGATTTGTAAACTCTGTGGTTATTTCCGCTAAATTCGTCTTTAATACTGTGGCCATCAGTTCGTGGTGTTCCTTTAATTGGTGGTTTGGCATGGGCTGAGAGGCGATAAGTTGTTCTAGGCCTTCAAGTTCGATACGGATGGACTGAATGCTCGCTTTAATGGTATTTACAAGCTCCTCAATTTTCTCAGCTGGATCCTGAAATATCGACTTAACCTTCGTTACTTTGTTTTGTGTCAGCAGATTTTTTTTGGCAGTTTTTACATTGATTATACTTGTTACGCACGTTTAGCCAAATCTTTTAACCATTGCGCAGTTACATTAATGCGGCCACTGATTTTTTTTGCTGTATGGTTGATATCTTTAATAACTGAAGGCAAAGTGTCCTTTCTTACTCTAGTTGAGGGAATTGTCGTATTTTGATGTAGCGATTGCGCCACATTTATGAACTCAGTTGTGCGGTCATACATCATGATGTTTGGGATGAGAGATATAAGACCCGCTTAGCACGGGTTGTTGCTTTTTTTGAAAGTCAATTAGTTTTGACCTAAAAACATTTCAAGAGTGCGTCTTCTGTGATACATGTGTCAGGAAAAACCTGGCAAATTTTGAATTCTGTAACAGACTTTGAAGTTAATATTGTTCAAAATTCGATAAAGTATTGGAGAATACAAAAATGAAATCATACTAAAAAAAATTTATTATGTAACTTACAGCTGTGCTCCTAGTTGAAATTAAAAGGGGACTTGCAAAATAATGTTTTCTAACACTGCCTCTTTGGATATCGCTTTGCGCGCAATTTTGATTAGCAATTCAAACTTGTCCTTGTTTAGTTGTCCACTGTAAAAAGAAGTCGGAGTGCTTGATTTCCGCCTCATAATTTGCAAAGCGTTCCCGTTATAGTACAGCATAGCGGCAGGCGACCCGGCTAAATTTTTTAGTGGGCATTAGTTCTGACAGTCGTTGCATAAAAATTTATGGGAAATGACGTCGTACGAATGATACCCTGTTCTATGCAGAAGTCTACCTGCGTAATAGAAAATTGTGTATACACCGTACATTAGTTAGAAAATCAAAAATAATGTTTCAAAAGCTATTAGATGCGTACACAAGTCTCTTGGTCTACAAGGAAGATCTGTACATTCTCAGCTCTACACGACTCGATTGTTTCTAGCCTGATTTGGCGAATTATTGTAAAAACGGTCAATCGAACTTGTTAGAATCCGTTACTTTCCGTACGATTTGAGGGCTGGGTAGGACCAGCATGTGCCTAGTGCAATAAAGATGATATCGCTATAGCAGAAATTAGAATTGTTGCGGTGTAGCTAATACAAAATTTTTGTATACAAGGCATTTTATAATAATAAAATTTAAATTTTAGTGATGTGGGGTGGACTACTTGTCACGTCTGTTCAGAGTTTTGATTCATTCTTGTTTTTCTGGATCCAGCATTTTCTTTCCAGAAACAGTTTTTCGTACTTTTGATTGTTGCTGTCTCCTTTGACGCCTGAGCAATTGAGAATTGTGTCTAGGTCTGTAAATTTTAGTTTTTTTCTCATAGATTCGGTTGAACGACGAACGGCGCTTGTATCGATAGGCAAATGCTAAACGGGCTGAATCTGGATGGTTAAATACTTCGAGGGAAAAATTTTTTTTTGCTTTAAATATTTTAGTTGTTATTATCTAGTTATTGCACATGGAAGAAATCGTCCAACATGATAACCAAGCAGCAATTAAACTTCGCGATGATTTCGTAGACACCATGAGCAATTTGTGCCAAGATACAACTATCTTTTTGAGTAAATTAAAAGCTGTTATAGCAGAATGCCATAATGGATATCTTCCTCACCTGATTAGAACAGAAAATTCGTTCACCTTTATCAAGTACCACATTGAGGAAATTATCAGACATGCCATGGAATGTGGCATCGAGAAATTGGAAAATACGGTTACAGATGTCAGGGGTAGCTGGCAGGTTTATTTGAAACTTATCTATTACTTCATTAAAGAAACCGAGGTACTGCTTAGATTGCTGTCTAAGATATCAAAGTCCAAAAGTGCGGTGAACAAGGTTGTGTTTAAGATGAATCAAGCAAAATTGGCGCCAATGATTGAAGAACTAAATTCGGAATTAGAGTTAATTTCTGATATAATTCCCAACATGGTTATAGCAACATTTTATGATAGTTTGTTTAGTCGAGAGGAAGCGCTGTCTCTCGTTTCGAAGATTGAGATACCTCCATTTTGGTATAAGGTTTGTGTTTAGATTTTTCAAATTACTGAGATTGTTCGAGCCTTAACGTTTTTGCCTCAGTATAATTTCTACAATCGTCGATTCGCGCAGTGGTTTGGATTGATTAAGTCGTTTATCATCAATGGGGGAAACAGAAATTATCAGTTTGCTAGCCGGTGGGCAAAGAAGGTAAGACAACAGATAAGGCACGGGAACCATAGCTCTCTTGAGGTGCGTGTCGAGCTAAGTGAGTGAGAGGCTGGCAGGGGATAAAGAGCGAGCAGCGAACACAACGTGGCGAGGCGAGTTTGAAATTCCAGCGGGTAGGTTTTGTATAGAAGACGAGCTGACATTTTTGTGTGCGACACAAATAGTCCGAGAATCAGGGCAAAGACAACAAATTTAAATACACTTCGATTCCCGTGGTAAAGGAGATATGGAACATGACGGAGACAGGGCTGGGACAGGCGGTCGTGAATTTCATGAAGCCTCGTATAAGGTGCGTACAGGGTCTGACCAGACATAGCGCGTACGCGGTGTGTGTGTCGTGTGTGAAAGTTAGGATTTCGGTTGATTTTCGCGGCTACCTCTGACAAGGCCGTGTTTTAGGACAAGTTTTTACATGCAAGTCCCGGTGTCTGATGGAATTAGCGCGAAGCAGTTTAATGGAAGCGGGGTTGATGCTCACGTGCAGGTATTGGTGGTGTGCAATAGCAAACTGTCATTTAATATACCGAAGGATTGGATTTTGCACTTGAAGCATTCGAACAGAGCGTCCGACACCATGTCTGTGTTGCGCTCGGTTATCCACATGCATTCGTCGGATACGAATAATTCGAAGCCGATGGAGTTAAGCGAGCTTGCGCACTATTTTCAGGGCAATACGGAGCAAGCACCCGAGTCCACAGATCTGTCTTTAGATAGCAACTTAGATCCAAGTGGCGGTCAAGATCCGTCTGGGGTGAATTCGGCTGATACAGATCAGCAGGGCGGTATAGACGAGATTAAGTCTTCGGCATCGTGGCACTCTGATAACGAGAAGATGCAAAACTATAGAGCGTTGGCCCTCAGGGATGACACCGTTGGTGGCAAGAGGGGGGGTGCCCACTCTCTTTCAACGAGCATGATAGATAGTGAGATGCAATGCAGAGTCATTGACGTCATCGTCCATTTTCACGGTGGCGGTTTCATTTCAGGTTCTCCAAGTACTCATGAACGATATCTGCGCATTTTTGCCAAGAAGACGAACGCTGTAGTATTCTCAGTTCACTATTCATTGGCGCCTGAAGCAAAGTATCCGGTGGCACTCAGCGAGTGCTATTTTTTCTACCATTGGATCACTCATCCAAACGCACTAAACATCAAACCACGGAAAATCATTTTGGTTGGAGATTCAGCCGGGGGAAACTTGCTTTTGGGTGTCACTTTCAAGGCCATTCAAGATGGTATTCGAATTCCGGATGGAATTATACTTGGGTACCCGGCCACTGACCTAACTCATACGCTTACACCTAGCCGCGTTCTTTTTTCCAACGACGTTTTGATCCCTTATTGTTTTTTGGATCTGTGTCTTTCGGCGTATGTCGGCGAAAATCAAGACCCTCGCAACGACTATTTTTTGTCTCCGCTCTATGCGCCAGACAAATACTACGCCAAGCTGCCCTCTAAAATTCTCGTTATGGCGGGATCGTTCGACCCGCTTCTGGACGATTCCATACGATTTTTGAGGCGACTCGATTTTCTAAACAAAAAATACACCTTCGAGTTATACAACGCACCCCATGGGTTTTGGAATCTGGACGCTATCCTCCCTATCGCGCAAGACGCCATTCAAAAAGCATGTGCTCAGCTATGTTCTATGCTTCTGTCGGATTGAGCTCCATCTCGACTCCCGTGCGCGCGCTGCCCAATATATCCACGGTCCCTGTACACGCACTTCAACCATATGTATGGTGTTTTATTTTTTTTTGTGTTCCCTTGTAGATTTCTCAGAGCAGTGTCGTCTCGCCCCTTTCGATCCAAATAGTCTCTCAGTTCTTTTTGAAAAACAAAATGTGCTTTCGTCGCGCGGAGTTGCTGGCACTTCGCTCTGGCCCCTCACTGGGACGAGGCTGCTTCTCACTGCATGTGCTTTGACGACCAAGCAGAGAAATCGAAGATGCCCAAACTATCCATGGCCTACAAAAGTCAGTGCATTCTTTTGAATGCCGCGGCCCTTCCATCTACAGAGCGGCTGTTTGCTGTCGGTCGCTCGTCTTTGATAGGTCAGCTTTTCAGCATACCGTTAAAGATGCACAAAGCCATTTTTGCACAAAAATTGCCTGACAGCTGTCACTTTTGAGCTGGCCATGCGATGTTCTGGCGCGATGGCTCTGCAGTTTCTCTCTTGCGTGGATTCTGCGGCAAGAGAGGCGCACCGCGCCGACGTCTCCAGCAGGATGCCGCATGTGCGAAGGAGAAAACGCCGCGACAAAAATCTGTACACGAAGTATTCTGCGAACTTTTTTAGAGATATTTTGACATGTAAGGGCCATCCAGGGTGTACCCGAGCTTTCGGTAGTAGTGCCGAGTGCCTACACCGGAGATCACGGCGATTTTGGAGGACAGATGTTCGTTTTTAGAGATTCTTTCTGCTTCTTCCATGAGAAGCATACCTAGTCCTTGGTGCTGAAACTTTTTTGGGTCACGGGTATACACAGGAACGACGCTTCCGTAGACATGAAGTTCGCGAACAACGGAGACGGCGCCCGTAAGCTCTGGACGGAAGGTTAGGTTTGAACATTTTCGGAGTCTCAGAAGTCCAACGAGAATATCTTGAACTGGATCTTCGTAAGACAAGAAGGTTTCCCAGCCCCCGTTGGCGACATAGTCGCGACGAACCAGTTCTAATTGCTCTGGCTTTACTTGATGATGGAGGTATTGAATGCCCACCTCTCTGGTGCGGACGTCGCGGCATTTTGTACCGAGCTCCTGCATTTTGCTGAGAACTAGTTCTCGCAAGTTTCCGTACTCGACGCCAGAGGTGACGAGTGGCATTGGGATGTCTCGCTGGATACGGTAGATACGCGTCCAAGGGGGAACAATTGAGAGAATTTTTGCCAGGAGGGAGACCAATTCATCGGGATGGTAATTCTGATATTTGCCAGACTTCCAGAGCTCATAGAGTCCAGTTCCGTGAATTACGAGTGTTGGATAGATTTTCAGTCCGTCTGATCGAAAGTCTGGATTTTCAAAGAACTCTTTAAACGAAGCAAAATCTCGTTCGTAGTCGACGTTTGGCAGGTCGGGCATCATGTGAGCGACCACCTTGAAACCAGCATCTTTGCTCCGGTGGAAGCACTCTTTGACCGCCATTACGGTGTGTCCACGGTTAGTGTCTCTTGCCACATCCTCATACACGCTTTGTACGCCTATTTCTAGGCGTGTGCAGCCGTAGGAGAGCATTTGGCTCAAATGCGTGGCCTTGCAGTAGTCTGGGCGCGTCTCTATAGTTAGACCGATGCACTTCGTCCTTGACTGCTCAGAATATCGCACAGCCTCCTCCACGTTTGTGCTCACGTGGCCGGAGAGCGCGTCGTGCATGTTTCTAATGAAGTAGTCGCGATAGGACTCTGGTAGAGACATGAACGTTCCGCCCATTATAATGTATTCAATCTTATCTGTACTGTGGCCGAGACGAGACAGCTGGTCTATCCGACTCCGTGCCTGTATATAGGGATCATACCTGGCTCGAATCGCCCTCATCGACGTCGGCTCGTATCCTGTATAGCTCTGCGAACTGTATTCAAAGTCCGAATCGGGACCCCCTGGACAATATACACAAACATTACCTGTTACGGCGATGTGGGGGCACCTGTGCGGCTTCGACATCACCGCGATCACAGCTATCTGTATGCGTTCAATTGACGGGTTATTTTTTCGAGAAGTCGGTAGCATGCAAAATTGACGCAGTTCTTAGCCTTTAAGACACGTACACCGGATGCTGTTCTTACTGGTTTCGCCCGGATTTTTGGTACGATATATTTTTTCCAATTTTCAGGAATAGCGGAGATGACTTCGACCGTTTTGGGTATTTTCGACAGGCCATTTCGCTGGCAGCACTGCGACTTGACCGTGCTCAAGTTTACGTGGCGGTCCTCGCGATGCGCCTGGATAAGCAGCTGAACGATCTCGCTGATGGTCTTGACCATCAGATGGTCTGTGTTCGGTTGCTGCGTGCCTTGAGAGAGAGATAACAACGGAGAGAGACCCCAATCAGCGTGGCATGTCTAAAAAAAACAGCAGAGCGATGCTCTCATCCCGTACTCAGAGGGATTTTTGGCATCTTGAGAAGAGACTTAGAATGAGGCGAACGGCGAGAAAAGGCGCGGGGGTTCGGTTAAATCTTAAAAGTGTGCCAAAGAGGGCCGGGCCGGAAGAGATACAAGATTTGCCATCTTTTTTTTTGAAATACTGCCTCAAAAAAAAAAAAAAAAAACCTTTTATTGCGTTTGTTATGACGTGTCTTTGCGAGTGATCTGAACCCAGCGATGAACGGCCGTAAGACACGTCAAGAATTTTCTCTGGCTCTGTTTGGTGAACGGCTTGATTTTCTCTGAATGAAGGAATCTGCCAGCTAGTGTTCGTGTTGGGCTTTATATCTGGCATGCAGCATGCCAAACAGCGATTGAGTTCCGTCGCCCCATGGAAACTTCTTGTTGATTATCTGTTTGTAGGGCATTGCGGGGAGTTCTTGAAAAAGAGTCAATATGCTCTCTCTTGTGGGCGGAAAAAAAAGTTGCATTAAAGAGGCATACCGATTTCTTCTTCGTGTTCGCCTTACGTCCGCGATTGCACTGAGTTAGGGATATCTGAGCGGTCTAGTGAACGCTGGCTATAGACGGAATCACGTACAGATGAAATTTGCATGTACGAATGCGATGGTGCTAGGAACTAAGGCGATGACGGTGATGTATTTCCATATTTTCATTCCCTCTGATTGGTTCGGGTAGTGAAGACGAGGATAGGGTGCGGGTTAGAGGATTCGGTTGAGGCGTGAGTCTGACAGAAAGAGCCGTTAGTTGCCAGAGATTTGTATTTATGAATTTGCAGTTGTACCCAAAGCCTCTTGGGAGCTCTCGGCGTGCGCGTCGCCGAAGAAGCGTCTTTGTATACCGCTCGAGACAACAGACGAGGAGCGGCGAGTCGTCGAATGAAATATACGAGAGAGCATGTTGAGGGCTTATAGAGCGATAGGACCTGTCTGTTCCGCGGGTTGTACGCGCAAATAGCGTTAAAATAGAGTGAATTTGCTGGGTTGAATCGGTGGACGTGCGAGACAGCACGGGATGCGGTGGGCGCATACCTTGGAGTGGCGTCAATTTTTCAGTGTGAAAGAAGCGTCTGGAAGGCTCGAGAAAAAAAAAAATAAATTAAAAAGAGTATTTTTTGTAGACTTGTGTACTGGGTGGGCGACCGGTCTCGCGGTGGGCACTTGCGTATTTACGGAGGCGAGTAAGAGTGCCTGGAGTTTGATGTTTTTGTGGCGAGGCGCGGTGGTTTTTCTTCAGGGAGTTTGGTTGTCGAGTGACGCGAGGCATGTTGTCTAGATGTTTTCGCGGATTCAGAGTTATGGCGTCGCTTATCGGTCCTCCGATACGCGGAAGGAACGAAGGAAATCGAAGTTGCGCGGAATTTTTGTATTTGCGAGGCACTGGTTGTCGTCGAGTCGGAGTGCCTGCAAGGTTTGGTCTTGGGCCATTGCACCTCTGGTATTCGACACGGAGGTGGGAGAGTAGAGACAATGAGATTCGGTCGAAACTGAAGCCACTTTTGATGTTGGTTCATCCTGACTTTTTTGCGGATCGCCCCGTCGTTCAGCAAGAGAATGACCGTTCTCTGAAGCAGCTGAATTCTATTTTGGATACGGTGGACGAGTACAGTTCTAAGCCCGCTGGTTTGGTACAACTTGACACGAACCGGGTCCCAAGTCGAGTGGTGGTCACATTTCATTTGCGCTCTACGCTGGATGATTTGAGTTCCAGTAGACAAGACACCCATTATTTGAGTCCCAAGGAGTTGCTTTCAAGGGCCGAGCTGAGGAGGATCAAGGCTGTGTACGAAATTCCCCACAGCTACTTTGAGACGTATTTTCCGCGCGAACGGCTAGAAAGAGATGTTACAATTTTTTTGAATCAGCTCCTGTCTCAGGCCGGTCTTCCGACCCTATCGATGACTGGCTTGCCCGCTATGTCGCCGTTGGAAGACCAGGAGGGTTCGGAAGAGGTGGAGGGGGCGAACGCAAGGTTCAAGAAGGTAGATATTGGTCGAATGTCAGTTCGAGAGATCTTAGAACGCTCGTTGGATCGTCACTACCCGTCGGCGCAGATGGCGGCCGAGAAGCTAGGAGAGAAGTGGCCAGACATGATAGGGGTGCGTCCTGAAGCCGACGTGGCGATGGGGATGATGGACCTTAAAGACGCGTGCAGCTACGATCGGGAGCGACAGATATACTATTCTCCCAAATTGAGTGGCGAGGACAAAGTTCGAGCGGATGAAATGGTCAAAAATTTGTGGGAAAACGGTCAAATACCTCCAGACGTTCCAGTGCTCGCAGTGGGATCAAAAAATGAGTTTTTGGATCCTGCTCTGCTTCCAGGTTTTATTTGTATTCCGGTAGATTGCGATTCTTCTTTTTTGGGTGCCTATTTGAAGACCCACCTTGAAGAAATTGTAGCGACACGGTACGATATGAAGGTGCAGATTTTCGTTTCCGAGTATTTGATTCGCCAATTACGCGAATCGCTAAGTTTGTCGAACGTTAGCATTTCTGCAGACCTCAGGCAAGCTTGCTCGTGTCTGAGCACCATTTGCGAGCGGGGGGAAGAGTTGGCTACCTGCAGCGAGATATTTGGAGGCATGAACTGGATTCTGGTTTCAGACAACCTCGAGACACCATCTGATGCGATCAGTCGCGACCGTTCGCCTCGTTCCGAGCTGAATCGGTGTGTGGTCCCCGATTTCCATTTCAAAACGGATACCCTTCGTATCCCAACCTCGATAACCGGGGACGCGTTGTTAGAATGGGTGAAACAGAATCGTGCTATACTTCACTTTCGGCGAAAGATGGTGCCCACTCCCTCTTGGATGCAAAAGATGAGGCGAGTCGTCGAAAATCTGCGAGTCCTTATCAACGCCAAAGAAATTGTCTTCGAACCGGAGCTCATGGTCAACAAGAAACGCTCTGTTCTCGGCCTGGAGGCCGTGGAACGACATTACGAACTCCTTCGTGCCCTCGACTTAGAGAAAATGAGGCTCGTCATTGGCTCTGGGTACTGGCTGAACGTCCGGAAAATGTCCATTTGCTTGCCCTACAATTTCGACGACGCAGGTCTGCACAGGTTCATCGAGTCGCGCTCCGCTGAAAGGCGCCGCTCTCAAGCAATCTCCATCGCGCGTCGGACAGAGCCTCGAGGGAAAAGGTGAGTCGCGGACCAGCGCTTCTCTCCTAGCTCGGAATCGGAACTCCGCCGCGTACTGAGAAGGGCATATAGCCGTTAATTTGCGGGCGGAGAACTATCGCGAATGGGCGCAGTTTGTGTGTTTTTTTCATTTTTTTTTTCATTCTAGTTTGTGGATCGCTTTGAGCTCGATGCTACCCTCTACGTCTTGTCATGGCTAGCAGGATTTTAGCGGAGCTCCGAGAGCTCGTTCAGCAGCCCAAGGTGTCGCCTTCGGAGATTGGAGAGGTATCAGTTATCACACGAAGGGTTCTGAAAGAGAGGATGACAAGAAATATGACAGTGTTCCTGTTTCAAATGCCCTTTTTTTTCACGGCTGCTCCCAGTTCTTCGATTCGAGGAGGCCTTCTCGCTGACCTCCTTTCAATGAATCTTTACAGAAGAGTCTAGAGTCCATATCCCGACTTCAAGCTATCGTTGACAGCGGTCTCAGCTTCGACAACCAGCTTGCAGGTACAAAAGCTTGTTATTGTTGCCATCACGCTCGTCAAGGCGCATTTGAATCTTTTCCAGGCTCGCCGAGCTGACCTTGTCCAACGCTTTCAAATCAGAGATTCGAAAGGACGATCAGATTAGCGCGCCCTTCCTATTGATTTTAACTTCAAAGGCTACGGGGTTTAGTGACAGAGTGACGTCGATATGTCTCTCCGGAGTCAACATACTCGCGTCTTACGACACACTGAGCAAGGTACGACGCATACACGCGTATGCGCGCACACGGCCTACGTGGCCTTTTTTTACACAAGTCTATTTACGCTTTTTTTTTTTTTTGAAGAGAACGGTTAGTGAATTGGTGAGCTCACTTTATGTACAAGTGACGAACAAGTCCATGTCGAGCACGGCCTCTTTGCTCATGGTCATGCAGATTTTCGTCTCGTTCGTTTGCACCAGGAGGCTGACGGACCTCGATCAATATCGTGAGGTGTTGTCCGTCTTTTTCAGACTGTACGCGAATAACGTGGCGATGCTGCGCCATCCGGCCGAGGCGTCGCTCAAGCACATGCTCTCTTCAATAGTCGAGGACGTCGCGAGGCTGAGCAAGGAGACTCGAGCTCAGGTGGGGGGAGTTGCAGAGCAAGAGAATCATATACAGGGCGAGGGCCCCTTAGAAGGTACTGACGCGGTACAAGACGGGCCGCAAATCGATGAGGCAGAGAAGGCGAGCGCCGATTCTTTGGAGCGTGCCGTAGCCGACAGTTCCGCGCGTTATGAGGGACAGTCTGAGATGGAAGAGTTGAAAAAGTTGATTTTTGGCGTATTGTTGTCTCTATTAGAAGATTTGTGTCTCTCTTCATTGGGCCAACTGCCATCTTGGCTACCTCCGGATGTACTGAGCCCGTTTTTTTCTCTCGACTTGTTGGGAGAATTTTTGTCTCGAAGCGACAGATTGGTGGAGATTTCTCAAATCAGCTCTTTTATCGAGGGCCGTCTCACGCGGGTAGTTCACCACGCGCTGAGCGAGCATTGTCATTCGAAGAGCGCTGCGCACCTGGTGCTGAAGCTTTCGGCGCTCTATTTGAACAGGTTTGCGCTCGTCGAGCCCCGGACGAGCAGTGCGATGCTGGAACAACTTCGGTCTCTCTTGAACCAGTCATCCCCGTATTGGCTCCAAATGTTCTCTCTGGAGACGTGCTACTTGCTGACCAGCGGTGGTTTTTTTGATTTGGCGATAGGGGGGGGGAGTGAAGGGCGGCACGAGGAGAAGCAAGAAACGACGTCGCATCAAATTTTAGACTCTGCAGTCAAACTGTTTGTCATGCTTGGACGGTATGTGAAGTCCTCCTTGGTAGAGACGGGTCCCGAGGATCGACAGTTTCCGTCTTCTTTGGAACACCAATCTTTGCTCCTGTACCGTCAAACGGCGCGACATGACCCGTCCCTCGCACCTTCGGCGGCGTATTGCGCCTCTCTTATCTTCCAGTCCACCGTTGACGTCATCAACATTTTGACGTCTCGTTGCGCCTCTGATAGTTTCCAAGGCGATGGTGCGCGCTGCGCCAAGGTTGTCGAGGGAATTTGGCCCTCTGTCTTGTCGATTTTGTCGCACGTCTTTCAGCACGCGGACTGTCATTCGACGGCGCAGCAGAGGTCCCTCAGGTCATTTCACAACTTCATCAAGGTTTGCTCTATGCTCCGCTTGTCCGTTCCGCGCGACGCGACCATCGAGGCTTTGCTTCGGTTCGCCGTTCCCCCCGCGCCGGTCGCCTCGGACTCGAGCGAGGGGGGAGAAGGGAGGCTCGCCCGACTCTCCCAGAAGAACATCACGGCCATGAAGACGATCATTAGCATTGCCTACACCATGGGCGGTGTGTTGGAAGGAGGATGGAACGTGGTGACTGAGGCGCTTTTCCAGTTTCACCTCATTTTAGAATCTTCTCAGCGGGTCTTTTCTAGCGATTCGATCAATTCGGAGTCTCTGGCAGAAGAGGAGGAGGTGGCTGGTGGCAAGAAGGAGCCTGCTAGGATCCGTTCTTCCGAAGATGCGTTGGATGACCAGTCTTACAGAGAGGAGTATGATACACTCGTTTGTTCTTTTGAGTATATGTTTTCCAGCAGCGCCTACGCGTCTGACCAGGATTTCGTTTGTTTCTTCGATGCGTTGCTTGCCCTCGCTGAGAGGCACTTCAAGTCGATATCCGCCGCTACCGACTCTCGTCCTGCTCAGTTTTTCGCTCTGAAGGGCGCGCTCCAACTGTTACAGGGCAACTTGTCGAGAGCCGAGTTGTTGTGGAATCACTTCAGCGATTGCATATTGAAGTTCTGCGAGCATGAGAATGCCCAGGCGAGGCTGATGGCTGCCAAGTCCCTGTGCTACGCGGTGCTGGAGGGCGTGGCGATGGCGCTGAAGGCGTCCTACTCATCGGCGGACGAGCAAGGTCCCGCCTACGCGTCTCTGCAGGCTATGCAGAAGAGGCTTTTAATTTCCGTCGAGAGCATGCTCGACGCTCGCTACATGGACGTACGCCTGGAGAGTCTAGAGGTGGTGTATTCGATCCTTCACAACTATGGCCAGGCGCTATCCGCGGGTTGGCACATAGTCCTTTCCATCTTGTTCAAGGTGGGCATATCTGGGGGGGAGACGCTGGTAACTCTTGGATTCAAGTCGATACAAATTATCGTCAACGATTACTTAGATGCCCTTCCTCAGGATTCGATTTACGTGATCATATCTACCATAGGGAGCTACACGTCGAAGGCCGTTATGGACGTCAACGTGAACATATCTGCGATCGGGCTGTTCTGGAACGTCGCCGACTTCCTGGCTCGCAAGCAGGACGACTTACTTTCAGGGTCCGAAGCGACCTCTCCTGAATTTTACCGCTACCTCTTGACGAGCTCCTTAGGAGACGGATACCACTCGGCCGAGATGGAGAAGATGCCGGTCGACGTGCATCTGTTCGTTTCTCAATCCGATTTGACGAATGGTTCTCTTGATCTCGCCGACTTGTTGTGGCTCGTGCTGTTCAGGGAGCTGACCCTCTGCGCCAACAACCTTCGCAACGAGATTCGGGACTGTGCCATTCACAGCATTTACGGCATTCTGAGCACCTACGGAAGTTCCCTCAAGGTGTCTCTCTGGGACGTGTTGATTAGGCGCCTTCTGCTACCTAGCATGTCCCTTATCCAAATCGTCACTTCGCGCTCCAACAGGTCCAAGGAGCCCGCCTCTCCCGCTGATTCTAAGAAGGCGTTTCTCGAAGAGAGTCGAGAAACACAGGTCATCTTTCTGTACAACTTCTCGCGAGTTTTCAAAGGGTTTCTGACGTCTGTCTTTTGCAGCCTTCCCAAGTCCACCTTCGAGCGCACTTGGCGGTCCTTTCTGGACCAGGTCGAAGTCCTCTCCGCTTCGGACAGCAACATCCTTGCATTGGCCGCCATCCACACGATCAGCGATGTTCTTCATTCGATGTACGCGCGAGACCGCCAAATTCCGCACGACCTGCTCTCCCCTATGCGCGCGTGCGCCTGGCGTACACTTCAACGCACTTCTCGCAACGTTTCTCGCGACAAGTTCAAATTCCGGGCCGTCTCTTCGCTAGTCGAGGCGCTCGAAAAGCTGTACGATACGGTTCGCTTGGCTGCCGATCGCGACGGTTCGGAGCATTTAGAGAGGCTTCTGAACGTCCTCCAAGCGCCCCTCTTGGTTCCTCTCGAGACGGTGGGCGAATTCTCCGCCCTCCAAAAGCAAATCACGTCTATTTTGTTGAACGCTGCGTCGATTACTTCCGAGAACGACGACATGCGGCATCCGTTCGTCAACCAAGTTGCGTCTCTTCTCCTCACTTACATTGCGCGCACCGTCAACCTGCCCTACTCCGCCACCTGCTACCGCGCCTCGGACGCCGTGTTGTACCAACTCGATATGGATGAGGGCGCCCGATCACAAGCGCAATCGGACCTTCCTTTGACTCTACACCCGGGAGACAGAAGGACTTCGTCCCATCTTTCCCCTTCTGATTCGTCCGGCGCAAGTCCTTCTGTCGACTCCCGGTCCTTCGGCCTCATCGAACAAGTCATTTCCGCGCTTTCGTCCATATGGGATATGGTCTCTTCTCCACCGCAACAACCGGCCTCCACTCCCCCCATTACCGAATCAGCTAAAACGAAACTGTTCGTCGACTTGATCGCCGTTCTCGGCAATATCCTTCAACTCCGCCACTTGAATCCCAGCGCCTGGTTTTGGTGCAGCCTGACCGATTTGTTTTGTGACATTGTCAATGACGCGCTTCCCTATTTCCCTCGCCCCTCAGAGCATCCTTCGTCTCACTCCTTCGATTCTCGCGCATCCGACTTTCTGTGGACCCACATCATCAATTCCATCTCCTCTTTCCTTCTCAACGTCAAGCACTCCGACTTGTTCTATCTCTCCGGACCCTCATCTCGCGTCAATCGCCCGACCCACGACCCTCAAAATTCTTCGCTCCCAGACGCCGTTCTTGCCTCCGAATCCAAACTCCTTTCTCTTCTCACTCGCCACCTGTTTTTCGTCTGCGACGGCTCTCCGATTTCTCAAGACCAAATTCTAGATATCGTCTATCAGGGGTGCAACTGCTCCGACCGAGAAGCCTTCTCCAGGCTGTGCTACGATCACCTGTTCTCGCTGGCAGAAGACCCTCACCATCCGCTTCTTGCCAAGCTCGCCACCCGATGCATTGTAACTCGCGGCTGTTTCGTGCTCAAGAAATTCATCGTAGACGACAAGCTGTCCGGCGCTCTGCCGCTTCCCTCGAGCCGAATCGCCGAAGTCACTTATTTGCTCAAAAAGCTGGTCCTTCACGCCTGCATCTCCGAACCTCACGACGCCCGCTCAGACTCTACCGATCACCGCTCCAAGCGGTACCTTTTGAAATTATTCCCTACGTTCTGCAACTGCATCCTCACCAAAGAGAGAGAGGTCAAGTACCTCCTCAGGGACGTCATGCTGCAATGCTGCGAAGAACTCAACCTCGACTAAGCGACTGGAGCGCTCTAAATCCGGCCCCTTCTATAATTGCATCTCAAAAAAAATTTTTCTCCCCCCCCCCAGAAAAAAAAAAAGGACCCAACACCGACCATAACACACACCGGGTGAACCGAGATTCTAACTGCTTATTACGTCTTTTCCCTGAAGCATGATCCTCTGAATTTCTTCCACGTCGCTAGGAACAACGGTAAGAACCTCGCAGCCATCCGGCGTCACGACAACATCATCTTCGATACGAACGCCTCCAAAGTATCTGTACTTGACGAGCTCTTCCTCCGCCAAGAACGGCTTCAATGACGGATCGAGCATGGCTTCTTCTAGCTCCGCCCAGTTGAAATAAATGCCAGGCTCGACCGTTATCACCATTCCTGCTTCCAATTTCCTCCAACATCTTAAATGTCGCAGCCCTGGTTCCTCGCTTCTCTCGCACACATCTCCCAAGAATCCACCGACATCGTGTGTATCGATGCCCATCAGGTGGCCCAAGCCATGCGGCATGAACAAGCTGCCTACGTGGTTCTTCATCATCTCCTCGACATCGCCTCGAACCAGTCCCAACTTCTTCATTCCCTCGCACAAGCATCTTTCGGCAAAGCGATGCATATCAGGCCAGAAAACACCGGGCTTCAACCTGGATATGACCTCCATCTGTGCGCGTCTGACCACCTCGTACACACCTCGTTGCTGCTCCGTGAACTTCCCCGTTACAGGATAACTCCTCGTAATGTCGCTCGCGTAGCAGTGGTACTCTGCGCCCATGTCCAAAAGAACCATATCGCCTGAACGAATCTGGCGTGAATTCGGCGCCGCTGCATGGCCGTAATGCAACACCGACCCGTTTTCTCCAGACGCACATATACATGTGTATGAGGTGTTTCGACAACCTCCATAATAGTAAGCGTAATGGCAAAAGTTCGCCTCTATTTGATATTCCATCATATCTGGGCGTACACTTTTCATCACATGCATGTGTGCTTCACTCGATATCCTATTGACATATCGCAGCAGCTCCAGCTCCAATTCTGTCTTCACGACGCGACATTCGCACAATTCGTGGTACAATACGTCTTTATTGAGTAAAAACCGTTCTATCCCCTTAAAATCTGCGCTCATGCACCTCGAGCCGCTATCACTGTTCGTGCCGCTCAGCACGTACAACGCGCCAACACCACCTGTCTCGTGCGTCAATGCGTCCGGCAGCTCCTCCGTGTAGCGCACTTCATCTGCGCCGTACATCGACCTGTATTCGTCAGTGGACAAAATCTAAAAAAAAAGTTATTGACCTGTCAAAGCCGCCCTGCTCTTCGCCATTCTTTTTTACCTACGCGACCCATCCACACTTGGTACGACCTTGGCAACCGCGGAACGTACAGGATGTACTTTCCAGTCGATATGCTCAAACTCCCATAGAAATCTGGCTCCTTTACACCAAAAAGGTAATGGAAAAAAGACTCCTGACGAAACAAACGCTCATGATCTGTGTCATAGCGCAACCAGTCCTGCGAACGACCGCCTTGAAGCAAGACAACGCCATTCAGGTCAATCTCTGACAACTTTCTCAATCTACTCAACAAACGCTGTTGCTGCTCTTTATGCATGGCCATCGGCACATGGAAAGTGTTTTCACCCATCCAAAATTCCGGCCCCCTTTCGTCATTCATCATCTAAAAATCTCCCCGGTATAAGTGAGCGCTTACAACAACATAAATTAAAAAAAAAAATTTTCTTGCGGTCTGTCCAGTTTTTATACAAATAATTGCTTCTTTTTTTGTGGGCATGCCATCTCTTCTTCTATTGTCGGTAAATTCATCAACTTCTGTAGTGCATCTTGAAATATCCTAATTTTTATCTTGATATCTTCGCTCTTCGATGTATATGCTTCGACCTTTCTGTATCGTTTAACGTATATATCGAAATGCCCACTTAGAATTAGTTCTTTCTCCAACCTATTATGCAATTCTGCCGAAACCTACCTATTCAAATGTTCTTTCTTCAATTCACAAAAATTCAACGCTTCGTCTAGCGTCATTTCAGCATGAAATCCCAATCCGACATTCATAAATATTTTAGACGTGTCCGTGCTTTCAAGTGTTCCCCCGCGTACAAAAAAATATCAATGCGCTGCCCAGACGAAACGACCCAATCCTTTGTCTCTTTATAAACGGTCACGTGCAAGCATCATATCTTGGAACCCGTACATCTTTGCCTGACAGTAGAAATCGCATCCTAAATTGACCATGCTCGTCATTGACGACAAGTTGTCTTTTTGAATAAGCAGAATAGTTTGCTTAAGATCTAAACTGTACGTTAAACAGAACACGTCAATACAAGAAGACTGCGTTGAACTCAAACTGTCCACTTACTACTGAGAGATTTCTTTGTAAACTTCATCCCTCTGAGCTAGAACGAAATCAAGATCCACTTTTAGACGCTCATTCAAAAACTTCTCGTATTCTAGCGCCTGCTTCTTTGTATCCTCAGACTCAAAAGAGTCTGCAAAGTCACTCATCTGATGCACTCTGCTCCGGTCAAAATAAGCAAAAAGTTTTTCCGTAAAAAATGAGAAAAACTTTGCACAAATTTAGAATTGATTGGCGTTTTGCTGCTACATACTTTACAAGCTTTTGGTGTTTTCATTGAGATTGCTATTTGATTTCGGTGTGGGCTAAGACATGGCATGCAATGCATCAGGCAGGTGGCTCGCAATTTTTTTTTAGAGATCTAGGCAAAATAGCATTTTGCCAGTATTCTTTTATTTGCAAACTAGGTATATTCCATGTAAAAAATACGCTGCCACTGTAGAAAAAAATATGATTGGTACCTTTTTCGGAGCGTATTGAGATGCCAGCATTCGAACTAATGAACAATATTTAGTACACAATTTTGCAGGAAAAAAAAAGAGCAAATGCACAAACCTGTTGGAACGACTATGATGCCACTTGCTGGTACAGCATATTCCCAGTTCAAGGACGCGTGACCACTTTTTTTCCAGGATGGTGACCAGTCTTTGAAATCATTATCCGACTAGGTTTTCCAAATATTATGGATTTTAGTTCGTTCTGGTGCGCTGTACACTTCCGAAATAAACATTTTTGATGCTCCGTTGTCGATGCACGTACAGTCTCTTGATTCTCGAGGCTTCCTAGTTGCTCTTCGCTCATGCTGAGAATGACGAATATAAGATATGATGGTCTGTCGCAAAAAAGGCGTGTTTAACCAGCTCTACTTAAGAATAGATGGAAGTGAATTTGACAGGCTAATCGATTTTTTTTTCACTGAAGTCTGACATGACATAAGTTGAATAGGCTAGCTTACGTCCAAGTTTTGTCTTACTCGTCATTTGGAGATGATTGAAGTGTCTGAAGGATGGAAATTACCTAGACTTTGAGTCTATAAGAATCTCTTTTTGTAATGTACGGCGTCTAGCCGCTATGGCGCACAAAACGCCTTTTATCCAGCTACATGCCGCTATGGAAACGTCATGAACCTCACAAGTGAGGAAATTATCGAACGAGCGCGCAGCTTTGGTCTAGAATCGTTTCGTTCATCAAATGCTGGGCAAAACAGTCGTACTTGTGCTTGCAGGTAAAGGGAAAAGTGAGGCTTTCAGCTGTTACTGTTGTGTTTAGCCACAATGTGTTAGAAAAAAAGGAGCAAAAATTCAAGAAAACACAGGAGTTTGATTGACAACTCTTTTATTTATTTTGCCTAGTTAGAAATAGCCCGTGATAGTTTGTAGTCACATCAGAACAGCGAGTTACAAGTTTTTAAATGCAACTGGTACTATTCACAAGGCCTTCAATTTAGTTATTATTGTCCCATCGAGACACCAGTATGTTTAGCTGTAGGGAAGTATTATAATCAACGTACGCGCTCTTGTGTAAGGCGCATATGCGCGATATTAATGTTTCACTATCTGGTTTGCAGAAGGGTCGTAGATTAACTGTGCTAATATGTCTGGAAAGGTGTGGATTGTCTTGGTTTAAGCAAAAATGATTTTAGCCCATATAAAAGATGAATTCAAACGTCTTTGTGAAATAACTGCCCCAAGGCCAAAAACAGAAAAAGAGTTGCACTGTATTCATTCATCTGCTACTTTGGAATGTAACCTTTCGAAGAATAGGTATTACGATGTATTGCCTATAGAAGAAACAAGGATCAGGCTGAATAACTTGCCCGGAGTTCCAGGTTCTGATTATATAAATGCTAACAAGATTGTAGATACAACTGGAGTGAACTCGTATATTTGTGCACAGGCGCCGTTACTATCTACGCTGCCTGATTTTTGGCGAATGGTTTGGGAGCAGGTGGGTTCGATGGTGTGAAGCACACTTTTTTGAGAGTTGGTGTGTTAAATTTTTGAGGTGAGCAGAAGCTAACGGAGATTGAAATTGTTTGCCCGAGGAGTAGGATGCGTGTATTGTGATAACATTGATGAAACACGACGAACATGGAAAAATGAGAGGGGGTGGCGAGTATTGGTTGATGGTACAGAAGCCCCAGAAATTTAGAGACATAACAGTAAGTTTGAAGAAGATCAAGTTTTACCCGCGGTTCGAGAAGGATCGCAATTTGCAAAATCAGGTATGATCGTTGTGTGGAGAGAACTGAGATCTTGTCAAAAAAAGTCTAATAATTTTTTAAGATTGTAGTGAGGATTTTTGAGCTAAAAAGGGCGAACATTTGTCGAGTGTTGGTACAGATACATTATGGAGGTTGGCCCGACTCAGGGGTGCCAGAATCGACTCGTTCTATAAGGGATCTGATTAGGTTGATGGAATTCTACCGAGAGAAGGGTCGCGATGCAGGCATGTTCGGCCCAGTGGTGGTCCATTGCAGTGCTGGAATTGGCAGGACTGGGACTTTTTTGGCGATAGTGCTGATGCTAGACCTATTAAAAGGTAATAATGCAGGGATAGTGTGTCGAAAATTTGAAGACAATAATGACAAATTGCTGAATTGGGGCGAGGAAGAGTGTAAGGGTCAACCGAGCGAAACAATGAGGCTCTATGAAGAATTAACCATGAATATTATGCAATGCGTTTTATCTCTTCGGAAGCAACGGAATCGAGGTATGGTACAAACAGAAGAACAATATGTGTTTATCTATAGAGCCATATGGGATGCATTGACGGATCAAGACAGAAGCGGTTTTATTTTAGAATTTATAGAAGATGCCAAAGACGATATACTGAGTTCTTATGAAGTCGATCATTCAAATAATTTTGATCGATATAATATAGATTGCAGTCGGCTAAAAGAACATTTAGAAAATTTGCATATTGGCTCAAAAAATTTTAACTCTTCATCTACAATTTCGCTTTCTAGATTTTCTAGATTAACTCAAAGTGAAACACCTGGCATATTTCATCAATCAATTGATAACGGCCTATCTTCTGAAAGTAGGCGAATTGTAAACAAGGCAGCTTCTGATACTTCTTTCAGTTTTACAGAGGGTCAGGGCATTTTATTCATCCAGCCCTCGCATGGTGAAAGCAATCTTCCTCAGATAAAGTTCGATGATATTTGTCAACTGGAATCCCATTAGGAAGGGCTATCTGTCGATTATCTTCAATAGATCTAGTCAGGTCAATTCTGTACGATCTCTCGTCCTTCTGATTGGTACCTTTTCACTATCATTATATGAAATTCTGGCTTGATTTTCCAGCAATGAATAATATCTCAAACAAAATGGTGTTTTTTTTGAATGAAGGCTAGGAAAAAAAAGCAGATATCCCCTTGTCTCAACTTTGAGTTTTCTTCTTAATCGCGTATGCTCGGGTTGATTTGAGGTCGAATTTAGAGTATTAAAACCTTCAGCATTGGCGCAAACACCGTATATTGCCTATATAATATTTTTTGTACAATAAATCATATATTATGTATTAGGTTTCTTTTTTTTATATTATATCTCTCTTTGGTATAAGTTGGAGTCAGCGGTGGAGACATTGAGATAATGAATCTCTCTGACTTGGGCAAGGATGTGCTCCACGTTTCTTTCAATCAGGAAAACACGTGTCTTGCAGTTGCTACTGAAACAGGATTTTTTGTGTGCGATGTTAACCCATTGAAACTCAGATTTATAAGAAGTAAGCGATACTTTTATGACGCAAGGAGGTAAGCGCCGATGTGAGCTCCTTTTGCTTACTCATTTTCAATATGGGTGCTCAGACTTTGACGAGGGGATAGGCATCATAGAAATGCTGTTTAGGTGCAATATATTAGCATTGGTAGGCGGTGGGAGGCGTCCAAAGTATCCTTTGAATTGTGTCATGTTATGGGATGACCACCAGGAAAAAAAGATTGCCGAGTTAGAGTTCAGAACAGACGTTAAGGCAGTGAAAATGAGAAAAGATTGGTACGAAATGGCATTTTGACAGTTTATACGGTTTCATAGTATTTGTGTGAATTGATGTCTGTTGACAGTTTTCTTTAGAATTGTTAAACGATTCGAATTCAATGCTCAGATTTGTGGAGTGTGCGTGCTTCATAAGTTTTTTCCATCTATATGATGGCATTCTGATAGTGGGGTTGATGTAAAGGTGTAGAGTAGAACAAATTGCCTGACGTTTTTTTAGTATTATCGTTGCACTTGAAAATAAAGTGTATATGTATAATTTTGAAGATCTTCGTCTTTTGCGCCAGTTCGACACATGCAATGCTACACTTGGCGTGGTGTCCATGTCTCTGTCCCACCCAGTGGTTCTTGCAATTCCGAGTACGACGCCTGGTCATGTTTTGATTGAGAAGCGGAATTTTGCTATTATGGATTCGGATAGATCTGAGCCAACAATTATCCCAGTAACTCAGTCTCCCATTTCTCAACTGGAGTTGAATCAGTTAGGCGTCAAGCTAGCTGTGACGTCGATGAAGGGGACGGTGGTCAGGGTGATCGATTTGATGACTAATACAGAGGAGAGATTTAGAAGAGGAACGACGCCGGCGATTATTCAATGTTTGGCATTTTCTCTGGATTCGTCTATGCTAGCCTGCACATCTAACAGAGGGACTGTGCACATTTTCCAACTGGATGTAGAGTATAAGCAAAATCTGGCGCTTGGGTCTATTTTAAAGATTACGGGCGGGGATGAAAAGCGTGCAGTGATTCATTTTCAAATTCCGGAAGACAATTCTATCTGTGCCTTCGTTCCAAAAGGGCCAGAAGATGATCAATCCGAAGACTCAAAAATTTTAGTGGGTACGTGTTTTCATACAGTGAACCGTTTTTTAATTGGCGTACACAAAAGTCGAATGTTCTAAAAATGAGTCTGACTATCTTTTTGGAGGAACAGTGTTGGGTGGAAGTGGGGGATACTATAAATTCAAGGTGTTCAACGAGAATAGAAAATGGAAGGCATTGGAATTGAACAAAGGCAGTAAATTGTCCTATTTTGATGTTTCCTAGCATTACCATGGGGCTTTGTTATCTCTTGTAGACGCTGGCATATTTAGTGACACTTGACAAGTGATGTGTGGGCTTTCTCCAATGAAAGAAGGGGGATGAGAGGGAAGCGGCCAGTACCGGGGTCTTGTCATTCGGAAGGAGGGGGATTACAAGATGCGCGTGAGAGCTTGGTATTTAAGAGGAAAGAGAAGTAGTTGTTTAAATATTTTATTAATTTTAATGCACATTCTATTTAAAATGATCGAACAATGGCGCATGTTTATATTTTGATGATGTATTTGAGGGTTTTTTTTGAAGCATCCGTTAATAGGGAAAATTTCGTTGTTTATGACTTTTTCGTGAAAAGGTTTGCGTTTGGTTTGACAGAGAAGCATGACACCGTCAATGGATGTCTGGAGAATTGCAAGTGCTCAGAAGTTGATGTACGTGCTAAATTTTCGTTAGGATGAGGTTAGAGTCATTGGCGTCGTCGAAGATAGGGGGCAAAGTTTATTTTGTGGGGTGATGAAAAATGAGCGCTGCTTTCGAGAGAAGGGTATGAGAGCTCGAAGATTGTGCGGAGTCTGGATTTTATGGCAAGAGAAGTGAAGGGTTTGATCAGCTATGGCGCTGGCGACTGATGGGTTGTTCTGGTCCATAGCGAACTTTCGATATGCAGAACAAGAAATGAACGTGCTGAATTGTACAGACGACATTTGGCATTAGCATGTGCACGTACCTTGTGCGTTTCAGGGTACAGTAGGGGGAGCGCGACGAGATTATTTGAGCGTCTATGTCCGATAGGGCTCATGCAGGCGGTCTTGTGTTGCGTACGACACGGACACGCGTTGTAGGGATTGAGGAGGTCGCGGGTGGAGGTGGGGGCGTTCTTGTTGGAGGTGATTGATGTGTTGGTAGTGATCGCGAAAAGAGCGTGCCGGACGTCGAGGGGTCGTGGCGGCGGCGACAAAATTTTTTAGAAATTGAACAATGATTGGCTCCATATGCAGATAATAGAACGATATGAACTTTGCTAGTTTGAGAGACAACGAGAAATTTGGAATTGATGTATTATGTGTGGAAATGGGGTAAAAGCGGTCGAAATTTGGAATTCCGTACCGAATTGACCATTATTCCTCAAACTGGGGAGCGCATATCTGATCAAGGAGCCAGTTTTGGGTTCTGAGGCGTTTGGAAATTTGGTGGATGTGTTCGATAGGGTCTAAGGAGAGCCGATGAGTCTAGGGTACCTGAGAAGAGTGCGTCGTAGAGAAGAGCATATTGGTATCAGAAGGGGGCGGTTTCGTTCCGTTTAGCGCGCCTTGGTTGTCGCGTCGGCCGTCGAGTCACTTGTATTCTCGAATTCTGCCCCATGTTTGGAGTGGTTATATGGTGGGCAAGGGTGGTCGAGCTATCAGAGTTTGAATGGATGTCGTGTCGAATACTCTGAGTCGAGAGGGGGCGCTCGGAAGTCGGGCAGTTTGTCGGCGATGTTGCACCGATGGATGCGTGCTGCTGGGTTTGGCGTGGAATTTAAGGTGTTTGCGGAAGTTGAAATTGCCCCGGGAGATGTCGTGCTGCAGATGGTGCTTGAAGCATTTGAGAGGGCGCCCGATAGTTGGCGAGTGATGTCGAATCCGGATATGCAGGCGGTGGTTCAAAAGGTGATGAAGAGAAAAGAGAGAGGGGTGGGTTTTCTGGTGCTATTTTTGCCGAGGGGCCGGAGGTAGGTAGAGAGAGGCGCGTGAAGGTAGGAGCCCTTTTACGGCGACTTTTTCGCCGGGGTATTTTTTTTTTTTTTTTTTTGTTTCTGGACGATGGGGAGCAGTTTCGAAGTCGAGCGTCGACAGATGGGTTGTCTCGACTGCGTATTGAGAAACGAGTTTTTCCTCGTTCTTGGTGCCTCGTATTTCTTTGGAGGTGGATAGGTTCGAGTTTACGTTGATGGAAGAGGTCTCCTAGCGAGGGCTGCTGAGGAGACGAAGGCGCGCAGCGTTCTGCGGGATACGCTGGTGGCGTAGATCCGAAGATGGACGGCGAGATGGTGCGAGCGGTTGAGGTTGTCGGCGCGAAAAATCAGCGAGATCGGGAACAGGAGGAAGGTGGATCAATACGCGGAGATACAGGAAGGAGAGACTGCGAATGAATTTCAGTGGGATAGGAAAGAGTTCCGCAGCAGAGGCGCTCCGTGTTGGCGGAGGTCGATGGAATTTAGGTATCCAGAGAGACGGGTGTGGGGTCGGAGATGGTGCCAGGTTGGAAGCGCGGGTGTAAGAGTGAATCCGCGGGGTCTTAGAGAGATGCACGGCGACCGAATTGGCGGTCGTGGAAGCGAAGATGGCGGTGCCGAAACCGATGAGGGCGGCGGCACTCGTGGTGAGGGTGAAGGTGGAGACGAGGGCAATGAAATATACGAGGAAAAGGCCCCGGCGCCGAGGAGAGCGGGGAGAGAGATAGCTTGACGTTCATGTTGGCCTTCAGCGCGTTTGCATCCAGCGCAAATCAACGGGAGAATTGCGAAATTTAGCATTTACATAGGAAGTGGGTGTACTATACGGATCGTAATAGGTCTTATGAATGTCGGAGGTGATTGAATTGACATTCATTTTCTGCCGTCAACTTTGAAAAAGGGGAAAACACAATAATATTATTTTTACAATATTGTTGTTATTACTATTGCCGCCGACGTCTTCGGGGCAAAAGCGCTGGAGCAATTGGTTAAGAAGATATCTGGACATTCGAGCAATGATGTTTCCATTGTCGTCGAGTCCAAGCGACTCTTTTGACCCGTCGACGGACCGAGCAATGTTTACCGTACGAAGTCGCAAGACTGTTGGTACATTTGACGTGTTGGGGGCGCGAAGAAATTGAGGCACGCTCTATTGGAAGGCTGGTTGTGGGCACGCTTGCACGATTTGATCAAGACGAGGCTTCTTGGAGCTCTGGTCTTAAACAGACCCTGCAGCAGCGCCGGCGTTATCAAAATGGGGGCGGACGAAGGTACAATGAGATGGGTTGAATATTCATTTCGACGGGGAGCTGCAACGTCCAAAACTCAGCTCAATTAGCGCCGATAACAGATTTTCGTTCTTTGCTCGCTGGTGCGTCTCTAGTGCAGTTTAAAGTTGCTTTTCTGCGAGTCCTCTAGTTTCTGAGTCGTCTCCTCTTCTTTTGCGATGTCAAGTCTCCGTCGTACGTCTTTTTCGATCCGCGCTTGTCGACAGTCGCGACATGAACGCCGATTTAGACGATGGTTGGTTCACGTTCTGCATTTTCACGTCTTTGCTTCCTCCCGGCATCGACAAGAGCTCGGGCGTGCGTTCCATGTCGCGGTTCTTTGCGTCCATCTCCGACTGTGTCCTGTCTTCTTCGCACTTGCTCGAGGTATGGGCATTCTTTCCGGTGCTTCTTAGCCGCCATCTTACTGTCCTTTTTCCGTGTACGCCGGTTTTATCTGGTATCCGTACGCGCGAACTTGCTCTTCAAACCCGGCGCTGTCCCGACTGCCTCGAGCCGATCGTTCACCGTCGCGCTCACCCGGTCGCTCAGAAGCTCGGCCTATATCACGTTGTGCGTCGCCAACACGACCGCCGCCCGACCCTTCGGCAACCGCAGCGTTTGCCCCACAGATGCCTGTAGTTCCCCGGATCCAAACTGCCCTCGATGGCTCGTCCGAGGACAAAACCTGCGGGTCGCCCGTACAACTCTCTCTCTGCTCGCAAAGCTCAGTCGCCGACAGTTTCACCCCCCACCGCAGAACGAGTCGACCTCTTTTGGTGGGCAACCTGCTCCAGGTCGAGCAGCCTCAACAGCTCTCCATTCCCTGGCACTTCATTTCGCCGCTCTTCACGCGCTGAGTCCGGTGAAACAAGGCCCAAGTTGCTCTGGCGCCGTCAATTCCAACAAAAGCGTGTCGTGCTGCGAGCAGCGTCCCATGGTGCCTCGCGCCGCTTCCAAGTCCTCGCGAAATTCGTCGCCGAAATGGTGCACGGTATCTTGGCCGTTCGAGACCGAGAACAGCGTTGTCTTTCCGGCTCCGTTGTGGCCAAGCTGTCAAAAAAAAAAAAAAACCTTCGGACCTCTGCACACCCGTCAAGGTGAGACACATCTCTCGTGCGCCCATGTCTGTAGTAGACGAAGAGCGTGGGGCAATCGGAGCGCAGTTTATCGTATTCTTTGGTGAAGGAGAAGAAAGCCAGTCCGATGAACGTCGCATTAGAGGAAGAAGTGATGAGCACCGCGACGACGTCGCAGATATGCGCAGCAGCGCTGCAGGAAGATACGCCGAAAAGCGCGCGAATGCTCACGGTCACCAAGTAGGAAGGTGTTTTGACAAGCCTTGCGATGACATCGTTGTCGATGGCGAGGAGGAGCTGCAAGAACACGCCGAGCATGATGGCCACGTAGCTCGTCTTCAAAGCTTTGATTTGCAATGTGGCAGAATGTGAGCACGAACAGCGCGAGAGGCACCCCACAGAAAAACTGAGCGCGAAACAGATAATGCAAGATGAGGAAATTCATGTTGCAGAATGCCTCAAACGTCGAGACCACGCCGGCGGCGCATATCGTCAAGGACGAGGCCAAAGAACGCGACGAAAATACAGGTCATCCAGGACAGGAAGTAAGCCTTTCCTGTCAAGTCCGCCCGGTGGAGACCTGTACGCAGCTAGAATTGTTTTTTACTGACCCAGTCGTACAGGATCGCCGAGAGAAGGTGACTGTAGAGAGAGAAGGTTGTAGAGAATGGAGGTGATAATCCGGGGAAGGCCAGACGCGATGATAGAGAGCCAAGGGGCGATGAACACCCATCCATTGCAGTCAAATGTTGTACCAGATTCCTGACACAATTAAGCTCTCCCCGTCGGCGAAATGAGCGACAAAAGCAGTATTTTTTCAGTAAAGTAGACCACAGCCTTGAACAAAATGGACAAAAAAGAGGTCTGGAACGTCGACATGGTAGCATGTCATGTAAGATAGATTGGCCGGTGGCGTAGTGCTGATGTCTGCGAGAATTTTAGCGAACGCATTTTTTTTTCAGACGCAACTCCGAGTATCTGAGCTAGACTTATTTTCGTTGAGGACCTCGTCTGGGGATCCATCAGGCGAGGACTTCTTCAAAGTGTTGCCTACGCATTGTGCAGAGCTTCTTCGGTTACTGCTAACACTGCCCGACACTCCTACGACGTCATGGAGCATGACACCGTCGTAAAAAAGACCGAAGGCCTCGAATACAGTTTTCGTTCGAAACCTCCACAACTATGACGATGGCTCCACAGTCTAAGACGCTTTACTTATAAGCCTGTTCTTAGCCGTAGGTTACAAGGTCATGAAGAAGAAGAAAAACGTGGTATTAAAAAGTGAAGGAACCGGAGGTTTTAGCAATACATACATTTGTGGGCAACCGACTATTGGACTTTTTATCATAGTACTCTGGCTATCAAACCTCGCAAGCATTGCCAGATGCTAGTTATACGAGAGTTTGGGATGTATTTCCGCATTCCCCCAGTAGCCTATTTATTTACCATGGTGATGCAGCAGGAGGAATACACATAGACATGAAAAAGCTAAAAACACATATATGCTTACGAAGAAGGTTGTCAATTTCGCATACAGACGGGAATCATACTCAATTTGTACATAGGTTGACTCAAGTCCGAGTTATCGAATTGACCTGACTGAGTGTGTGTCTAAATTTTTAGTTCGAGTTGACCAAACAAAATGGCGCGCAATGCTTTTTGGGGCTTTCCTCTTTTCAGAAGCGAAGGCAACCAGGCTAAAAAAAAAAGCGATACTCGGTCATTCAATTGAAACCCGCAAAGGTCTGGCGCAGCGATTTTTAGTTTTCATGGAAGAGAGGGACCGAAGAAATAGCATTGATAATTGCCTATGAGCACTTCCTGATCGTAGTTCTGAGTACCGAAATATTTTTTTGTACTAGCGCACGTATCCTATAGACTTTGATCAATACGAGTCGGTCAAACTTGTCGAAAGTAATTTATTGCAAAGCTACTATAGATGTGTAAAAAAGTATAAAGCAGAGAGAAAATGCGCACTTAGTTCCAATTATACGTGAAACAATAGAATGGCTATTTAATTTTTAATGAAATTGGAACAAGGCCAAAATAGTCTACCGTTTTCGGATACAGTTTCACAAAATTCTGAATATCCCTTGTTCTTAGAGCACTATCGACAGCGTCGAAGTTCCTTAAATTTTAAGCTAAGGAAGGCATTGAGCAGTAAAATACGTAGTTAGGCGTCGAGTTTCTGAGCGTCGTTTGGAGGTGATCAGCTCTATTGCTAGAAAAGATAGATAGTGAAATCCGGTGTATCTATAAAAGGGAGGAAGCGATACTGAATGGAGCCATCGTTTCGTTTGTGATACCAAAGGGCATTTGGGACTTGGTCTCAGTGCACTTTAACCGTTTTGTGTTAAGGTATCGGAAGTAGGGTTAGAGCGCAGAGAGGGTATCAAAATCAGTAGCGACAAAGATAAATGGCCAAACTTAAAAAAATAAACAGATTTTGAAAACCAAGTTACGCTAGTTGACTGTCTCTGTTCTAAATGACGGATGACTCAAGTTTGCGTATTGCAATTGTTAAGGGTGACAGGTGCAGACCCAAGAGATGTAAACAAGAGTGTAAAAGAAGCTGTCCGGTTGTTCGTATAGGTGCGTGAAGCGTATGTCCCTCATGAACGAAAACAATGCTAGGTGTGTCGCACAAGGCACAATGCGCGAAAAAAACAGTGTGGCTTCGTGAGCAAGCCTTTACCCGCTTTTTCAAACGAGACAGTATCACGGGATGTCAAAAGGCGTCCATGAAAGATATTTTTGTCTAAGGAAAATTTTTCGTTCGCGTTTGATTGGGATGACCATGTTCTTTTGATACAGTAGACAAGGATGAGGGCAGTTTATACGTGCTGTCCAGTCTTGCAACGTCTCTTAATTGGGTGTCAAATCGAACGGCTTGACTATGTGCTCCTTCGGTTTATATCGAGTCAATAATCAACTTTTTTTGCTGCAGGAAAGCTTTGTATAGAAGTTGAGCCGACTTCAAAGATTTCTTGGATATCAGAGAAATTGTGTATAGGCTGCGGAATTTGTGTGAAAAAATGCCCTTTTAATGCGATCGAGGTTATCAATCTGCCGAAGAATCTGGCCAAGGACACCATACACAGATACGGACCAAATCAATTCAAGCTCCATCGCCTGCCAATTCCGAGGCCGAACCAGGTGCTTGGGCTGGTTGGAACCAATGGTATCGGAAAATCTACCGCTCTCAAATTGTTGGCAGGTAAACAAAAGCCAAATCTCGGGAGGTTCGATGTACGTTGAAGCGAGTAGCAGAGAGATTTAGAAAGGAAGAAAGGTGACGACTCCATTGGACAACGTTCTTAAACCCTACCTTTTGAAGTCTTTTTCTTCGGCATTTCGTAATTGCACGAATTGAGCAAGAGGCCGTATGTTTCTATCCGTCTTTCGCTTTTTTTGACAACCAGGCTTGTGTGTGTATTTAGGACCCGCCTGATTGGAAAGAAATTTTGGCATATTTTCGAGGAAGCGAATTGCAGAATTATTTTACGAGAATTCTGGAAGACAACTTAGTTGCAATTATTAAGCCACAATATGTGGATCACATTCCGCGTGCAGTGTCAGGAAAAGTTGGGAACATCGTTTCGTCTAAGGATAAACGTCAGGTGAAGGAGATTATATACAAAGAACTGGACCTGTCATCGATATTGGATCGAGAAATTGAATTTTTGTCGGGCGGAGAACTGCAGAGGTTCGCCATTGCGGTGGCATTGGTACAAGACGTGGATATTTATATATTTGACGAGCCCTCTTCCTATTTGGATATAAGACAGAGGCTGAAAGCTTCGCGTGCTATTCGTGGGATTTTGTCTAAGACGGTTAGACAGAACTATGTCATAGTTGTAGAACATGACCTAGCTGTGTTAGATTATCTGTCTGACTTTGTGTGTTGCCTGTATGGACAGCCCGGGGTGTATGGCGTCGTATCGGTGCCGTTCAACGTTCGCGAGGGAATTAATATTTTTTTGGAAGGATTCTTGGCTTCGGAGAACATGCGCTTTCGAGACTTCGAGCTCACGTTCAAAATGGCGGAAGTTTACGAGAGGGACGACAAGCGAGACCGGCGATATAGCTATGGCAACATGAAGAAGGCCCTTGGCAATTTTACTCTTGAGATTGAATCAGGTGAATTTACTGATTCTGAAATAATTGTGTTTTTGGGAGAAAACGGTATGGGTAAAACGACTTTTATTCGTTTGTTGGCGGGAGCATTGGATTCTGACGAGGGCTCTGAAGTGCCACAGCTTAACGTGTCATATAAACCTCAAAAAATATCCCCGACGTTTCATGGTAGCGTACGACAGCTTCTTCACAAGAAAATTCCGGATATGTATATGCATTCGCAGTTCCAAGCGGACGTGATGAAGCCGTTGAAACTCGATCTATTAATGGATCAACAAATTCAGGTGCTTTCAGGCGGAGAGTTACAACGTGTCGCTCTTGCCCTGTGCCTCGGTCGTCCCGCTGACATCTATCTAATTGATGAGCCATCGGCCTATTTGGACTCTGAGCAGCGCATTGTCGCGTCGAAGGTCATTAAGCGCTTTATTTTGCACAGTAAAAAAACGGCCTTCGTCGTTGAACACGATTTTATCATGGCTACTTATTTGGCAGATCGCGTGATTGTATATGAAGGAACTCCGTCTTTGCATGCCAAGGCCAATCCACCACAGTCCTTACTGAGTGGTATGAACAAGTTTCTGTCTCTGATGTCCATCACTATACGCAGGGACCCGACCAATTACAGACCGCGAATCAACAAGTACGACTCTATCAAAGACAGAGAACAGCGAGAAGCTGGTACCTACTTCTACTTAAACGATTGAAGCATCACCTCTTATGAAATAGAGAGTGCGCTTTTCGCGTTCTTGAAGCGAGGGAAAGCCGTTTTAAGCAAGTCAGCCGTGCCTTCTTGTTTACAAGTTCTATATTTTTAGAGCAAGGAAATGTTTGGCGAAAACGCATGTGCTCTGTTTTCGGTTGCAGTTCCTTCAAATTCGAATAAAGCGATCATCTCGGCTTGAGAGCGCGACGCAAATAACTCCTGCGGTCTTTTGCTACTAATGTCAGAGAGCCGGAGCCGTGCATCAAAAAGGAAAATATGTGTGCAGAAATAATCGCACGGGTTGTGGTTTTGTACGGTTTCGAATTCTGACTATTTGGTCGTGCAAGTTCACAGTAACGCGCTGCAAGCATAGGAGTGAGGAGAGGCATCATTTATCTGAGTCAGTTTCTCGATTTTGTCGTACTTCTAAATCGTTCTAGTTGTCCAAAAAGACCAAAAACCCCGCATGATTGCAGGTGTGAGAGAATTGATTTATGTCAAAAAACTTTTTTGGTTATTATTGAGAAAACGAACAACCGTTAGAGGCTCGAGGGGGTGGTACGACGAAATTTCTTCGCATGCATCTAAGTGCCACGGATTCGCGGTTCTCACCCTTCAGGTTTGGTATTGGGTCGAGGATGCGTAGCAAATGACATCAGAAGTGCGTTCAATGTTTGTGAATCATTTTGATAGGGATAAGGAGTGCATCGACAATGGGGAGCCAACGGAGCTTGATAAAACATTGGCTGAAGGATGCGAGTAATTGCTGGAGTCAAATAGGAGCAAGAGAACAGGTAAGGACGACGTTGAGGGGGATTTAATCTCGAAGATAACGTATAGCTTAATGTAGATATTCTCCGATTAGAGGGTGGAATGAACTAGGCATCACATTTGCCACCGAATAAAGCGATACTGCAGGTTTGAAAAAAAAATATTTTCGATTGAAATGACGTCTTCAAAAATCGTTGAAACGGAGATAATAAGCGTCGGCTTATATCTCCAAGAAGAAGCAGTCCTGATATCCAAGACATTTGAATAGGAAACGAGTTTGTTCTAATGTGTAATAACTTGAAGCAGCCTCTGAAACAACATAATTTTTTTTTGTAAAGAGTGGGTGAGACGGGAAAAAATAATTTAAATAAGATTTTATTTGACTTTGGCCTTCTACACTGAACAGTTGCACAAACAGGACCGAGTTGCTTCAAGCGGTTCTGGAATATCTTTCAGCATAGAAATATTAAATTTTAAATTGCTTTGTATATCCAGGAGGACCGAGTCAGTTTGGCTTTTTTTTCTAACTCTACCAAAAGAGGGTAATTTTGGTCTACACTGGATTAGGATCCAGAGATGACTGAGTTGTTTTCTTAGTGGAATGGTGCTAACGATATGCTTACCGAGGACTTCTTCGATCCGGGTGCTGATTCGTTTGAGAGATCGACGTATGTATAATTTAAAAAAATTAGGAAACTTCGGAATTGAAAAAAAAAATAGACTCTTTTGAATAGAAGATGTGCTGTCCCTAGGTCTGACGATAGATTGTCTTTTCGGCTTGATCTGCCTCAGATTTACTAAATGGATGTGTGTGTCATTTTTGCTATGACGACAAATCGTGATAAACGACGTCGGCCGGATTGATCGAAAGAGATACGAAATACGGCTCGGAGGTGAGTAATCGTACCTCTCGAGTTTTATGATAGCATGCTGCTCTATGGTATTGGTTCGAATAGAACTCACGTTGGGTTCTTACGGAATTTTGGATAGTACCAATGTACGCAGTGAATGGGAGGGAAAATGGAAAGGAAAAAAGGTTTTGAATGTAGTAGTAAATAACGGTCATAATGTTGAATCAAAAAAGGAAGCTTTTTCATTGTTTCCTTCGAATAATATCAGAAGAAGGTCAGAACATGCCAAAATTTTGGCTCTTTTTTTTTTTACTAAAAGTAGAGGCATTTTACAGTCTTAATTGTACAATGAAAAGTCTAAGCCTCGATAGCGAAGATAATAATCTCGCATAAATTCATTCTGACCTTCTTTTTTTTTTAGCCTCTTTAGGAAAAACTATACTGAGCAAAAAAATGACATCCTTCTACAGAGGCATTTCTCTATTCAATAAACTAATCAAACTTAACTCGAGTCAGAGTACAGCTCGTACGCTATGGGAGAAACGTTCTAGATTGATACATGAATCGTTTATAGGTGATCATCGACAATATCCGAATTAACTTCAACGTAAGCGATAATCAAAACGTCGAGCCAGATAAAGAACACTTACACAACACAACATGGAGCTGATTTTTTTGGAAAGAAACAATGGTTCGACATATCGAGTAAATGCTGGCCCTGCTTGTAGCAAATGGTCATATTCATCTAAAACCAATAGAAAGTAAAACAGCGGGAATCTACATAAGCATGTCCACCTTTCAAAACCTCGGAGAGCTAGTTCAGAACTGGAAAAAGCCACACTTGTCACACTATCTGCAAAAATGCCGTACAGATCAGTGGACTGTCTATCTTCATCGTTAAGAAATAACTCTTAGCTATGACCAATCTGTTCTGAATTATTTAAGTCTACTCATGGTTTTTACAATTTTGGACCAGAAGGATGGCAGATAATACACTGTCCTTTGGAAAAGAGGCGATGGAGACGAGAAGTGATCGTTGATGGCGAAAATAATTAAACTTTTCCAGACCCCTCACATTTCGTAAAAAAACTGTATGTTGCACTTAACACCGTATCAAATATCACACTTCGTCCAAATGTTCAGGCTCAAAAGGGACAAGAATTTATCTTGAAGGACCTTTAAAACTGACTATTTTTTGCTTTTTTTTTTAGATAATTTGATATTCTCGATTTATAACATTTTATAAAAAATTAGATCAAGCGGCTATCCTCATTACAAATGAAGACCTACACAATTAAAGCAGGCCCCCTTTGGTAGATTGTAGTAATTTCCACATTTATTGGCGTCTGAAATTTATATTTTTCAAAGAGTTTTATTGAAATGTACGCTGATTTTTTAAAGAAATGGATGAAAACTATGTTATTATGATGAGACCTTTAATCTGCCTTATATAGTGTCTCAAAGAGCACGATGATTATGCATTAACCATCTTTCGGGTCTGAATTGATTCCGTTGTTCAAAAAAATTTTTTCTCTCATTTTCTATAGTAACTAACGCTTTAATCATTTGTGTTGCGCGAACTATTCGTATTCAACTGTAATTACAGTTTTTCAAAATACTGGAATTTGAAAAGTGAGGACTCAAGTGGGTTTTAAACAACCAAGCCTGAGATCATTACTGTTTACGTCATTCGCGAACTTTGTTTATTAGTTTGCGGCGTATTTATTGTCGTGTGGCGCATAGATGTTCATCCTTAAACAGACGAAGGCAACGACTTTTTTTAAAGCCCTGTTAAAACACAATTCTTGTTTTTTTATATTATTAATTTTAAACAGCTGTACCTTTCAGGCAGATATCATGCACACAAATTGTTTACACCTTTTTAAATTGGGAATTGGGAATTGAACATGCAAGTCCTGATCCTCGCAGCATACCGCTATCCTCGTATTTCAAACCTGAACGTGACCCTCGACTCTTCTATGAATCCTGCATCTCTGCTTTTCGCAGTTTGAGTGGCTCATAAACGATTTTTGGAGCAAAAACATTTTTCGTGCTCTGCGAAAGTTAATGTCTTATTTCTGTTCTAAAAAACTAGATTCCTAGATTCAAAAGCAAGCCTAGCGGAGCCTCAATGGGGGTGTCACATATAAAAGCGGAATTCAAAAACATTTGGCAGAATTTTTTTTATCTGGAATACGGTATCAAGTATATGAATAGTTAAAAATATTTCATACTGCTGTAAGGACGTGCTTCGTTTTGAAGCAACTGTTCATTTATTGCCAATGGAGATTTTGGATCCTAATGGCATCAAAATCTACAATATTTCTGCTGGAAAGTCTATTCCGCAGTGGATCCTAGAAAGGAAAAAAGAAAAACCTTTAAAGATATCGGGTAATTGTCAATTGTCATCTAGCTAGATAAAGCTGCTTTTTTTTCACAGATTGTTGGGTGATATGAATTAAAAATATACTAGAAGACGTTAAGAAGTATCTAGCCCACAGCTTACTTCAACTCCAATTGCTCTATTTTTTTACTATATTCGTATTTTTTTTTTGCTACGTTCCATAGTTATCGACTAATTGTTTTTTTTAATATGCTGGCCTGAACAGACAAGGATCAGCTTGAGTTGATTCAAGATTTTGGATTTCCGACGGCCGCTACAAAAATCAAACAGAGCGAAGATGGGCAATGCATTATGGCTGCAGGAGTATATCCTCCTATGATTAAAGTCTTTAGTACCTCAGATTTGTGCCTAAAATTCAAAAGACATATGGATGCCGACATTGTTCAATTTAAGGTTTTGTCCCCAGATTTTTCAAAAATGGCTTTTTTACGTGCAGATAGAATTTTGGAATTTCATGCAAAATTTGGTACTTACTACAAAACACGCCTGCCGAACTTCTGTTCGGACTTGGCCTATCAGTATGCGTCGTGTGACCTATTTGCCGTGGGAACGTCCCCAGACATATACAGATTCAATCTCCAACAGGGACGATTCTTAAAGCCTTTTTCCACAGGTATGAATTCTATCCAGTCTTGCACCATCAACCCGGCATTCGGGATACTTGCAGCTGGTGATTCACTTTATAACATCGAATGCTGGGATTCAAGAGATAGGTCGCACTTGGCATCAATGAAAATTAATTCTGAGAAATTTTTCTCTAATAACTACCTTTTTAAACCGTCTGTCACGGGTATTACTGCCCTCAAGTTTAGTGAAAACGGGCTTACGCTTGCGGTCGGAACTTCTACGGGGCATTGCTTGCTATATGATATTCGATCAAATATCCCTTATCACGTCAAAGATCATCAATTTGATGTCCCTATCACATCCATTCATTTTCACGAAACCACCAAGAATGTCGTTAGCTCTTGTAAGAAAATTGTCAGGGTCTGGCATCGAGATACAGGCGCCAGTTTTTTCAACATCGAACCAGGTTGGGACATTCATGATACTTCTGTTGTCAACGATACCGGCATGCTTTTGATTGCTGGCGAAAGTCCGAAGATGAATGTCTACTATGTCCCAGAACTTGGGAGACCTCCAATATGGGCGAGGTTCTTGGAAAACATAACAGAAGAATTAGAGCCAGATCAACAAAAATATGTCTACCAGGACTACAAATTTGTCACTAGAGAAGAATTAGAACGTCTAGGTATCGAAAAGCTAATTGGAACGCCATATCTTCGAGGGTATATGCATGGTTACTTCATTCACGCTAAACTTTACTCTAAACTATATCAAGTTGCAAAGCCAGACAAATACGAAGAATACTTGAAGAAACAAGTTCAAGAACGTTTGGAAGCTAAACGTGCAGGACGCGTTTCCTTGACTATCCCACAACAAAATTCTGAAGTCAAAAATCTGTCCAATTCGAAGACCACTTCTCCAGAATTAGCCGTTCCTCTTAAAGAATCTCAGGTCAATTCAAAAAACCGAGCATTTCTTGCTTCACACCCTAAATCTTCTACTTTTTCATTTGATGAACGTAACGCAGAATCTCCCCTGTCTGGTTCTTACAGTCAAGCTAGTCTTCCATCTAATTCCTCACAGCCTACAGATGATATTTTTGAATGGAACAAGGACTTTTTTTACCCAGACTTTGGATCTAAAGCGTCTCATAAAGAATATATTTCTCATCATTCAAAATGCGATTTACCCTCTTCTGCAAATGCTCCTCGACTTCTGGAAGTCACCGAAGATAATTTTTTGGCGCCTCAGTCTCTTATTCGAGGACAGGCCAATCGAATTCACACTTCCTTCGAAAAGAGGCTTTGCTTTGACGAGGCCAAACATGGAGATTTGGAGAATCACCGCGAGGTACCCATGGAGCCTATGGTTATGAGCTTCACATCAGAACCAAAAAAAAAAAAACTTAAACAACTGAAACAAGCCACTTCTCTTGACCGACGCAAACGAAAAATGGTTCACTAAAGTTATGAGTCTATTTCGACGACATGAGATTTGGAATGGCTGCTCAAGTTTTGAACCGAATATAAAAGAAGAGTAAAGAATTCGAGAAAAAAAAGTTTATTCCTGTCGAACTTGTGGCACAATAACACTTTTTCTGTTCTTTTTCATATTACAATGTAAAAATTAGAAGGATCCTCCATCGCTTTTCTTAATTCAAATTCAAGTGAACGCCCTCATTTACTAGCGCTTGAATAGAACCACAGGTAAGTGATTAACTATAATTAACAAGCGCCTTGCATATCGAGTACGAATATTCACTCTCAACAGCTTACATGCTCTTTCCTTCTTCTCCGGCTATTTAAGGTTCGGTTGGCTTATCTCGCTCACAGCAAGCGCGTTAATACGGAACCGTGTATCGAAGCCCATATGTGATTAATTCAATGCACAAAAATTGCAAGTGGCAAAAAATGCTAAAGTATAGCAGTTTTTCCTTTTTCCATAATATCTTTATTGTAGGTTGTGTTTTTTTAATCCAAGAAAGCTTCCCGTATTAGATTTTTCAAAATCAGGTAGGACCTCGTTGATGAAAATATCATCCTATACATATTACGTTAGAGCACACCTAGAAAGAACCAAAATGCGTACATTTCAATGTGCTTTAAATTCTAGGTTACGTTAGAATTGAACGAATTTTTTTTTACTATGCTGCTAAAAAATTCAGATTACACGAATACTATTAAAGATGGTTTGTATTCCAAATTTAATAAAGTTTCCTTGCATCAATCAGATGTCTGCACATTTATTCAGCTATATTTGGACGTTCTGATGTGATTGCTGCGTCAGGTGCTCAGGTCCAGGACACTCTATCTTGTGAAACAGGAAAATAAGCATTCTCGATGAAAGGTGGCCAAATTTACCGGGGACAGCATATAGAGAATTTAATTATTGAATTTTAGTCTAGATAGGTATAGCTTAAAATCAGGTTAATTTCCGTACAGAAGACGTATTTGACTGCGCATTTTCATCTGGTATGTTTAAGAGCAGATATTTAGTTTTGTCTATTTGTTCAGTCTAAAAGTTTTTACAGTTTCTTACTAATTACACAAATACCTAAAAAATCAAGAACTGTTTTCTACTATTTTTTTAATAGAAATGCATTAAGCTCAGTGTGGTATGGTGGGTTCAAACTTAAACCAACTATTAGCCCTAGTTAACAGAATACTTTTCTATCAAATCGTATTACCTACAATGTTCTATGCTTTTCAACATGTTTTTATGTTTTATTATTAAAAATATATTTTGCTGGATAGCAAGTATCATATTTGATATCTGCCTGAAGAGTACGATCTAAGATTACAACTGCCACGTATTGCATTATTTTTAGTTTAGTTTTTACCAGTGTATCTTCTACAATATTTGGTTTACCTGACATATTGTGGATATAGACATTTTTTAGAAATTTGAACGTAGAATTCCTAACGATTATTATAACTATTTTGCTAAAAATTATGTTGATCAAGAATCAGATATCTCTTTCGAGCAAATTAATTTTAGCATGAAACAAATAATGATTCCTTATCTTCAACTAAGAGGCGAGGCTTTTCATAAATATCAAAGTCCAATACAAGTTCAAAATATATATGTAACCAAATTCTGTCTATCTTTTCCTAGTATTACAAAAGTTTTGAAGGAGCCTATTCAGATAAGTGTCAAAGAAGTTTGTGTTAATCTACTTTTTAAAGACAGCCTAGAAACCTTTAGAGATCAAGAAAAGATGTTTCAAAATCTCAAAGTAATTTTAGTCACGATCGCCTCTCTCTTGAAATTAGACTGCCCAGGTCTGACACCTGAAGTAGATGCAGATGCAGTCAATCAAGTCAAAAAAAACATGCTCTTGTCTGCTCCTAAAATGGGGTTTATCTTAAAGTTGATTTGGAATGTGGTGGATAACATGGTCTTTAAGGTCGAGCGCATTTGCACAAATTATGAAGTGTTGTCTGAGACGTCTAAGAGAGAACACTGTTTAATATGTTTGGTTTTTTCAATGGGTATTGAAACAACAGACAAAAACTGGGTAAAAGCGTTTGTAAATCATTACGACATCAACAACTTTAGAAAAATCAACATCAGCGACTTATATTTGAGTATAAATGCCAACAAAGCGCGCAATATTTCAAATGGTAAAACAGAATTGAAGAAAATTGAGCAGTTCCAGAATTCAGACATGAATATTGATTGTGAAATGGCTGAGCATATTTTGAAAATTTCCTCAATTGAAGCAAAGGTGCACATTCATCGTGGTTTCGACATCAATACTCCAAAGATACGTGTAGAGAATTCAGTAGACACTATTGATGTTTCACTAAATAAAGGACAGTATCGGCTTTTTTTAGATGCTATTTATACACATTTGAAGTATTTGAAAAAAGCTAAATTTTCACTTCTAAAGTCCTATATTAGGGAAAATCCCACTGCTTGGTGGCCTTGTGCTACAGAATGCCTAATTAGACAAAAATATGACAGATTAAAGTTATTTTGCCGGATAAAAGCAGCTCTGGAAATCAGAAAGACTTATATTGAACTGTATAGACAGAAAATTTGTAAGGCAATAACAAGTCATGAAAGGAAAAGACTAATACAGTTAGAAGAAAAATTAAGTTTTGAGCAAATTGTGAGCTATCGAAAAGTAGCTAACGTGTCCTTGAAGATAAGCCCTTCCAATCGCAAAGTGAATAGGCTGAAATTTAGAACTTACACTAGATGTCTAAAACTTGGAATCATAATAGCAATTGAATCTGCTTTGATCTACTATAAATTTTTCGTTTACCTAATGACGACTATGTTGTGCCTAGTTGTCTGGATGACGCCTGTAGTAGATGATTTTATCTTATGTTGTCTAAAGAAATTGTACTCATTCGATACGCTGGAAGTTACAAGAACAATCGAGCGTTCAACTCTAGTTTTAGATAGTTCAACAGATTCGTCGAGGATTTATCCTTCTGAATACGTTTCATATAAATTTTTCAATTGTACCCGACAAACCAATTTCCAATTGAGCGAAAATTCTATCATTGCTTCAATAAAGCTTGGGTGTATGGATAGTTCATACGTGGGTGGAGAGGCCTTTAGTGAATACTCAACTTCAATTGACACAATTAACGCAGTTGAATACATTACATTAACTGAAACTCCAATGGAATTCGTCCAGGCCCAAACTAGTGCTGACTCAAACCATGCCTACTCGTCAAACGACCACTGCTTTTTTCAAGCTAAGATACGCACAAGCTCCGTTTGTGTTGAAAACATCGATATAGCTATTTTTTCACGTATCCTTCCTCTGTATGTCAACATTGATTGTAAATTCATGTCGACGTTGATAGAATTTTTTGGAGTAAATGCCAAGCACAACTCGCATAATAAGAATATAATATGTGCGTCTGACGAACATTTATACAACAAGGGGACGACTTATGCGGCAGTAAAAAAAAAAAAAGTCGACGTTGACTTTCTTATTTCAAGCTTAAGTTTCGTGATAAAGGAAAAATCGTCTTGCTCAGATAAGGCTCCTATTCTACTGGCTAATATAGGTAAAATCACCGTATCCTCTGCTCAAAAAGCTGACCAAACAGCCGAATCTACTAGTGATATGTACTTTAGTTTTTGTATTATCGCGTCTGAGGCCTACGTCAAGTTGTTCTATGACAGGATTGATCGAAACGACATGCTTGAACATATAGCAAAAACAGAAAAATCCCTATCCAATAGAGATGGCACGTCTCGCGAATTCAGTATTGTCAGTAAATTGGAATACACAATTAATTGCTGGATTCGTGTCGTCCCAGTGCGTGGTCTTGAGAACTTAAAGGTTCATGGAAGTTTACTGGAATTGAAAATTCTTTTCTCGCCTCAATGCATTTACGATATTTTGTCTATTTTCAGCTCGCAACTTTCAAATATAAATTTGGTTTCTAACTACAATCAAGAAAATGAAAATACGAATCATTCGACCGAAAGAATTGCACATGACCAGAAACAGAGCTCAATATTTATATTAGGCATGCGTCTACCATACTTTGAAAAAGACATAGCACTTACTCCAGTAGGAACTGAATTCAAACTTGGCATAAATTTTCTTGCGAATTTTGAACTCTCTGTCGAAAAAATAACGATAGACTTGCTTAGCAGTACATCCGACGAAGGAGTTAGAGGCAAAAAGCTTGCAAGCATGGAGGTTTCTTCTATCGGCGCTAGCCATAGATTTACACACACTTTCTGTGTTTCTAAGCTGAGGGTTGGTCGTATCATTGTTAAAGACTTTATAACCGAATCCAGTAGCTCACTCAAAGAAGACGATAAAAGGACTTCTGTAAAACCCTTGTTACTTTGCGAAGGTGATCCGGATTCTATCAGTGTCAGGGTCAGGTATATTTCAAAAAATTCGCAAATATATACTGGCGTTGCTAACGAGATAAATTTTAACTTCAAAGAGATTGAAATCAACTTTTTGCAGCATGCAGTTATCCATCTTTTTTCAGAGTTCATCGATGGTGCTTCGACAAAATTTAGACACTTAGATAGAAGACGGGACTCTTATCATGAAGGCTTACAAGTGTCTTCGGTGAACTGCCTATCAATGGAATCTGATGCTCTGCATGGCGATGGTGGTCAGTTAGATACGTCGGTTAAACAGCCAGATTCAATTATAGGGCCGAAAAATGACGTTGAATATTTATTACCAACATGTCCTATACAAGATAAAACAGCCACAGAAAAAAAATCATTGCATTTTCGTGAATTTGAAGCAGCTGAAAATAAGACAGAGGATTCACGAGATGTTGTTATTGTCGTAACTTGCTCTGTACGAAGGTCAGTAATTGGGTTTTCAACTTCCAAATGTCCACTCTTTGAAGTGAATACCAAAAATCTCACAGGATCTATTCAGTTACTCAGAAATGATTCTATAGTTCAGAAGATAACTGCTGACAAAATCAAGCTTCTTGGAGCAACCGGATACTCTGAATCGCTAAAATGGGACAAAATTTTTGTGGGGAAAAGGTCTCAGGCTGAACATGCCGATATGATTTATATCTCACTTAATGAAAGAGAACGTAGCCTTTCGGTAAACATTAACGTCCGCTGGATTAAATTTCTACTTTGTAAGTACTATCCGATGAGCATATACATCTTCTACAAAACTATAAAACAAAGTGTAATTAGCTCTTTAAACAGCAAATCTTCGTTTAAAAATTTGAATAGAGACAGTTCAAGTGATCAACATAAACAGGAAAACTCGATTTTATCTAACACTGGCTGGAATATATACAGATTGCTCACACACTTTAAACGCATCGAATATTCTATTTTAGTGGAGGATTTCAGATGCATCATTCCATCATCTATCAAGACTTTATCAGACACGTTTTTGGTTCTTAAATCTTCCCAGTTCAAAGCTAACGACAGCTTATTGTTTAACGGCCAACCGAACCAAGATGCTTGTCAAACAAAACTTTGTTTTGGTCTGATAGAGTTGCGTCTCAACCTGCCATACAGACTTCCAGAAATAATAGTTATCGACCAACAAGAATACACAATAATCTTAAAGGCACTCAAAAATCTAGACAACGGTTTAAATCGCCAAATTCCTTCGTTTTTTGAGTTGAGCCTGAATTTTGAACTAACTGTTTTACATTGTAGTCCTCGTCATATCAGAATATTTTTGGGTATTTTTTATCGAAACCTTTCAGAAACCTTTGTAGAGGAAGATAGAGGATGTAAACCAGAAGATGTCAGATCACCTGATTCAACGTCCGCATCATCTCACAAAAATCAAATACAAGGCTCAGAAGCTACGTTGATTGAAAAATCATCCTATGCGTTATTTAAACTGGCGCTTAGTTTTACTTCAATTCGTGTTTTTTTTGTCAAGTTCAGATTATGTCGATTCCATAGAACTAGAAATGAAAGATTGTCATGCACTTTTCATCTACAACAATAATTGCAACGCTTCATTGAATCTTACCATAGACCATTTTGACGTTTTTGGCTCGAATACGGACTTAAAGTATTTAAATTGGATTTTGTCTTCTCAAGGTGAATTGAAAGCGACAGTTGAAATTGCGTACAAGTCAAGAGAACAAGTTCTATCTTATATGTTGAATGTTTATGATTTGAATATGTGCATAATTCCGGAAAACGTTCTTATGATAGTCAGCTATTTTAGAGAGTTTTATTACTCTATCTTTCCTCAAAAATATGACATTGCAAATTATTTGACACTTGTTTATGAGAACTGTGATACGGTTTCAGACCCAAGTGATCATCTATGCTGTTATTTGATCTTAAAAATTCATGTCTTTCATCTTTTCTTGGGTGCATACAAACAGTCTCCGATATTTAAGTCCATCATCCTTAGCTGCAGCGAAGTTCTATACAACCTGAAGGTTACGTGTGAGAGTCTCCTTAATATTCAAATATTGAATATAGTTTTCTCAAGAGGTGCATTTGATTTGTGTAAGTCGAAAATTGTCAAGCAATCAGAGTTATCAAAGCCAACTTATATCAAACTAAGTTATGAATTCTCTAATGGCAATAGATCTTGTAAGATACATGTAAACACAGTACAATTTAACTGTTCACCTCGCGACATAGCATCCGGAGAAAAAATATGCCGCTCGTTTGAACCTGCCATCGTGTCCCTCTTCTCGGATATGTTCAATACACTAGAAAATAGCAGACCGAGCGCAAGTGAAGACATCTTGTACGCTTTGGGGCATGAGCATCCCGTTCAAGACATGGATAGCAGCAAATCATTGTTCAGACTCAAATTACATGTCAGGCACGTTACTTTAAATCTGGTCGATGCGAGACAAAGAAGCGCATGTTTGCCCATTTTAAAAATAGACATCGGGGGTGTAAAAGGTAGTTTAAAAAGCCAGAGATATATTTCTGGGGTTTTTTCTACTGTTCGGTTAGAAGTTTCATTTTATAACGATCAACTCGGAGGATGGGAATCGATTGCTGAGCCCTGGGACTTTTTAGTCAACATCAAGCAAAACAAAGATGGAATCACAAGTGAATTTAAATCAGATCAAGACTTTAACATCAGTATCAATCAATATTTGCTTAGAAGGCTTATGGATATGTTAGAAGCGTCGCAATACAAGCAAAGTAAATGGAATAAGGAGAAGATGCTGAAACCTTTTTTAATTAGAAACTGTACGGGAAAAAAGATAAAAGTTATTGGTATAAAAAACAGGAAGGCTATCCAAAAAATAAATCTGGACAATGATAAAAGATGCTGGATTATTTCAAAGAGAGTATCGCGCGCCGCTCAATTTAATCGTGGCTCAGAATATTCGATAAAAGTTTCAATCGAGGATTTCAAGTCGGATTTTTCGATTAATATTGATCGAAAAGGTACATTTGTCGTGCCATTTGCTAATGAGAAACAAGATTTGTATATAATCTCAGATATTACGTCGGAAAACAGATCTCATATCGTGATCTTGAGGGGCGGTTGTAAACTTTTCAACAACACAGAGACAGATCTCGAGATTATGACAAATAAGGAGGAGATTTTAGTTTGCAAAAAAACCAGCTATTTTTCAATGTCGATTGATCAAGCTCAAGGCGCGTTAAAAGTTCGTCCAGTTGGGTACGAGGAGTGGTCCTGTATCATTTGCATTGCCAGCGATAAGATTCATCAGCATATCGAATGCCAAAAGAACACAAATGAAGGTCTCGAAAGATGGTATGCTAGTTTAAAATTGGAAATTCAGGCTGGAGGGTTTGACCGTTTGCTGATAATTGAGCCAGTAATCTCTGTGGAAAATTTGCTCTTGATCCCTTTTGAATTTTGCTTTTTCAAGTTGGACAAAATGTGGAGTTCGTCTTCTGTTTTTGTCATTTCGTCAACAGAAACAAGAGAGTTTCATATTCTACCATGTTTTAACGAAAAACTTGCTATTGGTATTAAATTGACTGGGTTCGATTGGAGTCCGGCAATTCCGATTTTTCAGCTGCGAGCCAATACAAAAACTGACACGTCTGCTATCAAATTAAGGCTCTTAGACGACGATAAATGCGCCTTGTTTTTGTCCTTAGACATTTCCTTAACTCAGACACACCGTTACCATCTTAGAATTTTTTCCGATTACTGGATTGTTAACAGCACTGGGTTGAATTTGTTTTACAGGGGTCAAGCCAAAGGTTCAAAGCTTGCCGGGGGACAGAGCCAAGCGATGGGGATCAATACTAGGAAAGCAGTGGACTACATGTTGTCCAAGAACCTTCGAGTTGATGTAGATTGTCCTCTGAATGACATGGATCAAAACAAGTGGTACACTTCGCCCCCGAACAAAAAAGCTGCGGAATCTTCTGAGGGTCAAATAGACTCCCAATCCAGCAAGGAAGACGATATGAGGTTGGCGAGGTTGGCACATGATTCGCCATATTTTTTGTTTGGAGAAAAGGCTTTATCTGTAGCTCTGGAAAATTCCAGTTGGAGTGATCCGTTCAAAATATTGTTTGCGGATCGTGGAGCTTTATTCATTAACGACGTTGTTTCTGGACGCCAGTATTGTTTTTTCATAGTCAGCAATCCGGCACCTTTGGAATTTTGGCGTACTTCGATAGTTCAGATAATGCCTTATTTCATGCTGATGAACAACACTGAAAGAGCGTTGATATGTTATCAGCTGTCAGAAACGATCGATTCGCGTTCTTGCCTAAGAATAGCACCGAAGCAGCGTATTCCTTACCATTGGGCTAATTTCGAAGAGGAAAAGCTCATTTTGTTTCACGATGCGGAAGACGTCAATTGGTTCACGCCACCTGTATCTCCTGCGATACTCGGCCGATTTTCTTTGAATTTCTATCGGTGGAGTCATTACGTCGAGAATAAGTTCGATCGATACTACGACCGCAACACAGAAGAAATGCACATGGGTTTGTATATCAGCTTATCTAGACAATATGTGACATTCATTCGATTGGAAACAGAACCTAGGAGTAACTTCTATGTTATAGAAAATCATACCGATGTGGAGCTTTCGATTACAGAAGAGGCTTTTGATGAATATGGCAAGAAACGCGGGCACAGAAAGAAGTTCAAGGCATTGACTAGTTATAAGGCCAGTAAACTTGAAAGGGATAAGGCCGAATATTTGAATGCTACTTCCGATTCGAAGTTGGAATCCTTATCGGATTGTGAAAATTTTGAAGACATTGGCTTGAGAAAAACGAAACTTGGTCAGCTCGGAATATTCGAGAAGTTGAGGTTGATTACACTTAGGCCGAGTATCATAATGCCTAGATCTGTCCGTGCGTTTAGTCTTGTGAATCTTCAGTCAGATCGACAAAGCGTGTGGATTCACACAACAGATGCTCGAAAAAGGTGGTGCAAGGTTAAGTTAAACAGGCCACAGACTGATTTTTTCATTGCTACTGACGAATGCACGGTACGTGCTAAGGTTCGCATACGTGGGCACGTAAAGTATCTGATATTTGAATACGTTGGCGACAAGAAGAAGAGTGATGAAAGGAGTAATCTGGTTAGGAACAAGAGCGTTTTGAAGTTCATGTTTAGTGGGTTTGGCGTGTCTGTCTCTGACGACATGCCTCAGGAATTATTATATGTAACGTTTAAGAAAGTGGAAATGACCATGGCGATATCGTCTGTAGAGAGAAGTTTAGAAATCAAAGTTGAGCAGATGCAGATTGACAATGCGTTGTACATTACGTCGTGTCCCGTGCTTCTTCATTCGCCTGACCAAGCGGTGGGTGAGCCGTTCGTTCGCATAGCGATTGCAAAGGACATGCGGTTTGGGTCGATTGAATACTACAAGTACTTTGATGTCAAGGTTCAGAAAATGGAGCTGAGCATGGATGCGACCTTTTTACAGTGTTTGTTGGAATGGTGCAGTTCGCTGTTTGGCTATATGATGACGAAGAGGTCGTCTAAGGCGAAAGAGAATTTGGTTAGGGGAGAGGGCATATCGATTCCATCGTTTAATTCAAGGGCGATGGACCGGAGGTGTTACTTTGAGACTTTACACCTGAATCCGATGTATTTGCAGATTTCGTTCGTGAAGAATTCGTCGTTGGGTTTTACTAATAATTTATCGGTGGAGCTGCTCACGAAGTACGGTCCGTATTTATCTGGGCTGAATAATGCTCGTTTGAATTTGTCGGACTTGCAGTTGACGCAGATGTCGGGTTCGCTGTACGAGGTTAGGGATCGAATTATAAACCATTACATCCAGTTGTTGTTGAGGCAGGTGATACAGGTGATTGGAAGTAGCAATTATTTGGGGAGTCCGTTATCTCTGGTTCACAATTTGGAGATAGGAGTGTCTAAGCTTATTCAGGAGCCGGTCGAGGGGTTGACGCAGAGTCCGACTAAGTTCGGAGAGGGGTTGGTGAGGGGGACGAGTACGCTGATAAGGAATGTGATTGAAGGGACGCTTAACACGACCAGAGAGTTGGTAGGCAATGTGGGAGATATTGGAACAACAGTGTGCATGGACAAGGCTTATCAGAGGGAGCGCGGGACTAGGAGGGCTAGGAGGGCGAGTCATGTGGGGGATGGATTGAAGTATGGCGCTGAAGAGTTGGCGAACGGGATAAGCCGAGGGTTGAAGGGTTTTTTAAATCATCCTAAGAAGGGTCTGGAGAAGGAGGGGAGACCAGGTTTGATGAAGGGAATAGGAAAGGGCTTGGTGGGGGTGACAGTGAAGCCACTGATAGGCATGATAGACTTGACGACGAGAGTAGCGGAGGACATTCAGTGTGTGGTAGAAGAGCGGAATGATTGTTTACGTACAAGGGATCCTCGATGCTTTGGTCCGGATGGCTTGTTGAAGCCATACGACGAGTATGCAGCGAAGGGGCAGTACTTGCTGAAGACAGTTGCGAGGGGAAGGTTTAAGTCGGAATATTACATTTACCACGAGCAGATGACGGCTGACAGCATTTTATTGATTTCGAACGTTTATGTGATACATTTGAAGAAAAACGTGTTGGAAAAAGTCGTGTTGAGGGACGTCTGGAGTATTGCATGGAAGGTGAGGATATCAGAGTTATCTAAAAATGTGGACTTGGACAATACACACAAGCGTGTAGTTATTCGGTTAAAAAAGGAGGCGCAGAGGAAAGTAAAGAGAAGGTGGCAGCGGAAAAACAATGAGCGAAGATATCGAAGGAGTGTGTATCGCATTCAATACGCAGACACGAAAAATGCGATAGAAATTGCAAATAGACTTCTGCTTACGATTTCTGATTCTACAGTGAATCAGTAGTGAGACGCAAGGGGATTGAATTTGACGAAGAATAGAGGCGGGTGTGCGAAGAGAGATGATTCTGAGGCGATGCTTTGTGGAGTGGAAAAGAGCGGAACCTAGCTGGGTGGGGGGAATGGTGCAGAGGGCTGTGCGCGTTGAGAGAGGGGGAAAATGCAGATGGGGGGGTTCAAAAAACGGTCATTGAAAAGGGGTGAGAATAGCATCCATAGAAAGCTGGTGCAACATGAGTTTCCAGAGGTCAAGAACGCAGTTTGGAGGGCAAGGAAGAGGCTGAAAAAAGCACCTCCGAATTGAGAGGTAAGGTTCGTCGCGATTCTGGCTTAGAAGAAGATAGGATAGGGTTAATGAGTGGGGTTACAGGTTAGAAGAGAGGGAGGGGATTTGGCCGATGATTTTTGCTTGGAATTGGCAGTGGACGGAGGAGAATAAGGTGAGAAGTTTAGGGATGAACTGGTTAGAGGGTTTTTGAGGGGATGTGGAAGAAAGGGGTAGCCCGATTGGCAGAGAAGAGAGTTATTGATGGGTTGAGAGGGAGAGAGAGATGGGAGAAAAATAATTTTTGTTGAACTGGCGGAAGTATAGATTGTGTCATACAAGCTTAGTATGCACACAATTTATATATTTAAGAGGTGTAGGTTTTAAAATATTTTTTTTAATTATTTGGTTATATCTACGTACAGTTTACTCTTAGTTGTGTCTTTGTTGTATATAAACAACTCGCTTTTATACACCACTGGATAACTTTTGTCAAAAGTTTTTATCGGGCGTCACGCATATCACTACGAGAGTACGTAGGCTGGGAGATTTGAGAGGTGATGGTACTTTTGGTTTTTCAAGCGAGTGGCTCTGTTTATGACCCGTGATCTGAGAAACTAAAAAAAATGCACATATATTGTGGGTTGGCGTTCAATTTGTGGGTTGCGAATATATGCGCATACATTGAAAAAAAACTGGTGTGCATTTGAATTGATCTTGGCGATAACTGCGTCGATGGCGGTATACTCGACAGGTCGTATTTGACACATCTGGACAAGGTGTGGAAGATGGCGTCATCGTTGGGGCAGAGTGGGAGGGATTTTAGACGCCATAGAGTAAATTTTTTTTCTTTGGCATTTGAGAATGAGGGAAACGTTTTGTTAAACTCGCAGCCGAAGGCGTGCAGCTCGTCAGAAATGTCCGGAACCTTCGCCAGGTGAGCCCGAGGGAGGGTCGAATTGGCGAAGAAGGGCAAAGTGGGGGAACATGAAGACTTGGCTGTTTCTGACCAGAGGACTAATAAGAAGAAAGCGAACGATGGATACGAATACGAATATGACTATGATTATTTCGAGAAGCTGGATAGGGAGAAGCAACAGAATAGAAGGAAGTGTGGTGCGTTGAATTCGTCGCCTTTGGTGGCGGCTGCAGTGCCTATCGGAACGTCTAATTTCCCGGCGTTGAATAGTGTTAGGAATACTCAGGGTTCTATGTTGGAGGTGAATGCGATGCTGAAAAACCTGAACAAGAAGGGGCGGATTTGCAAGACGTCTCCGTGGTTCAGTTGGTGAAAGAGTTGGAAAAGCAGGCTTGGTGGTGCACGGGAGAAGTAAAAGAGAAGGCGAACGGAAATGAGATTGAAGGGTGCGGGTTTGAGTGTGTTAGCCGGGAGGCGGAGAATGCCATTGGTGCCTGGATAGACCAGAATGCGAGGAAGAAAGAATGGGTCCGGGGTTTGAGAATTGCATTGGATGAGATGGAAAGGAGCGTAGAGGAGAACGCGAAGGATGAGCGTATCAACAAGTATAGAAATGGATGGATGTTTGTTGTTAAGGTGGGGATTCAGAGACAGCCAGAGCGCTTGGAAAGCATTGTCCGTTTGATGGAGACGAGGAAAAACCGAATGCACGTTAAAAATCGCTGTTTTGGGTGTACTGACCGTGTTGAGTACAAATGTTGTGTGGTATTTGGCTACGCATTTTTTTTTGAGGAGTGGAAAGGCCGATCTGATTTGCCTCACTCTCAATTAGAATCTTCTGTGCGGGGGTGTTTAGGTCTGCGTTCTGTTGTATATATTGTTGCTAACACTATGTATTTTTCCTCATGTGGTGGTCTCGTCACGGGTGGGGTGCCTTCAAATCGACGGGATTGACGACTGGGTGGTCTGTTGTTCGTTTTCGCTTGGGGTACTTTAGAACGCGTCCTGATTCGGCATGGGAGACGTTTTTTACTGGCTTGTGTTTTGAGTTGGCGTTGTACCTTAGTCGGATTTTGGACAATTCGGCGTTGGCGTTTAGTTATTTCGTTCACGTGCTAGCGTTCGACGCGTTGTCTGACGGCGATCAGAGGGGTGATTGATACGGGGCGCGACCTTGGCGAAGAGAGTGAAGGGAGAAGAAGAATCCGTTTGGGTGAATGCGAGCAAGGCGAGGGGTTTGGCGGATCTGCTTATGAGGTGTCACGCTCGCTGCAGGGAAAAAAGGCAGATTTAGAGAAGAAGACAGCGTTTGAATCACTGATGAGGGGGATGGCAGCGTTGATGCGAACGCAGAGTTCCAGCAAATGCTTGGATTTATTTGCGAGATCTAGACCAGTGGCTGAGCAAAGAGGCGCACGACGCGTTTGACGGAAGTGCGACGGGGGATTTGCAGACAGATTCGGGATCGCTGAAGTCGAGGGGGGGGAGGAGTGTAGAGACACGAGAGAAGAAGGAAGGCGAGTCGGTAGCTCAGGAAATCAAAGGGTGGGGTATTTTGGAGAGCTTGAGAAGGTCGTCTGGTCAACAAGAAAAAAAGGAAGGGCGCGCGAGCAATATAGAGACAATCGACAGTCAGGCAAAAATACAAATCAGTAGTTGTTTGTGTGTACTTAAAAGTGTCATATGGTATTCTTCTTTTTTGGTCCTCTTGTTACTCATGAGCATACAGGTATTTCATTTTTTCTCTTTGGCTACAAAGGCAACAGACCAGCATGGGCAAGCGTGGATCGTTTTGAACAACGCCTTCTCAGGCATATCTGATGGGAGCACAAAGGTGTTCCGGCACGTCTCGTCGTTCATTTCGGAACGCGCATTTGTAACACAGAAACTGTGTTCTTTTTGGGAACGCTTGAAAGTGTCATCCGACCTGTACGATTATTCAATCCAAGACAGACTAAAATTAGTTCACGCCACCCTAGACAAATGGGGTACCGCAATTTGGGCACAACTCGCACCCTACCAAGGAACCCTTCAGAGGTTAGCGTGTATCGGTCGAGAGGTTTGGACTGTCTATTACAAATTCGAATGTAGGGCAGTAAGACTAATTTACAGTTTGAGTATCACTGTCTCTCGATTTTGTATTACTCACTTCAAGCATTTGCTGAGGTGGTTCTGTGAATTTGTTCAACAATACGTCAAGCCATATATACGACAGCATATCATCGACTTCCCTTACTACTTATCGTTCCAAAAGTGGATATTTTTCATCCAAGTTCATCTCGCCTATCTGTTAGCTTTTCTCCGAAACACTTTCTCGCAGTACCATAGTTTGGTGCAGGCCTACGTGATTCGCTTCTTTCAGCTTATCCAAAAACAGTTTCACGCTTAAATGCACATGATCTTGAAAATATTGCACAGAACATGGTATTTGGAAAGTGTGAAAAGCAGAGCTATTAATAAAAAGAGAAGGCTTGATTTTTTTAGATTCCTCACTCTATAACTGACGCTCCCTGATCTTAAAATTTTCATTTCATTTGCAAGTCACTCAAACTCTCTCTCGTCTGTTCTTGATGCGCCTTGCCCTCACTATGTATTACCAAGTCTCCAGGTAACCTGAGAGGCCAGGCCTCATCAATTTCTTTCAAGCCATGTAGGCTCTTATCCGTTTTCAAATATTCGTTGTATTCTTCGAAAGAGAACATGCGATCCCATTCGTCGGAGTTGTTGGTGTGGATCTTGAGCAAGTACTGCTCGTGATCGGGATCGGCTTCAAATCCCGTATGGGAATGCAAAAACTCACAGTTCAATGAACTAACGACGCCACTAAGCTGAAAAAACAGTTTTTGCTCCTAGTCAAATCGTCGCTATGACAGAAGCGTAACACATCTGACAAAAGAAGGTACGTACCGGCGTTCTTACACGCCACCGAATTCTCGACAACTTTGTTTGTCCTTTCAAATATTGCTCTGGACTCCAAAATCTTATTACCGCAAGAGTGTCCCCAGAAAAGTAAAAGGACCCCTGTTCGCATTGGAACATAACTTTCGGGTACGGTGCCAAAAACTCCTTCAAGAAGAATTAAGTATTTTTTGCCTTTGGTCTATACACATTGGATGTACACATACTTTCGCATAGTCTGAAATGCCAAGCTGATAGATTGTATTATTTTCGAGTGATCTTTTAACCCAAACATGTTTTTTGCTGTATCTTACTTCTGGATATTGTGTCTGTCTGCGGTCAAATTTCCAGAATTTTTTAAAAAGACCCAATGTTTTGCTCGGAGAATAGGAGCGGAATGCCAAAGAATTGAAACTTGACATTGAAGTATTACTATGAGACCTGTACAGAAAACCAAAGAGCATGATAAAACCATCCACGGTTTATTCTTCCTCTTTCTAATGCCAACGACACAATTGATTTTAAAATACTAAAAAAATTTTTATGTTCCATTTCAACAAACACACTATATACATTGTTGACGAACTCTCGAAATCCCTGATATAAGTCCTTCTAACTGGAAATTCAGGTTTAAGTTTTTGAGTAGCAACAGAAGATTGAGACACATTGAAAACCAAGTCGACACATATTTGCGAATTATTAAATTGGCTTCTTGGACAGGTAAAATTTCGAACAACTTTATTGTCTCCGAGTCGATCTGTTTATGGCTGCACGTTGATGCCTTGTCGAATGCCATGATAATCTTGCAAAAGCGCTCTTCTATAAAATAAAAATCTGGCCAAAATAACAAATTGTCGAATGAACCCATAATTTAGATAACAGCTAGCAGCATATATTGCTTGATTCAGTTGAAAGTTGTGCTAGGTTGATTCAATCTTCAATACCTATCTCGATTGCGTCAGAAGAGTATTGTAGTAAATACGACTAAGATAAATCATGGAAAATAGTATTGACTTTCTAGAGACATCATAATAAACATTAGAATCATATTGACCCTATTACTTTACCCTATTCTGTTATCGTGTTATTCACCACTATCATACTCCTGTCCTATTATCCTAATTCATTCTACATTACGTTATATCTATTTTATTCGCTTTGAGCTCAAATAAACTCAATCTTTTATATACATCTATACCCACACTTATTTCTCACTGTATCATACTATCCATCTTGTAACTCTGACCCACAAACCTTTCAAAACCACTCTATCCCTATTGTTATCCTCCTGAATATCATACTATCCACACACGCTTCATTTTATCGTATTATCCACTCCTACTCTATCCAATTTATAATCCACAATCTTCTCTATTCATAATTATCCACGTTCAAATGCTATCATACTGTCGATATACCCCTCATTATATCATATCCATATACTTTAATTCGTACCATACTACTATTCATACACCTCTCATTATAACTTATACGCACACTCAAACTCTACTATATTTCCCTACACATACTCATTATATCATACATCTCTACACACATGCTCTCTCTCATACCTCCTCTTACACAAAGCGCTACTATATTATCCCACACATAGTACACTCTATAATATCTCTACCCGTTCTATCATCACAATATTCTCACCTATCCTATTATTCACTTTATCGTACCATCCGTCCCACATTATCACACTACCATTTCCTACTATCCTATCTAATTATCCCCCATTACCATAGTGTATTATATTATATATCCAATTTTGTTCACTTCAAATTCAATCTTCTACATTTTTTTATATTCATGTCTGAACCTACTCTATATATCATAAATATTCACAAGTACTCTGTAATGCCTCTCTCCACACATTCCTCACTCTATCATACCATTTCTACTATACTCTATCTACGCCTTCAACATCTACTATACTATTTACATCTTATATCTATTGCACTATCCATACCCACTTTATCCAACCCATAATCTCCTCCTGCTTATACTGTCCATATACACTTCAATCTGTCGTAACTATCTACACATTCCTCACTCTATTGTAATATCCACATATTACTCACACATTTAAATACTATCGCACTATCCATACACATCTCCAACTCTTTCATATTACCTGTACGTTTCTCACTGTATCATACCTTTTCATATATCCATTGCTCTATTATCCTATACTATATATTCTATCATCGTATATCTCTCTCTATTTTATTTACTTTAAATTTAAACTCAATCTTTCATATTTCCTTTCTATCTACATATTTATACACATTTATTCTTCATGTTCATACTTCGCAGGTTTACGTATCCTTTACGACCCATAATCCCCCAACCTCTATCTACACTATATTCTTTTATCAATTCATATTATATCGTACATATATGTAATACAAATATTTATGCAATATTCTATACTCCTTATACTCTTTATATATTACCTAATAGTGCTTTAAATCTGGCTGCTCTATTTATTAAAATCTCTACACTTTCTATCCTTTAAAAAAATATTTTAGTCATATATTAACTCTTTTGTTGTAACGAATATTAATCAAACCAACAAAAATATTAACACTCATAACTGTAAACATCTGTAAACATAATTTAATTAATTATTTATTATCGACTTAATGAGAGACTATATGGATGTAATATATTTTCATCAAATAATATTTTTGAATATATGTAGAACAAACATAGCCAACCTATAGCAATATATGTATAAAATATGGCCTAATGTATATTATACCTATATAATACAAACTTAGAAATCGACCAGACTCTGAATTATATTTGACAAGAATAATATAATGCAATCTGGCATGATCTTATTATCCTCAGATAACGCCCGTGATTATTACAAATATCAATACCGAGCTGGGCAGATGAGATTTTACACCAGGGATGATTTATGACATACTAAATATATATGAATCTGTTCTTACAAAATGTCATCACTGATACAACACACTGAACCGTGATCAAACAAAGTTATGGTATAAACACGTTATCATTGATGCTTTAGATAATGGTATAATCTATTATATACACATACGATCATTATTATACCATCTCTAATAACATATCGTAACATTATTTTATTATTTATAAAACAGCTATATATATATTAAACGGATAACCTAAATCATTGATATAAATACATTGTCTATATATGGTTCGAGTGTGATTCCGGGTTTATTGAAATAACGATATATACCTGTACAAAGAGATATATTAAACTATTTTCTGAAATCATAGCGCTTTGTTATGCATTATCTATATCAATACCATTTATATAATAAAACTATCTTAATAATATAATTTAGTATCATTATATATTTTTTGTTATTTTGTTAATAACCTTTATGTTGCCAGGTTTTGTATTGACATCATTCAGAGACATCATATTACTTTGTACTCACAATAATTGTTCATATTTTATAATTCACTTCATGTTGTCTATACGATATTTTAATCTACTTATATGTTTTATCAAATCTAGAATCTTTCATAATTTCAATAACATAGAATAATATAGTTTATTTGATTATAATGCATATTTAGATTTGTCTAGATTGTTATTATTTGACAGTTTATATGATTTTTTAGTAACTTTATTATATATTAACACATTTAAATTTTGCGTTTATAATTCTATTATGCCAATTGTCTATTATTCAAGACAAAAAAACAAATATAGACACTTCTGTTATGCAATATTTGATTCTCAGTCAGAATTCAACTATAACATTCACTAGTTAGGTATTTTATCTAATACAAAATTTATATTTTCTATTGTTAAGACAAACTGTATATCTTCTACGCTTTTATTTTTTTTCTTTTACCCCTTATATTCAGTGTTTGTCTATAACAGTCTATTTTCAATCTGTTTTATTTTACATTTCTATATTTAGATCTATCTTTTATTCTTCATTTTATAATTACTCATCATATTTCATTTCTCTTATTTTATTCTTTATAACATTTCATTTTCATTTTTCCCATTTACTCTTTATACATTGTCTTTCATATTTTTTATTCTAATTTTATCATATATTATTATTTATTGCTATTATTAGTATAATTTGATATCCTTCAATCTTTACTTTTATTATTTATCACTGTTCTCTTATGATGTATCCCTCTGTATTTTTTTCATGTTATCTAAACGTATTCTATTCAATTTATTTATTCACTGGTTTCTCTTCCTCTTATTTCTATACATCTTATTCTATATTCTCTATTGTTTTTTAGATCTGTTATTTTAACGCTATCTATACTCTTTGGAACATTTTTAATATTTAGACAATGTTCAATAGATTTTAAGATCTCAAATGGTAGACGTATTGAACATTTCTACCTTGTTGTATTAATATACTAGAATTGTCTGTCAAGTAAATTTTAAACTCAAATCCAGGTGATCTTACATTAAGATCTATCTAATGAGTCTGTTTGTGCTTTTCTATTAAATCAGATATTTAATCATACGATTTTTACTATATATCCTTCTATGTTTCCGCTCTATATAGTCTTGAATATTGAATTAACTATTTCAACTGGCATATTTATAATGTTTAATACTGTACTAAAATATACAATATTATTATTTAATATGAATGTATTCAATTAATGTATATCTAGATAACATCGTAATTTATCATAACTATCCATATATATCCTCTACCATAGTTATAAACACATTTTCTATCGTAACTATTCATGCCTGCTCTTCTTCTACTGTATCATACTGCCCACACATTAGAACTTTATATATATCCTTTCCAGTATAAATTTCTCTATTACATCATCTCACCTATAATTCACAACCCTTCACTCTATCTGAACTTGCCAGGCCACTCAAATTAGGAATGTTACCCTCAAATTCTTTTTCTTGCATTGCTAAATCTCTGAGCTTAGTTAAATTAGTAATTTCATCCGGTATGGTGCTACTCAACTCATTGAAACACAGGTTTAGACTAACCAATTCATTCATACAACCGATCTTAGTCGACAAACTACTATTGATATAGTTGTTATTAAAATTCAGATGTTTCAATTAGGTCAGTAAATACAGACCATCAGATATCTCACCAGAGACATCTGAACCGCTTAATTCAACATACACACACTAATTCGCTCAGCCTCTCAATATCTGCACTTAAAAAATTTAAAATAGTTCTCTTGTAGATCCAGACATTTCAATTCGGCTAGTTCGTAGATTTCTCTCGGAAAATTACCCTTCAAATCCACTTTTGTTATCAATAAATTTTATATTGTATCTTTGGTCGTCGTAATGCACATAGGAAAAGTATGCAGTTTTATATTAATTAAAAAACTCCATTGATCTTATTATCAACGCAGAGTATTTTACAATCATTGCAATAGTTGTCTTTTGAAATCATTTCATCAGTATCGACGAACGGCTTGTTCATTTCGGTCAAAAGTGTCTTCACAGAGTCGTCATTTAGTCTGATTAAAAAGACTGAAGTCTGGACTAGTATCATACATAGTATCAACAAACCAGTGACTTTATTTTGTACAAATCGGCTGCTGTTTACCATCTTTCTTTTCTCCAGTGAATATTATAATAATCTAGATGATGAAATGCTTTGCAATTTACTTATCACAGTTGTTGAGCTTATTGATTTTATTGATTGAGAAATTTTTTTATTTAATATTGGCATATATATGCGTTTTAGCCAAATTTATTATTAATTTAAGGTACTACAACGTGTATTGTATATTTTCCTTGTACGTAATACAAAATTTCTATTGTTCAAAAAACTTTTGGTAGAACTTTAGTCTCATTGCAAAATATATTTGCATTAATCTAATAGTAATTAATAGTAGTGTGACTTACATCTTTTTGGTATAAAGCGAGCCATAATATACGCTTTTTGTGCAACATCTCCGCATATGGAGGACTACATTGAAATTAGTTAAGCATCAATGTTAACCATTGACATCAAAGGTTGAAAAGAAACTTCATTGATAAAGGTGGTTTAAGACTACAAAAAAAAGCACTTGTTACCATATACACTCATACCTCACTACTTTTCGTCGTTTCCTATCTTATTTTGCTCTATGGATATTTGTCGTTATAATACATTTGTTCTCTTATCTTTATCAGTAATTACTTCCTACTTACCATTCGTCTCATTTCCTTATTTATTTCCTTATTTTTTCTTTCGCTCTTTCAGCTCTTTTATCAATTTATTATTCGACATGTTATTTATACATATTTTCATACATCTATCTATATATACAAATAAAATTTCACGTTCTTATTATCTCTCTTCAATCTATAAACTTTATTACCTACCTACACAATCACCTCTCATGATTGCCTATAATATAGATACTTAGAACTACTTATTTACTATTATTTATCTATGCATCTTCTACATTTATCGCATCCGTTTTTCATTTTTTATCGCTTATCTTTCATCTCCTTATTATTAATTATCTACATTATCTGTTCTATCACTTATTATATATTTATCATTTCTACACTACACTCTTTCTATTTATATACTGCATATGACTATATATAGTGTGTGTTTATGTATACTGCATATGACTATATATAGTGTGTGTTTATGTAATAAATGACACGTATTAATAAATATATGAGGGGTAGAAGAATAGGTATAACAATATGAGAATAAAATGAGAATAAGAATAGATGGTAAATATATAAAACATATAGTATGATGTATGATGATATATGTATGGTATTATTACAGATACAAAATGATATAAAGATACATTATAGAGTTTAACAATGATGTATGCGAATCTGAAAAATAATATTCCAAGTAAAATATAGGAACTTACAAAATTGTGATATCTGAGATTAGAAGGGAACGAATTTAGTGGTAGTTTGAGTGACAAGATCAGGAACCTAAGTAAATTATTGGATCTTGACTTACATAAATCAAGCCTGTCTGGCTCAATAACTGATAGTCTTTATTCACTGATTGAGTTGGCATATCTGAGATTAAGAGTGGACAAATCCAGCACTGGTTTAAGTGATGAGATTAGAAGCTTAAGTAAATCACATTATCTTGAACTAAATAGACCAAGTCTGTCTGATTCAATACATGATAGTCTGTACTCATTGACAGAATCGAGATATCTGAATCTTATAAAAAATTGTATCAATGGTAGTTTTTCACCTAAGACTAATTGTCTGACTAGTTTAGATAGCCTGAATCTGTGTTTTAATGAATTGATCGGCATTATACAGAATGAAATTAGCAATTTAACTAATCTCAGAGTTTTAGAGATGAGAGAAATAAGTTTGAAAGTAACATTCCTAATCCGAATCGTCTGACATAATCGATTTATATGAATACTAGCTCAACGAGACACAATCTGAATACTAATTGCAATGATGCGACGCTATCTTGATCTATTAATAAAGAAAACAGACTGGACCTGTGAATACATTACGCAATAATATTGCGCGGTGTAAATACAGCAATATGCCTATATCTGAACCATCAGTTGACATAATTTTCTAAACACGTGGAATGAAGATGATTGTTGTGATGGTGGTATGTAGAGGTGGAATAGAGGTGATACTAAAAATTTAGGATTATGATATGTGTGTATACAAAATAATGAGTAAATTATGTAGAATCCCAAGAATGAAATGATGACTATTTGAACTAAAAGATTGATATTTATATTAAGAGCTATTGTAGTTATTGTATGATTTAATGTGTGTAAGAGGTTAGGTAAATGTGACAAATAGAATGTGTATAAGAGAGAAGATATCAAATGGAATTGAAATGTAAGAGATAACATAAAAAATAGGGATTATGAAGTATGTGTAGTAGAAGGTTATTAGTATAGATGGCGTCAGAGCAAATAGAATTGGTTTTAAAGTGAATTTTTTGAGATGTTTGTTGCATAAGTATTTAGTATAGATTGTATATGTTTTCTATGTTGAATTAACGCTATCAATCATAGAATGAAATGTTGTGATATAGGATTTGTTGATATTAAAATATTGTGTAAATTAGATTTTTTATTATTTAAGAGAGTTTGGTCGATTATGTGATATTGTTTAATATTGTAGGAAAAATTTAGGGTTGAATGAGGAAGAGTTATTGTTTTTAGATTAGAGCGTAAAATATGTGGTTGTGATGCAGGCATTGATTGAAATAAGCAAGATATAATTCGGTTAGATGGAATAAAAAGAGTAAGATGATATAAGGGTGTATAAATATGTTATATTGATATTATGAATATTACTATCGCTACTTGTTTATTATGTGAATTTATTAGGGTTATAAAAAAGGTGGTTAAGATGAATATGAATGAGATGTGTAGGTAAATAGGGCCAGACAGTGTAAATGAGTGTATAAGAATGATAGAATATGAATAGAGTTAGTGAAAGAGATGATGATAGATATGTTTATACTATAAAAATAAAAATAGAGGTATATATACTAGAGTTTTGGATAGATAAAAAAGTAAAATTAGAATATATATAGGGTGACATATAAATGCTGTGATATTGATGAGATGGAGATGCAAGAAATGGTTAACAATGAAGGCTTACGAAGGGAGAAAGTGTAGTCAATAATGAAAGAGATGAGAAAGAAAACAAAATGGTATTAATTGAGGTATAATAAATAAAAAATATCAAGGACAAGATAGTGAGAATAGAGAATGAAGAGAGATAGTTTGAGTAGAGGGTATTGAGAAAAGATTGACGGATAATACAAAAAGTAATAAAAGAGAATATTTATATATAATATAAATTGAAATATCTAGATAGTCATGGAATAGATTGAGTAGACGCGGATAGTGCGAATGGGCAATTATAAATTAGACAGAACAGGAATGAATAGCATGATGTGATAAGGGAATGCGTGGATGTGGTATAAGATGTATATAGATAGTATTGTGAGTGTGTGGATGTATAGGAACATAAGATAAAGTTTGAATGTGCATGAATAGTGTTGTGAGTATGTATGGTTATGTGTATGGGTAGTATGATAAAGAGTGTGTGTATATTATTAAGAGTATACGGGGGTGTAAGATAATATGATGTAATGAAGGATTTGTGGATAATATGACGTGAGATTCAATATGTGTAGGGTAGTCAGTTATGATGAAGAGTGTGTTTAAATATGTACGCAATAGTGAGGATTCGGTGTGAGATAACATGATAAGATGAAAAAGAATATGTCTAGATATGGATATAAGACTGTAAAAGATGGTTGGTTGATTTTAAAGTAAATAAGATGGTAAAAGCAGATAAAAGTTATGGAGATGTAACATAAAGTGGTTTTAAATGTTATAAAAACCAAGATTTTAGGATATATAAAATAGGATAATGTGATAATAAAGTCTGATAGTATGGGATAGAACAGGATAGGGGAGATATTATGGGAAAATATATGATATTATTATAATAAAATGTAGGATAGGATAGAGCAGGGTGATGGTAAGGCCCCAGGTTAACATAACAACGTGTTTTATATTTTTTAAAAGAGATTGTATACTGATATGCTTAAGTTTTGTTTCTTGTTTATCGATTTAGTTAATGGATGCAGAACGATTGAAGTCTAGCTACGATTAAATAAGTAAATAACTAAAGGACTAAAAATTTAATTGTTAATTCGTTCACGATTTTTACTATTGTTTTATCGATTAGATATGTTTATAACATCCAGTTTAATGGTTAGATCATTATTTAAAATTTTTTATAAAATTGTTAAAAATATGGTTATAAATTTATATTATGAGGTATAAGGCAACAGACCATTTATAAATTACGATATATACACATATAGTATGGTAAAAAAACACGTAATAATAGTATTAGTATAGGAATAGTAGAAGGATAAATATAATACGAGAACAATAGATAATAATAAAATATAATATATAGCAAAAGATTGAAGGTATACATATATGTTTATATAATATGGATAAACTTAAGATATAGAATTAGGTTGTGAGGTTTGTATACAGAACAATATTAAAAAAATTGAATTTAAAAGATTGATTGTTAAAATGATTAACAAAAATGGTCTGTATCTATATCATTGACAACATGTATAATTTACTCAGTACAGTATTAAAATGGAATTTAATAGCAATCGTACACAAAACACAGTGTTTTTATTTATGCTGAGCCAGTTTGAATACAATAGAATAATAATGGAAAAATCTGATTGTTAAATATAGAGGTTGTTCGTAACTAACGAAAAATAGAAAATCAAAATAACGAATAATAACAAACTGTCAACACAAAAATAACAATGTTTTAGAATTATGTAATTTTAAATAAACAGTAATGTGTTGTTGAAGGATATAGAATAATGGAAATGAAATATCAATCTGGATAGTGATATTTTAGTTATAATTGAATACAATAACACTATAGAATGTTAAATAAGCATAGAAAGCTCTGATATTGTAATAGAACGAAGACAGAAATTCTATATTTATGATGGTAGAATTAAATTGAACAATTGTGATATATATAATTATACAAGGGATATATTGAATAAATCTATTAAATAACTTATATAACACTATTGAGTGCTCTTACCTAAATGGTACAGATAAATATGATAAATGAGTGTATGTGGCAGAGTTATCTAGTGATTCTAATAATATAGAAGATGAGAATATTTCAATTGAAAAATAATTATAGTTAAAACACTAACCAAATTATAGAAAAAATAGCTTAGCCTGGAAACAAGTATAATAAAAAATGTGTATAGTGTTAGTAGCAACGAATATAAAAAAATGAAAAAAATATAAAATTATATATATTGTAATTAAATACCTTGACTAAAATAATAGATATGATTACAGAGTGAGTGGAAATAAATGGACATATATCAATCGTTTATAAAAAAATGATAAAAAAAGCGTTGTAATGAGCATTTTAATACAAAAAAAATTAAACAAAAACTAGTAGATGATAATATGATTACGGAAGTTTTAAATAATACAGAAATTGCAGAAGAGATATGATTTTTTGACAAACAGTTGCACAGTTTTTATAAATAAATAAACAGTATCTAGAAAATAAGGAAATACAAAAAATAATTGAATAGTAAATTGATACATTCTATGACATAATTGAATAAAAATTATAGAACGTAAACAGTTATCTGTTACTAATAAAATAAATCAATTAATATAGGTAAACGATTGATAACCGATACAGATGTCTAAAAAGGCGTTAGTTAATTTAAAAACCGATAGTGCCGTCTAATTACGTCATTAGACTGTATAATTAGAACGCATTTTAGTGATGCAGTAATAGTAATATGACCAGTATTCTCTAAGTATCCATAAATAGGATATTTGATATATAAGATAGGGTTTGACGAATTGAAGTAAGAGAAACACAAATCATGAACGAATAATACTGAATAGATAGTTGTTATTTAATACTAATAAAAAGCAGAAAATTAAAGCTAAAGCCAAGATAGATATATGGCAGTATGTCATAATAAAAACAAGAACATACAGAGCATATTGTGTATTATAAAACATTATTGAAATTATGTGTGCATAAGTATATATGAGATATAGAAATATTAATATAAATATAGAAATGATAAATATATGATATCATTAGTGTTTATGATATTAATAACAACAAGATGATATATATCAAGGCTGAAATAGAGAATATTAGTGATTCTGATAGCTATATAGGAAACAGTATTTATGGTAACTAAGGTTAAATAAATTAAATTTTATATATCCTAATTTATAATATATGTCTATTAATGTATAATGAATACATCAGACGGTAATAACATAATATATGATAGATAAAGATAATAATACTGCAATTATAATATACCATAGATAAATAATATTTAGAATGTGTTCGAGGATATTCCGATTATACTCGAAATGCATTTTATAAACATTTATAATCAAAAGGATCTATATTTTTATATATATCTGATATTAGCCTTTGGTTTGAAAAAAATATAGGGGCGATGAGTAATTTGTTGATAACAACGATTATAGTAATTAAGGTTTCAGCAATATTTTCGGTTGAGTCGAATAATAGCGCTTCAAGGATATTTGTGGTCGAGCTGAACAAGCTGTTTACCAACATTGGCGAAATAATTTCGGAAAACGATAATTGCAATAACCCGGAAATATCTTGCGATAGCAATAGTCAGATCATTGGTGTCAAATTAGAACAGGTGAAGCTATCTGCTTTTCTTATAAACATTAGAACAACTAAAAATAAGTTATAGAACTTAAGATTGGTATACACAGGTCTGAGAGGTAATATTCCAAATGAAATTTATAAGCTGGACAAATTGAAATATTTAAATTTACAAAGGAACAATTTCAGTGGGTATTTAAGTGATGACGTCGGGAATCTGAAAGGATTAATAAGTTTAGAATTAAATAATATTGGTTTGCATGGTGAGATACCTGACGCTCTGTACTCACTGTCCAAATTGCTATATCTGGTTCTAGGAAATAACAAATTTTCTGGTGGTTTAAGTAACAATATTAGGAATTTGAGAAATTTAATACGTCTGGGATTAAATGATTTAAATTTATCTGGTAAGATACCTGACGGTCTATATTCACCGGTCTACTTGGAGCATCTGATTCTATCAAAAAACAAATTTTCTGGTAGTTTAAGTAACGATATTAAGAAATTGAGAAATTTAATGAGTTTCGGATTAACTGACATATGTCTGTCTAGTAAGACACCTGATGATCTGTACTTATTGATAGAATTGATATGTTTGAATCTTGAGAACAACAGTATAAATGGTAGTTTGTCATCTAAGATTAGCAATCTGACTAAGATGGTTATTCTAAACGTGTATTTTAATGAGTTGAGCAAGACCATGCCAAATCAAATTGGTAATTTAACTAATCTCAGAATTTCAAAAATGCGAGAGAATGAGTTTGAAGGTGACACTCCCAATCACAGTGGTCTGAAACTTTTGGTAAATATGATTATTAGCTCAACAAAACAAGCTCTAAACTTAAAATGGGGTGATCCAACATTATCTCCACATATTAGTAAGAAAAAATGCTTGATTAGACCTGTGAACAGGTTGTGCAATAACATTATGCGCTGTCAATGTAGTACTAGCCCATAAATGAATCATAAGTTGATTCAATACTCTACAGATATGGATTGAAAATAGTTGTTGGTATTCTTGTGGCTGAAATAGAAATGATGCTAAATTAGAATTTGGAATTATGGTGTGTTTATGCAAGATAGACAAGATATGCGGAGATAATAAAATGATGGTAATTTGAATTAAAATATTGACACTTAATAAAAGATTTAGTTATTATATAGTTTAATATATATGAGAGGATATGCAGAGATGAGAAATAGAATGAATATATGAGAAAAAATGGAACGGAGTTGAGACAATGAGTTTAAAAAATAGTGAGACATTATGAAGAATATGTCGTGGAAGGATATTGGGATAGAAGGTGCTAGAAGAAGTAGAGTTAGAATTGAAGTGAGAATTTGAGATACATTTATTGTCTAAGGATCTGAAATAGATTGATATGTTGAATTAGTGATATTTAAGAATTGGTGTATGTAGATGTGTGTGTATGCGTCTATATTGTATGTGGGAGTATGTAGACAATATGAGTCAATAATGTGATTGATTATGTATGTGGATAGTGTGAGTAATGTAATTGTGAGAATATGTGGATAGAATGGGGTAAAATAGAGGATGTGTATTAGAGTGTTCAAGAGAGGGTGAATGTGTAGAGGTACGTGTGTACTATGAATTCAGATTTGATAATATGTGAGTGATAATGTATAGATATGTGTAAATTTTATGAATAACATAAATTATATGGTTTTGAGTATGTGGATAGGATGAGGTGTGTGTTGAGATGTGGGTGTATGTGGAATAGAAGGATAGTATGAATCAATGATGTGAGTATCAATGGATCTGTACAAATGAACGATACGATAGTGTGAGGGTATACATGTATAGAGTACGTATATAATATAATAGAGGGAATATAGATAGGTAAGATAGAGATGATGCATGAAATAGAGGTGGTATTTAGAAGAATAGGTATAAAATAGCATTTTAGGGTGAGAAAAGTGTGAATAGTATGATAGAGAGATAGTATATGGATAGTGTAATTGACAGAATGTGGATAATTTTGATGGGATGTGTGGGGGATAGTATGATATAGTAGAAGCGTATATGTGGATAGTATGATATATAAGAAAGAGAATGTAAATAATATGAATAGGAATAGATAATTGATTAGATAGAATAGATATGGATAGTATGAATAAGATATAATGAGAAGTGTACGGATAGTTGATAGAGACTGAAAAATGTGAGAATAGTTATGATAGGGTTTGTGTATGTGTAGGTAGTACGATAGAGATTGAGAGTATGTAGGATACTATGAAAAATACTATGAAAATATGAGAAGTCTATAGATATAACATAGGGATTTTTTGTGTAAGTGATGTGACTAGAGACGATAGAAGGGTAGGTAGATATAGATAATATAAAAAAGATATAGATACGATTTGTATTTGAATAAAATAGAGGATACATGATGAGAGAATATACGATAGAATAGAATGAGATAGTATGATATTGGAATAGGATATTGCGATAGGGTAATAATGAATAATATCATAATATGTGATAGAAGGTATGGTAATGTGAGATAATAGGATAGAAGAGGGATATTGAAATATTGGGATAGAATAGTATGATAGTAGAATAGAGAATATGTGTGTGGGAGGGTGTGATATTGTGTAAGTGCGTGGAGAGGTATAATATTGTGTGAGTGTGTCAAGAGATATGATATTGTGTGATTTCGTAGAGAGTTATCTTTAGAGTACGTATAATATGAATATAAAAAAATGAATAAAAAAATACGAAAGGTTGAATGCGAAATAAAATAGAGGTTATAATATGACGTATGATAGGATAATGTGTTCATAGAGAAGATAAGCTAGAAAGAAGAGGTGTGATGGTAGAATAGGTTAATAAAAGATAATGTGAGGATGTAGGGATAGGTAGAGCGGTAGGAGAGGATAGTGTCATAAAGTGATTGTATCAGATGGTTATTATAAAAATTGAGCAGGAGTGGATAGTTGTGATATGGGTTGAGTAGTAGTAGATAGTTATGATAGAGAGTGTATGAATTTTATGAGAATAGATAGTGGATATAGTAGATAATGTGAGTGAAGCCATTTAATATTGTAGGTGATTTGTTGAGAATTGAATGATAAAAGATTGTTGTTTATGGATTAGAATGTAAAATATGTTAATATGAGGTGAAATTTGACTGCAACAAGCAAGATACAATTTAGAATAAAAAGAGTTCTGCATAGGAGTATATAAACATGATGTATTGATATTATGAATATTGTTATTATTATTTGTTTATATGTATTTAATGTAATTTTAAATATTGAACTTATAAATCCTCTGCTAATTACTATTACCTATATTATTTTTAGGTGAATAACTGCTAAATGTATGTAACCTTTGAAGGTATTATATAATAAGATATATAATGTTCAATAGACCTACGTGTTTATTCGATGTATAATTGTCTGTTTTGTTATTTTAAAAAAAATAATAATATAATTATTTTTTTAGTTCATTTGAACTATTCATGGTTATGATGTCCCTATTTTATCTTTGATATATAAAATTTATATCTTTAAATTATTAAGATTTATTCATATTAACATTATATAGGTATAGCTTGTGTTGTATTTATAGGTTTATGTACAAAATTATTAGAACTATTTGTAGACGTTATATAATTGTGCCTTAATTTAGAATATTAAATAGATATATTTGAATATTTACGTCTTGTCACTAGAGCTCAAATGAATATATATATATTAATTTCAGCAATAAAAATTATGAAAATCAAATGAAAATTGAGAATTAAATTTTTATTTTCTTGAAAATTAACATATCAATAATCTATAAAAAATAAAATCGAAACATTAATTTATATAACTAGTTTATTGTCAAAAAATTTGATTTGATAAAATGTTACATTGATGGTTAAAAAGGTAATATAAAAAATTAAAATTACATAGTAAATGTTTTTGCTAATAGAATGAATTTTAGCTTTATTGATAGTTATATAATTATCTTATACAAATGTCAAATGTTATTGATATTTATATTATTGTAAACTTAAAAAATATTTGATATAGATTATAATTTTGTAATTATTTAAATTATGAACAGGCATAAAATTTTTTATTTATTTCTATATATATATATTAATGTATTATACAAAATATTATCATCTAATATATTGAATTTTATTTTTTATAAATAATATATAGTTTTGATTATAAAAAAAATTATAAATAAAAAGGATATGTAAAAATATAATATTATTAGATGTATTATATATATTATAAATTTTATGTTAATGTAGAAAAAAACAGTATAAATAAATCGATTAAGAAAATGTTAATAAAAACAAATGAATTAAAATAAAAAAATACTGTTGATAATAACTGATTGTATTTATTATTATAGTATCATATATAATGACAGATTATATATATACATAGATACATAATATGAGTGTAATTATATATTGGATAACGATTAAGAAAAGTAAATGATAGAAAAGTATGACAGCTGGTATTTTCAATAATAATGCAATATATTTTTGATTGTATATCGATAATTATACAAATATACTATAAACTATATCACACGAAAACTAATGTACGTATTAATATATATATTTATGTATATATGTATGTTTAAATAGATGAGCTTATTGTATATTATTACCATAGTATATATTTATACAAATAGTGACAGAATAGTGCTGATATGATGGTGCTACTATATTTTGTTAATCTATAAAAACAATGTCTATAAAAATGTAAAGATACTATCTATTTAATAATAATATAAAACAGTCTGGCATTGTATATTATTGTTTTCTTTATTAACAAAATATTTTATAGTATCAGATTTATGTTAATATATCATATTGTTTTTATTTAATTGAGGACATATTAGCTAATCTCTCACAATAGCTGAGCTCACATGATATATATTTCAATATGTTTAAGATTTAGAGTTGTTTATAGTTATTAGGTTTAGCAGAATATACACTCTTTTCTATATATATATATATGAAATCTATTTTACACATCATTGATACATGAATGTGTTTTATATATGAATATATCTATTTATATCTGCTGTTTTCCATATTTATGTATTATTTTTTTATATTTATCCATCTATAGACATTTTCATATTTGTATATAATCTATACAGATTGAATAACAAAAATGTTTATATTGATTTTCCCTTGAATAATAGATAACATAATAAAATTATAAAAAAAAATTTATGTATTAATATATAATAATGAATGTAGAATATATTGTCATAGTTATATAAACAGTCAAATAATAATGTAAAAAAGTAAACACATAAATATAATGAAATAAACCATATTTTTATAAAATTATGAAAAATTTTAGATATTGATAATAATATACAAATAGATTAAATATCATTATATAATGTAAAGTTAATTGTAAAATATAAACAAATATTCTTGTAGATAAAAAGTAATATGATATAACCCAAAATCATACTCAAAGCGTATATATATATATATATTAAGATAGATAATATATTTATATCGATGATTTATATTATAATATATATGTAACTGAGATTTTATATAATAAATGATGAAATAATAATAATATGATGTGTGTTATTGGAGGTAGAATAAATAAATCATATAATATATATATATAAAATAAGTTTTACGATTACCAATAATATCAATGACAATATGTCTATATTATCAAATTTATTTGATCATAGCTCAATATTATTATATCAGTGATGAAATTGTATTGCAAGAGCAGGTTCCAATATAAGAATTTACCTGATCTTCATTTTCGTGAATACGACGGAACATTTCCATGAATAATAAGATAGAGTCGGTTTGATCTAAATCGTCCTTGTTAAATGTAATTCCGGAATCAATAAAAACTCCAATTTGTGCCATACAGTTACAATAGTCTACCAGCGTCAACATTTTTTGACAATATTCGTTTGGGCTAGAACCCTGTTCTTTACTATTAAAAGCAATCATGATCATTTGCATAGATGTGGGAGACATCAGAGAGATACAATTATATATTTTATATCCATCATTTAAAAGAGGTTGTATACCAACATGATTAAAATCAATTTTTTTTTTATGAATTTGGTATTGAAGGCAGAATAATGAGAGTCCAGCTATGATTAAATAAATAATTAATGATAATAGAAATCTAGTTGTTAAAGGTTTTTTGTTTACCATTTTAGTTGTATTTATCTATTAGATATGTTTGTATCAAACTGGTAACTTAATGATTTTATTTTATTAGTTTTTATATGTAATTTTTAAAAATAATATGATGCTATAAATCTGAATATATTACCATAAGGCTGAAAATAAATAGGTATGAGGTAGCAGACTATTTATAAATTATGTATGTATATATGTATATACATATATGAATTGTATGATAAGTTAAAGCAAGTAGAGATAAATCGGATGAAGAACAAGGTGGTAGTGACCCGAACTAATACGTATAGAATTGGGATATACAATATATCTTCGGGTGGATACGTGATTATATGGCATGTGAATGCAGAGAAGGGTAAGGAAATCAGACCCATATATGTATGTATATATATATATATATATATATCATTCACTAAGCAGCAGTTAATGAATGGTGATGAATAAATATATTACGATCAACATTGTCACATATTTGTATATCCTTGTGTATATATTTGGTATTCTATTTTTAAGGTTAAATAAATTGACATGGTAGTAGAATGAAGAAATATATGTGGGTAATATGTAGATATATAATGTGATAGAGTTTGAATATATGAATAGTTTGATATGATTTGTGTGTAGATAATATGAAGTGTATATTGTGTGTATATAATATGATGTGTATATTAAATGTAGGTTTTATAATAGTTTATAGTTATGTGGGTTTTATTTGTATATATAAAGATGTATAGAAAATGTATATAAATAAAGTATATCAAATTAATAATGAGTAGTTGGCAAAAGGAATGGGGAATGAATGAGATGAGATAATAGATAAGAAAATGATATAGATGGTAAGTTATAAATAATTATTGATACAAAATATAATGAAAAAATGAATTTATTATAATATAATAGATATTAATAGAGAATAAGAATACAAGTTGGATAAGTAGTGAGATATAACTCTATGTAAAGTGATGAGTTCTGTTTTATTATTTTAAATCAATTCGGTCAATAAAGACTTTTTTGAGAATTTGATATTACGGATTATGGTTAATGTTCAGGCGCTATGATCGTAATTTTTTATAGTTGAGGATTTTGTACAGAAAGCATAGGTTATGTGTTGATAATGAAAAAATATAAATAAATTATAAAAGCGTATGGTTAGGACATAAAATAAGAGAATATAATGAAGGTTTTATGAAATATTCTGTGTATTATAGATTATGTATAATGTAGGAGATCAAGATATATAATAATATTATAGATTATAATGCCTTAGGTTTGTAATATATATATATATATATGGTCAAACCGAACGATATATAATAAATATTGTTAAAAATTAAATGGGTCGGTAATAAATATGGTTAAAGTAAATAGATCGGTAATAAATATGGTTAAAGTAAATAGATCGGTAATAAATATGGTTAAAGTAAATAGATCGGTAATAAATATTTGATTAAGAGAGATGGATCGATAATAAATACTGTTAAAAGGTAGATAGATTGATAATAATAAATTTAAGACGGATTGCGTGATCAATGTCAATAATGATAGTCAATAAAAATTTTCATAACCGAACTGAAAGAAATTGCTATAATAAATATGAATGTGATGAATAATTCGTTGATAGTAGCGGTTATAGTAGTTGACATTTGAAGAATGTTTTATATGGAGATAGATAACTCTTCAAAGATATTTTTGGGCGAGTTGAATGAATAGTTGATCAATTCGGATAAAAAATAGATTTAGATAACTATTGTGATAAGAAAATTTGTTGAGATAATAATAGTCAGATCAGTAATATTAAATTATATGGTAATAAGCTATTTGAGTTTCGTATGGTATTAGAATAATCAATAGTACATTAGAAAAGTTATTATTGATAAATATGAATCTGAAAAATGATATTCTAATGAAGTATATAAACTAATCAAATTGTGATGTATTAACCTATCAAATAACAAATTTAGTGGTGATTTAAATGGTAAGATTGGCAATCTGAATGAGCCATAGACTCTTGGCTTATTTAGGTTAAATCTGTCTGGTTTATTATCTGATAATCTGTATTGACTGATTAAATTACAAAATCTGAACTTTATGAACAATAATAATGATAGTTTGTCGTCTAATATCGGTAACCTGACTAAGTTATCTAGTCTATATCTGTGTTCCAATCAACTAAATGACACTACAGCAAATAAATTTGATAATTTAATCACTCTCAGGATTCGAGAAATGAGAGAGAGGGAGAGAGAGAATGAGCTTGAAGATAAAAATCATAATCTAAGTTGTCTGAAAAATTTGATGAATATGAACATTAGCTTAACAAAACATAATATGAATATAAAATATGATGATGCGGTGTTGTCTCGGTTTCTTGATAAGAACAATTGTTTGATTAGAGCTATGAGTGAACTATGCAATAATATTAGGTGGTACAAATACAGTACTGATTCTATATCTGAATCATTAGTTGATTTAACATTCTTACACATATTGCATGAAGATAATATTATGATGGTGGTATATAAAGTTGCAGTAGAGATGCTACCAAATTAGAATTTGAAATTATGATATGTGTGTATGCAATGTAGTAAATAAATTACCTATAAAGAAAAAAATATGAATAGATTCAATTAAAATATTGATATTTAGTATAAGGGTTAGTTAGTTGTTATATATTTCAATATATATAAAATGATAAATAATAAATGTTAGATGTGAAACGGAGTTGAAATGTAAGGGTGATAGTTTAAAGTATTGTGTTAGAATATTATTGATATAAATGACGTCAAAATATAACCAGAACAAAAATTTTAAGATATGTATTTATTGTGTAAGTATTTATTATAGACTGGTGTATTGACATGTTTTGTAAAGATATATTGAGTTAATATTAGGAGTTGTGGAATGGGGTAGTGTGTGATGAGATTTTAGTATTAATAATAGTGTAAATTAGGTTGTTTATTATTTGATTAACAAAGTTTGATTGGCCATATAATACTGTTTAGTATTGTAGGAGAGATATATTAATAATCTAATCAGAAAGAATCTTTATTTATAGATTAGAACGTGAAGTGTATGAGGACGATGTAAATGTTGATTGAAGTAAGCAAGACATAATTTAGTTAGATAAAATAGAAAGAGATACATAAGGGTATATAAATATGATATATATTGATATTATAAATATCGTTATTATTATTTGTATATGTGTTTAATGTGATTATAAAAAAAATGGTTAAGATGAATATAAATGAGATGTGGATATGAACAGGATTAGAGGTTGGTTTAAGATAGAATAGAAGTGAATGTATGTAAAAAGTAGAGTGTGAATAGGGTGTATAAAAGAGATGATATATACGTTTATATAATGAAAAAAATATAAAAGAAGTGTATGAGTAGAGTGGAATTGTGAATAGATAAAAAAATGAAATTAAATTTTATATAAAGAATGACATGTAAATATTATGATATTGATACAATGGTGGTATAGCAGAAGATGAATAATGAAGATATATGAAGAGATAAAGTATAGTTAATAGAGTGATAGAGATAATAAAAGAAAATATATTAGGAATTGAGATAGATGTAATAAATAATGAATATGGAATATGATATTTTGAAGGTATGGATAGTATTATTATTGGTGTAAGAGTTTAGACAAGAAGAGTATATGGGTAACAATATAATTGTAAATGTATGTGTGTATAAGATGGTTCATAGAGAGGAGTATGTGATGATAGGTATGTGGGAGGATGTAGAGTGGGTAATAGAGATTTTGTAAAGAGTATAGTAGAAATTGATAGGATTAGGTAGAATAGAATGGATAGAAATTGAAGGAGAATAAGGATCTAATAGTGTGAAGAATAAGGGTAATGGATTAAGGTAGAGGAATTAAGAGTTAAGTGAGAATTGAATGAAAATTAAATGAGAATTAAAGAAGAATCAATTAGAAAATAATAGGGTTTGTGATTTGAAACAATAAGGTAGAATATAAGGATAACAGGATAAGATAAAAATTAGAAGAATTGTGATTTAGAATCATAGGGTAGAATATCTGGGATTATAAGATTTAGGATAGGGTAAAAATAAGAATAATATGATTTTTGATTTGGAATTATAGGAAGGTAAGAATAATAGGATGAATTTGGAATTATGTGATAAGGACAAAAATTATAGGGCAAAAAATAAGATATATAATAGTGAATAATGAGTGGTGTATAGAGTATGGTGAATATAGATTATATATATTATATAGGTTTGCATGTGTTAAGTATATTATTATGAGTCTGTGTATAGATTGTGTGGATAATATAATAAGGTTGTGAGTATATAGGTAGTGTGATGATGATATTGCGTATGAATATGTGATGAGATTGTGAGTGTGTAAATTGTATGATGTGGAATTATGTGTAGATGTATGATAAGGAGGTGCAGGAAGAATAATATGTAGAATATAGATATTATAAAAATTATGATGTAGATATAATTCAAATTAAAAGGATATATTATGATAGAATATAGATATAAGATAGACGGAGTGATTTAATAGTAGAATAAGGTAATATGATATAGTTTGGTTAAAGCAAAAATAGATTGAGATATTTAGTCTGAAAAAATTGTATTAATAAAATTCAGCCGAGGAAGTGATTAATATTTATATAATATGTAAAATAGTAACAGACATAAAAAATATGTAATTCTGGTAAGCGTATATGTTTTTGTCCAAGATAGAAGCTATTGATGTTCTTATAAAGTGAATAACATGGTATATATCTCAGAATATGATTTAATTAAAAAAAGATTTTATATAAAAACATTAGATATTTTTGATGTGATAAGGTCGACATATATTGAGAGTTTTTATTTATAAAATAAACACAGCTCTATTAAAGAAATATCTAGCCTATATAATTAAGATTGATTAGTATAGATAAAAGTCTGGAATTATGAAAAATATAAAAATATCTGAGGTAAGAGTTGATTTTATAAGATTAGGTTTCTTTTTATTCAGGATTTGTTAAGACATAGATTGACGATAAAAGTAGAGGTGGTCTAATTGACATAAGATGAGAAAATTAATACTATTGAGTGAGTTGTTAAGAAGTTGGATAGAACTCTGATCGATATATAAAAGTAGAAATATCTACGTTATTAAAACAATTAGGAATGATTTTATGTAATATGAATAAAAATATATAAATATAATAAAATATGATTGATATATATATTACAGAGTTGGTTATTATAATGATATATTTTGATAATGTATCAAATGAAAAATTATATATGATCAATATGAATTATTAATATAATAATATATTGTTAATAAAAAATAACAGTATATAAATATGATAAAATGAATATAGAATAGTATAGCATTGTATAGGTATTATTGTTATAAAGATGAATAAAATTATGATATAAAAATAATTGAATATAGATAAAGTAATGATATAACATTAATAAACAGAAAATGATATAAATATTTGTATTAATGTTGTATATATTTTTATATAGATTAGTTTGTATAGAATAGATAGAAATAATAAAATGGTAATATATGATAAATAAATGTTATAGAGATGAAATGATAAATATCAGTAGATATAAAACACATAGATAATATAGATAATACTGTGTGGTTATTGAGAATGTGAATTATAATGATATGTTGTTATATCAAAGAATTAATGGTTTTGTTTATAATGACAAAAAATTAATGAGGGTAAAAGTAAAAATATGATATGTAATGAATAGAGATAATACGATAATGTGGGATAAGAAGTATGATAATAAAGAGATAATATGGTAAGATAAGGATATTGAGATGATATTGAAGTAAGGTATAATAGTAGAACATAGAGTGAGTGTTTTGAAGTATAGGAGGTTATAGATTGTAGATTAAATAGAATAAAGAAATAATATAATAAATAATATAGTTAGAGATGGAATAATATAATAAGTATATTTATAAGAAACAGATATTTTTTATGTAATAGATTTATCAACATTATTGATTGTTATATAAAAATATGTTTTAATAATTAGTGTGAATTTATATTAGAATATATTTATATATCAGAAGTGTGATAATATATCATATAATATAGTAATCATTTTTTTGAATAGAAATGTTTGAAATAAATAGGTAACTATATTTATAATTAGTAGTAAAATAAATATATATATAATATATATATTTGGTTTAATAAAATATGTATTAATATAATGTAATAGATAAAATATAAAATTATAGTAGTAAAGAATTAATTAAATATATAATTGTTATAAATTAATAGACAAACAAATAGATGTAATAAATAATGATAATATGAGATAATAATAAAACTTATGTATAATTTTTATTAATTTTATAATCAAAAAAATATAATCATATATCAATAATATTATATTTATTAATAATATAATATAAATATTATATATATATATTAATAATAGTTTGAATTATTCAGATATATCACTTTCTAGGAAGTCATTATTAATATTATATAATCATTGTTAATCCTTATTTATATATATATTTAATAATAATTAAAGGACATCTCAATATATCGTTTTATATTATATTATTTACATAATATAATATTTATAAACTCTAATATTTACAATTCCTTAATTATAATATAATATTTTTCATTGTCTTTTTCAATTTATTTTCATAATTATATCTAATATAATATATATTCATCACATAGATTAATATATCATATTATATTATATATAATTATTATCCTATTTAATCTAGCCTTATTTTTTATATTTCTAGTTTTATATGCTTCCAACTATTAATAGATTATATATATATAAATATATATATAACCATATAAAGATTTTAGCTTTATATCATTAAATTTTCATTTAAATATATTACCAATTATCTTATATTATTGTTCCTCTCGTACTAAATAATATTACTATTAAAATAGGATTATATTGTATACACCTGTAGGTTAAAACTAACCTGTCTCACGACGGTCTGAACCCAGCTCACGTTCCCTTTTATTGGGTGAACAATCCTACACTTTTTGAATTCTGCTTCACAATGATAGGAAGAGCCGACATCGAAGGATCAAAAAGCAACGTCGATATGAACTCTTGGCTGCCACAAGCCAGTTATCCCTGTGGTAACTTTTCTGACACCTCTGAAGGGAAGGATTTAAATTTATATAATCCATATATAATATATAGATTATATTTATCCCATTTAAAAAATATGGTTTCAAAGGATCTTTAGGCCCAACTTTCATTTATATATTATTCTTACTTAAAATAATATTCAAATAAACATTTACCCTTATATTCTACATAAGATTTCTTTTCTTATTGAGTTTATCTTTGGACACCTGTGTTATATTTTAACAGATGTGCCGCCCCAGCCAAACTCCCCATTAAAATAATTTTAATGATATTTAGATTATGATGCATAATTTATAAAATCATACAATTATAAATTGTATTATCTATATTTATCATTTAATTAAAAAAATAATAATTATAGTGGTATTTCATTGACGTTATGACAATGAATTGCCACAACTCCCACCTATACTATACTAATTTTATTTTTTTAAGTATTTTAACTAGAGTCAAGCTCAACAGGGTCTTCTTTCCCCGCAGGTTATTTTTATAATATTTTTATGTATTATATAAATAATTATTTTTGTATATAATAAACATTTACCCAAGCCCGTTCCCTTGGCTGTTATTTCACTAGATTATTAATAGGGACAGTAGGAATCTCGTTAATCCATTCATGCGCGTCACCAATTAAATGACGAGGCATTTGGCTACCTTAAGAGAGTCATAGTTACTCCCGCCGTTTACCCGAGCTTTATTAAATTTCTTTAATATTGACATTCTGAGCACTGGGCAGAAATCATATAATGTCATAAATATTATCTTATATCTATCATTATACTATGTTTTAGTTAAACAGTCGGATTCCTCGTTTTAGTAATCAGTTCTAATATAAGATATATATAATAATCAAGGTAGATTATTATATTGATCCATCAGAGCCAATCTTTCTCCCGAAGTTACAGATCTAATTTGCCGACTTCCCTTATTAATATTAATTCTATCGACCAAACGATTTTATCATAGGATACCTGATGCGGTTATCTGTACGTTCATTATTATATATTTTTAAATTATATATAAATCTAATTTTTACGAGTACAATACACAGTTAAATATTATTTTTTATAATATCATATATATTATATTGTTACATATAATATATATAATATTACATATATAATATCTTCTATATAGTAAACAATTTCTATTAATGATTAATATTCTATTGTCTACATTTATATTTATACTAGTATAAATATATATATATATTATAAAGAAAAGATAACTCTTTTTTAACCTATATTATACTTTTTAGATTTATATTTTCAGACATGTCACCACATAACTATAAACATTATAAGTGTTTATAGTTTATATTATATATAATTAATGGTTAATTAATGTTAAAATTATTCCCTTTCTTAATAAATACTTACATTTATTTTTTATATATTATTTACTATATTGTATTAGGAACGACTAACTCTATATAGATTAACTTTATATAGAAACCATTATCCACTTCGGTCCTCATATATATATAATCAATATGATTATTGAATTTTATTATGAGTATTTGCTACTATAACCAAGATCTGCTCTTAATATTTATTCATAATAAATCACTTTATTACTTTATATAAATATTAATGTCCTCCTACTAAGATTTATATAATTTGTTATAATAAATCTTGTAAAGAATCGATATTAATTATATATTAATATATATAATTATTAGTGATATACCAATAATTAATATATTAATAATATTAAACAAACATATAATATATAACTATATTATATTTAATTTGTCGATCACTTATGCGTTATCCATTTTAAGCACAATTTAATTCGGCAGGTATGTTGTTACACACTTCTTAGAGGATATCTACTTCCATAATCACCTTCCTGCTGTCTTTATTAAATCATAGCTTTTACCTTTATCAATATTCGATAAATTCATTTTAACATCTTATCTTTACTTATGGTTGATCCCATATAACCATATCTGCTTACCAAATCATGGCCAACTAGGTATAATACATATATATTACATATTTAAAGTTTGAGAATAGTTTAGAAATAATATTTATTCCTAATCGTATAATATAACCGAAGTCATATTATACATTAACTCTTATCATTTCTTTACCTCATAATACTAAATTATATATATATTAGATTTAATATAATATATATATATAGATATTTATTATACCCGCTATCCTTAGAGATATTTCGGAGGAAACCAGCTACTAAATGGTTCGATTAGTCTTTCGCACCTATTCCCATATTATACAAGTGATTTGCACGTCAACATTGCTACGGTCATCCATTTTAATTTCTTAAAACTTCTACCTATACAGGAATAGTTCACCATCTTTCGGGTCCTAAAATTAAAACTATAAGTGATTTATTTTTTATATAAAAAAACTAAATCCTATAAACTGAATATTATTTCTATTTCTATATGTATATTTATTTTGACTAAATAATAATACTTGCTTTAATTTTAGACTCCTTGGTCCGTGTTTCAAGACGGTTATTATTAATATCATATCATTTGTAATATATTATTATATATTTTTATTTAATATATAACATATTTTTATAGTATATTATTCTATATATATATAGATATATATAGAGAATAATATATTATATTAGATGATATCAATAACGTTAATTATATTAATAATTTCAAAGTCTATTTAACTCTCTTTTTTCAAAGTTCTTTTCATCATTCCCTCACGGTACTTTTTAAATATTCACTATCGGTCTCCTTTTATATATCATATTTAGTTTTAAGAGTAATCTATCTCTTTATATATATATTCAGAATATATATATATTTTATTAGATTTGCAATCTCAAACAAATCGACTCTTATTACAATAATCATATATATAATATGTATATATATAAAATTACAGGACTTTAACCTTATATTATTATTTTATTTCAAAATCAATTAATATTATATATACATTATTAAATAAATATTATTGTAACTAATATTACATTATTGATTATTTATTTATACTATTATTACTAATAGATATAATCAATTTCAATAATTGAACTTTTATCTACTTTCACTCGCCGTTACTAATAGAATCACATTTGTTTTCTTTTTTTATAACTTAACCTCCTCTTAGTAATATGCTTAAATTCAGAGGGTCATCTTAAATATTTCAAATATATCTCGTTATATCTATATATATATACACAAATATATATATATGCATTATCTCTATATATATTTGTATATATATATATAATTGAATATATCATAGATTTAATTATATAAAAGATTATATTTTATATAACATAATAATATATAATATATATATATTATAATATAATATTTGAAATATTTATACTATATATCTATATATGATATATAGTGCATTTCGCATTAGAGAACTTTATTATTCATATAAACTAATTGTTTATAACATATTTGTAATTCATAATAATATTATCGTATCTAACTACGCTCATCATCGTTTAAAAGGAACCAAGATATCCATTATTAATATATTTTTATTTTTATATTAAATATTATTTATTTATATATATATCTTTTTATCATAAATATAGTTTATATAATTTATAGAATACTATATTATATATTTATTGTTTTTATTTTATAACTCTCTAATGATCCCTCCGCAGGTTCACCTACGGAGACCTTGTTACGACTTCTCCTTCCTCTAAATTATAAAATTCAAATTAATTTGTAATATAGTTATATAGAGGTATAGATATACATATATAACAAACTACTCCTTAATTTTCATCTCATAATCCAATCGGTAGGAGCGACGGGCGGTGTGTACAAAGGGCAGGGACTTAATCATCACATGTTGATGACATGTAATTACTAGGAATTCCTTGTTCAAGATTAATAATTACAATAATCTATCCCCAACTAATTAAATAACATTTTATATGCTCTTAGCTATATTTCATATAGCTATATTTAATTTATATATTAATATAATATTAATATATAAATCTGCTTATTAAATCATTCTCTTGTTATTATTGTAACACGCGTGCAGCCCAAGATATCAAAGGGCATCACAGACCTGTTATTGCGATACTTTTCAAATTACTTAATATTTGATCGTAATTAATCAAATATGATCTATTTTTTCATTATTATATATATATAATATATATATATAATAACTGAAAATACAACATATTTTTATCATCTCGTTCGTTATCGGAATTAACCTGACAAATCACTCCACCAACTAAGAACGGCCATGCACCACCACTTATGATATCAAGAAAGATCCTTTATTCGCTAATTATATTAATCTGTCAATCCTTTTCATATCCTACCTTGGTAAAATTTCCCGTGTTGAGTCAAATTAAGCCGCAAGTTCCACTCCTTGTTGTGCCCTTCCGTCAATTCCTTTAAGTTTCATTCTTGCTAACATACTCCCCCAAGAAATATAAATATTCAACGATTTCTCATCAAAATTCTTAATATATACATTTATCTTCTAATCCATATAGAATTATTAGATATTTTAATATATATCAAACCTTTAATTATCATCATTTACTGGATAAACTACGACGGTATCTAATCATCTTCGATCCTTATCCCTTCGTTCTTTATTGACAAAATTACTCTTATTAAATGCTTTCGCTTTAGTTTGTCTTGGTTGAATCATAGAATTTCACCTCTAGCCAACCAATACATCTAATCCCAATCATTTTCATTCATTATATATACTTAAATCTATCATATACCTTAATTGTTACTCATATTTTGTATAAAACTTATTATTCCTTCAATCACTATAATTTAATTAAGGTATTATATTTATTAAATCTTTCTATATTTTATATCTAACTATTATAAATAATCAAATATAAACTATAAAAATATAAACTTCAACTACGAACTTTTTAACTTCAACAATTTTAATATACACTATTGGAGCTGGAATTACCGCGGCTGCTGGCACCAGACTTGCCCTCCAATTTAATATTCTAATTGTTATTTTAACTCATTATCATTAAAGCATATCTTGGTATAACCAAAATCACCTTTACGTCATTTCTCTACCTCTGTACATTCCTATAATATACATAATATTTGCATATTTATATATTATAGAAAATATTTACAATTGGGTAATTTACGCGCCTGCTGCCTTCCGTGGAAGTGGTAGCCATTTCTCAGGCTCCCTCTCCGGAATCAAACTCTAAATCCCCGTCACCCGTTATAACCTAGGTTAGCCTCTATCTAACCTACCATAGTTGATAGGGCAGATTCTCTTGTAATTACTCGTTTAAATAATTATAAACAATTTTCATACTTTCTATAATCTGCTTTTACACAGATTATATACTTTTTTGTTATTACTCACTTATTTCTAACAAAACTAATATAAATCATGTATTAGCCCTAGATTTCCTACGGTTATCCATATAATTTATAATTACTTAGATTAATTAAACTGCACTATTGAGCTGTCCGCAGTCTCGTTTTCTATAAATAAAAAACTTATACTTACACTTGCATGGCTTAATCATCGTGACAAGCATATAACTACTGGCAGGATCAACCAGGTAACTATATATATATCTAATATATCTTTTACTATATATTATTCATATTATATATATATATTATATATAATATATTATAACTCATCTATAACTCATCTATAATAACTATTCTCTTTATTAATTTATAATAATAATATTAATTATTATTATCTTTTATATTCACAATATAAAATTATCATTATTATATATATTCATCTTATACAACTAGCTATATATATATATATAATTTATATTTCAATATCTTATATATTTTATAACATATTTATTAAATATAAAATTTAATAATATAATATCAATTATTAAATGTATATTATATATCATATCAAATATAATAATCTTTTAATTAAAAAAAATTATTAATCTATATTATAATAATATACTTTTAATTCGATATAATAACTTTTTTATATATTTAACATTAATTTAAATATTATATTTTGATATTATAAAAATATATATACTAAAAAATATATACATATACTATATTAATTATTTAATTCATTTTTATATATTTATATTTTAATTATTTTTATCTTAATCATTAATCATATTATTAAAATTCTCTACCCCCTTTTTATTTAATTTAATTTTATAATCAACCAAATTTAAACAAATATAATAGACTACATACAGACTGCAGTATACATGTTATAAAAAATCAAATTATCTAAGATCTTCTTGACATTGATGAATATTTATTTCAAATTATTTTTTTTATATGACGCGATATAAAGATTTCAATCAATTTTAAAATTCATATATTTTTAAAATAGCCAAAATTTGACCTCATTCACAAGAAGAATCTAACTCTGATAAATATATCTTTTTTTTTATATAATTTTTTACTTATCTAAAAAGCTGTCTAAAAATTAATATACTTTCTATATCACTCTCATATATCGACTATTTTAAACTATATCCAATTTCTTATTCTTATTATATCTCTATCCAAACTCTATTCTATCACAAAATCAGAGCTATAGAAAATATTTTGTTACAAATTTTACAATCAGAAAAGACCATTTATTGAAGAAAACTAACCGAATGTTAAGAAAAAAACATTTAGGACTATAAAAATGCTGAAGAAGAAAAATAGTTATATTTAATATATATAAAGAATAAACTAGACAAGATAATGAAGAATATAGATAAAAAGATAATAAAACATAAGGAAATAGCAAAAACATGACATATAAGAATTTATAGAAATACTCTGAAGGAGAAGATAGAAAAATTAAAAAAAATACATAATAAAACAAATGAGTAAATATAAAAAAATCAAGACAGTGAGTTTGAAAAAATATATATATAAATGAATGAAAATATATGAATGAAAAGAGAGTAAATAGAGATCTGAAAATCTATAAAAAAATTTATGATAAAAAAGTTTTAAAAAGAATGATAAAATTTGAAATATCAGAAAAATATCTTTTCAAAATATATTGAATATGAGAAATAAGAAATAAATTAATGATTAGTTTAGGATATATGATAAATAATAAATATAGAGAAGTAAAATGGTTATGGTTATATTAAAGAAGACGAATAAAATAAATTAAGAGATTAAAAAAAATAAATTATAGAATGAATAATACTCAGTATGAGAAAGGTAAAGAGTTGTGAAAAATAAAGATATCTAAGATGAATAAATAAAAAAGAAATGAGAAAAATCAGTGAATAGCATTAAGTATAAAGAGATTATTGAAGATGATAAAAATATTTTTAATGAGAATAATTATAAAATTTGAAAAGAAGGAAAATGGTTATAAAATTATTTAAATAAAGATAATTTAATATTAAAAAAATAAAAAATGAATATAATCTAATTAATATATTGGGTAAAAATGAAATCAACAGATGTATTATATAGAATTATTATATAAAGTTGTTTAAGATGAAAGATATTTTGTATAATTGTAAAAATATTATATAAAATTATTTAATATAGCTATAGAAGCAAATAATTTATTTGAATATTTTGTAAAAATAAAATTGAAAGATATATTGAAGAATAATATAAATATTTAATATTTATCTATAAAATATATAATATTGGATTATTTGATATATTTATTATTTTTAATAATTTTTTTTTATAAAAAATGTATTAATCTACTTTATTATTTTATGTCTTAATTGAAAAGATTCTTTTTAATTATTATATGTTAGTTTATAATAATTAAAAAAAATTATTTGAATTAAGAAATAAAATAATAATAAATCTAAATAAAAAAAATAAAGTATTCTAAAACTATAAAGTTAAAATTTTGGTCTCAGAATTTGTAAAAAATTAAGATTATTGAAATTAAACATTACAATAAGATTATTATTGTGCATATAATTTAAAAATTATAGTGAAATAATCTGAACTCAAGCTGATATCTCTCTTTGACATATAATAACCCTATATATTTTTGTTAGGAAATATTTTTTTGTTAAAGAGAGAATCAGGTTGGTTAACAAAGAATCGGAATGATGTTAGCAAAGAATCACTAAGATCAGCAAAGAGCAGGATTTGAGCTTAGACTATCTTTAATTGCTAAAAGAAGTGGGTTTTTAGTAGGCCCATAGATACCCCTAAAATTATCAGTTTCTGCTGATCAAATCATAGTAGTACCAAGTTTCAAATCTTTAGCATACTTGGCTTTGATACAGAGTGATTTTTGGTTATCAAGACCAATCCTGTCTGTTGTTGTATAAGCATGTATTGTTTATGATATAGGAAAATAACATAGATATGATATAGATTATAATATGTATTAAGATGATAATAAATATAGGTAAGAGAGGTTATATATATTGTAAATAATATTAAAAAAAATTATAAAAATAATTAAAAAAATATTAGCCGAAAAAAATATTTAAATATTAAAAAGGAGAATAAATCATTTATTAACTGAAAAATAAGAAGTGATTTATTATTAAAATATGAAGATAATGAATAAGTTATTGATAATAGCGATTATATTATTTGAGATTTCAAGAATATTTTCGGTGGAAAATAACTCTTCAAATTTTGTGGCGGAGTTGAACAAGTTATTAGTGAATGATAAAATTGCAGATGACTACTGCAATGATAGAAAAATAATATATTGCAATAATGGTGAGGTGAGTGATGTTGTATTGGATGGGGTTGAATTATCAGCATTTCCTGTAGAGATTAGAATAATTAAAAATACATTAAGAAGTTTAACAATAGGTCAGACAAATCTGCAAGGTAATATTCCGAATGAAATTTATGAGCTGAATGAATTGACAAGTCTGGATCTAGGAGGAAGCAAATTTAGTGGTAGTTTAAGCGATAATATTAGAAATCTAAATAAATTAAGATATCTTAATTTATATAATTTGAATCTATCTGGATGGATACCTGATGGTTTTTACTTGTTGACTGATCTGCATGCTCTGTTTTTAGATGGGAACAAATTTAATGGTAGTTTAAGTAATGATATTAAAAATATGAAGAATTTAAAATATATTCTAATAAGTGGATCAAATCTATCTGGACCAATACCTGATGGTCTATATTCATTAATTAATTTAGAACATATAATGTTAGGAGGTAACAATTTTAATGGTAGTTTAAGTGATAAGATTAGAAATCTAAACAAGTTAAAATATATTGATTTAAGTAATTTAAATCTATCTGGACCGATACCTGATGGCCTATATTCATTGATTAAATTGGAACACCTGTATCTACAAGGAAACAAATTTAATGGTAGATTAAGTGATGATATCAAAAATCTGAATATGTTATTACATATTGATTTAAGTGGATCAAATTTGTCTGGTGAGATACCAGATGGTATATATTCATTAGCTAAATTGAATTATCTGAATCTAAAAGGGAATAATTTTAGTGGTAGATTAAGTGATAATATTAGAAAACTAAAGAATAAATTATTAAAGCTTGATTTAAGTGGATCAAGTTTATCTGGACCAATACCTGATGGTTTATATGAATTGATTCTATTAGAAAAGTTAAGATTAGAAGGTAACAAATTTAATGGTAGTTTAAGTGATAAGATTAGAAATCTGAATAATCTACATACTCTTGATTTAAGTAATTTAAATCTATCTGGATCGATACCTGATGGCCTATATTTATTGACTAAATTGAAATATCTCTATTTACAAGGAAACAAATTTAATGGTAGATTAAGTGATAATATTAAAAATCTAAACATGTTATTACATATTGATTTAAGTGGATCAAATTTGTCTGGTGAGATACCTGATAGTATATATTCATTGTCTTGGTTAAGATATCTTAAATTAGGAGGTAATAATTTTAATGGTAGATTAAGTAATGATATCAAAAATATATGGCTTTTATTAGAGCTTGACTTAAGTAATTTAAGTTTATCTGGTGAGATACCTGATGGTTTATATGAATTGATTCTATTAGAAAAGTTAAGATTAGAAGGTAACAAATTTAATGGTAGTTTATCACCTAAGATTGGTAATATGATTAGGTTAACTAGTCTAAATCTGAGTTTTAATCAATTAAGTGGAACTATACCAAATGAAATAGGTAATTTAACTAATCTTGTATCTTTAGAAATGAGAGAGAATGAATTTAAAGGTAATATTCCTGATTTCAGTCGTCTGAAAAAGTTGGTAAATATGAATATTAGCTCAACAAAATATAGACTGAATGCAAGTTGTATAGACAGAATGTTAGCTCCATATATTGATAAGAACAAATGTTTCATTGCACCTGTGTATAGATTGTGCAATCATATTATAAATTGTCAATACGACAACATATTTATAGAGAAATCATCAATTAGTTCAATAGTATATATAGATAGATTAAAAATAATTATTATGATGATAATATGCAGAGGTGTAATAGAAATGATATTAAATTAGGATTTGGAATTATGATATTTATATAATGATATAGTAAATAAAATATATAGAGTTAAACATAGATAATTTGAATTAAAATATTAATATTTAATATAAGATTTATTGTTATAGTTTATTATATATAAAATAATATGTATATGTAACAAAATGATATAGAATTAAAATATAAAAAATAAAATATTATATGAAATATTATGAAATTTATATAAATATTATTGATATATAAGAGATGTTAGATAAAATATTAGTTTTAGAATAAATATAAGATATATCTATTATATATTAATGTATTGATATGTTTTATATGTATATTAAAGTAGTTTTAATAATTATAGAATGATATAATATATAATAATAGAGTTTTAAGTTAATATTATATAAATTATAAAAAATGTTTATTATTTGATTAAAAGAATTTAATTGATTATATATAATATTATAGAAAAGACTTATTAAAGATTAAATAAGAAATAAATATTATTTATATATTAGAATATAAAATATATATGAATATGATATATATGTTAAAATAAATAAAATATAATTTAGTTAGATAATATAATAAAAAAAATGAGATAAAGTATATATGTGAGGAGGTATTGATATTATAAATATTTATTATTATATAGATTTAATGTAATTATGATAAAGTTATTAACTAAGATGAATATAAATGATATAAAAATATGAATAGTTTAAAATGAATATATATAAAAGATAGAATATAAATATAAGAGATAAAAGAGATGATAAATATATATAATAAAAAAAAATAAATGTATATATGAATAATAGAAATAATGATTGATATGATTAAATGTGAAAATATGTGTATGTAAATTGAGATATGATGAGATATAAGAGGTAAATGATGTATGCGGATAATTGAAATGTATGAATACTATATGAATAATATAATTGTGAGAGAATAAGTATGTGTGTGTATGAATAATATAAAGATGAATGTATATATATATATATATATGGATGATGTGAGGTGTGTATGAGATAGGATAGTTGAGGATGTATATATTTAGATAGGATTATATATTTATAAATAAGATTGAATAATAATTGGTATATATGAATATAATGAGAGATATGATAGTGTATGAATAATATAAAATGTGATAAAATTTAATGGTTGTAGATAATATAAATAATAATTGATGATGGTATATATGTTTGTGGATGAATCGAGATAGGATGATATATATAGGTTAGTGGATAATATTGTATGTGGTAATATAAATAGTGTTATGAGTGTGTGTAGATGTATGAATGATGTATATTGTGAATATATATAGAGATATAATGAATAAATAATATAATTATATATATATAAAGAATGAAGAAAGTTTATATATAGATGAGATAAAAGGATGATATGATGTTATATAGAAAGATGATATATTTTAGATATGAACAGTTTGAAGGATATGAATGTATGTAGAATGTATATAGGTTTGTGGGGTGTATGAAATTTTAGATAATATAGATTAAGATGTAATTATATATGGATGATAAGTATGAATAGAGTATGAATAAATGAAATGATTGTGGGTATGAATAGGAGGTACATGTCAGAAAAGGTATGAATAAATGAGATATGAATATGAGAGGGTATATGAAGAGGATGAGATATGTATGTGTGTATAGATAATATAAATTAAGATGTGATGGCAGGATGGTATATGTAGGGTGTATAGATAATATGAATTGAGATATGATGATGTGAGTGTGAATAGGTAGATAGAATGAGATGTATAGAGTAAGAGGGTAATATGAATTAAGATGTGATAGTGTATGTGATGTATAGATAGGATATATAAATAATAAGATATAGATGATGTTTGAGACAAGGTTGATATTTAGAGAAGAATAGAAGGATAGTATATTAGGTATGTTAAAATGAAGAAGATATAGATAATATGATAGAGAGATAGTATATAGATAATATGATAGAGAGATAGTATATAGATAATATGATTGATAGAGAGATAGTATATAGATAATATGATTGATAGAGAGATAGTATATAGATAATATGATTGATAGAGAGATAGTATATAGATAATATGATTGATAGAGAGATAGTATATAGATAATATGATTGATAGAGAGATAGTATATAGATAATATGATAGAGAAATAGTATACAGATAATATGATAGAGAAATAGTATACAGATAATATGATAGAGAAATAGTATATAGATAATATGATAGAGAAATAGTATATAGATAATATGATAGAGAAATAGTATATAGATAATATGATAGAGAAATAGTATATAGATAATATGATAGAGAAATAGTATATAGATAATATGATAGAGAAATAGTATATAGATAATATGATAGAGAAATAGTATATAGATAATATGATTGATAAAATATGAATAGTTATAATAGTGTGTATGAAGGGATATTATGATATAGTAGAAGAGTAGATATAGATAGTATAATATAAAAAAGAGAGAGTATAGATAATATGAGTAAAAATAGATAATTGATTAGATAGAATAGATATAGATAGAATATGAATATGATATAATGAAGAATGTATAGATAGTTGATATAGATTGAAAAGTATAAGAGAATAATTATAATAGGCTTTACTGATGTATAAGTGGAATATGATATAAACTGAGAGAATATAAAGAAATGTAAGTTGATGAGGAGTATATAGGTATAATATAGAAAATTATGTATAGATAAGATGAATAAAAATGATAGAAGAGTAGATGGATATAGATATAAAAAAGATATAGATATGAGTTAAATTTAAAATGAGTAAAATAGAGGACATAGTGTGAGTATGTGTATTAGTATGATATAGTATGAGTATATAGAAATAGGATATAGTATGAGTATATAGAAATAGGATATAGTATGGATATGTGTGAAGAGATGAGATATAATATGTGTGTGTATAGGGAAATAGGATATAGAATGGGTGTATGTAGGGAGATATGATATAGTATGAGTGTGTGTAGGGAGATATGATATAGTATGAGTGTGTGTAGGGAGATATGATATAGTATGAGTGTGTGTAGGGAGATATGATATAGTATGAGTGTGTGTAGGGAGATATGATATAGTATGAGTGTATGTAGGGAGATATGATATAGTATGAGTGTATGTAGGGAGATATGATATAGTATGAGTGTATGTAGGGAGATATGATATAGTATGTGTGTAGGGAGGGGAGATAGGAGTGTGTAGAGATGTAGAATATGATGTGAGTGTATAGAAAGGTATAATGTATAGAAGATTATGTATAAATATAAATATAAAAAAAATAAGATGATTGAATATAGAATGAGATAATATGATGATATAGAATATAAGTTAAGTTGGTTAAAGAGATATGATGATAGAATAGAATAATAGAAAGTATAGTGAGAATAATAGAAAGTATAGTGAGAATAATAGAAAGTATAGTGAGAATAATAGAAAGTATAGTGAGAATAATAGAAAGTATAGTGAGAATAATAGAAAGTATAGTGAGAATAATAGAGAAATAAAGAGTGATAGGAGAGGATAGTATGATAGAGTGAGAGAGGTGTATAATTATGATATAGAGTATATATATATATAATTATGGTTTGGGTTGAATGGAAATGGATGATTATGGTTTGGGTTGAATGGAAATGGATGATTATGGTTTGGATTGAATGGAAATGGATGATTGTGGTTTGGGTTGAATAGATGTAGATTGAATAAATAATGTAGATTGAATAAATGATGTAGATTGAATAGATGATGTAGATTGAATAAATGATGTAGATTGAATAGATGTAGATTGAATAAATGATGTAGATTGAATAAATGATGTAGATTGAATAGATGATGTAGATTGAATAGATGATGTAGATTGAATAGATGTAGATTGAATAGATGTAGATTGAATAGATGATGTAGATTGAATAGATGATGTAGATTGAATAGATGATGTAGATTGAATAGATGATGTAGATTGAATAGATTCAGATAATAATATAAATAGGAATAGATAATAATGAATAATAAATAGTCTGTGTAAAGTATTGTTAATTATGATATTGTGAGTGTATATAAATAATATTATTGAGGATGATGTATGTGAAGCATGTGGATAGTGTAATATGATTGTGGATATGTAGATAATATGATGATAATAATATTATGAATAAGAATAATATGATAAGATTATGAATAGGTGAGTTATATAGAGGTATATATGGATAATATAATAGAATGTTAGATGAAATAAAATAAGTGATAAAGATTGAATATGATAGAATAGTAGAGTTTAAAATGAATAGATAGGATTTGAAAATAAAAGAGAAGAAATTGAAAGATAAAAAGGATATTAGTAAAGAGTAGAGAGATAATGGATTAAGATATAAATTAAGAATAAAGGATAGAATTAGAAAGAGATATAAATTAAGAATTAATGATAATAGATATAGATAATATGATAATGATATAGTATGTTTGATGATATAATAAAGAATGATAATGTATATATATATATATAATATAGATTGAAGGTGTGAATAAAATGATAGAAGATGAGATGAATGAATAGAATAGAGTTTGAATAATTATAAGTTATAGATGAATAAAAGAAAAGGTAATAGAAGAAAATATGATAATAGAATAAGATAAGAAAAGAAGTAATAAGAATAGAGAGATATGAAAGGATAATATGATAGATAATAATTATGATTTAGGTTAAATAGATATAGATAATTATGATTTAGGTTAAATAGATATAGATAATTATGATTTAGGTTAAATAGATATAGATAATTATGATTTAGGTTAAATAGATATAGATAATTATGATTTAGGTTAAATAGATATAGATAATTATGATTTAGGTTAAATAGATATAGATAATTATGATTTAGATTGGTTAGATATGGATGATATGAATATGAGTAGATAGATAGTAGTGAATAATAGTGGTATGTATATAATATTGTTGAGAATGAGTTTTTGTATAAGTGTGTATGAGTATGATATTGTAAGGGTGTAAGTGATATTATTGATGTGAGAATGTAGATAAGAAATATAGATATTATGGTATAATTGTAAGAATATATAAGGTGGATGATGTATGTGTATAATGAATATGATATTATATGTAAATGATAATAATAAATAATAAGATATAATAAGAAAATAATAAAGATATATAGAGAGAGAGAGAATAGATAATAGAAATAAAGATAAAACATTATAATGGTAAAATAATAGATGAAATGAGTATAAGGATGAATAATTATAGAATTAAAGAAATAAAAAATATAAATTGAAAGATGATAAAAGATGATAATAAATTGAAAATAAATAATTATATATAAATATAAAATATAGAAATATAAGAGAGAAAAAAAGAGTAAATAGAAAATATAAAGTTTATTTAATAATAGAAAATAAAATATATTATAAAAATATTTATATATTAATTATATAATAAATAATAAAATAATGAATATAAAAAGGGTATAATATTATTATAGTTATAGAAATAGTTAAATAATAATTTGTATAAATATATAGATAATAAAATAAACTATAATGTTATATAGTGTTAGGTTAGATGATTTTGATAAAAATATATAAAAAAAGTATTACATATATATATATATAATGTAATGATTATAAAATATGAAAAATATTATTGTAAAAATAATATGATATGTAGTATGAATTATTATAATGTGGTTATAAAATCTGATAATATAATAAATATTTTGTTAATAAAAAAATAATATATAAAATAATAATAATGTATATTATGAAGAGTGTTATTATATAAATGATATTGTTATAGATAATAAATAATAAAATAATATGATAGATATAAGAGAATAGAGATAGATATAAGAGAATAGAGATAGATATAAGAGAATAGAGATAGATATAAGAGAATAGAGATAGATATAAGAGAATAGAGATAGATATAAGAGAATAGAGATAGATATAAGAGAATAGAGATAGATGGATATAAGAGAATAGAGATAGATATAAGAGAATAGAGATAGATATAATAGATTATTGTTTATATAAATAGATATTAATAATATTTAATAGAATCAAAATTACATATATTATATATATTTATATCAATAATTTAGATTATGTGTTAATATATATATATATATATGTAAATTTGAGTTTTTATAAATAATATTATGATATATATTATTTTATTGAAGATGATAGAATAAATAAACAATTATAGATATAATATAATAGTATATATGTATATAATTATGAAATTTATTTGATCATAGTTCAATTTGTTGTATTGATGATATCATTAGCGCATCATTAAGACTGCCTATACAAGTACAAGGATGTGTAATATTTGGTTCATAACTTTTTTTTTCTATACCAGGATGTTTTTCATATTCACGTATTTCCTTCATGCGTTCTCTGATCATACCAGTTTGCTCTGTATCATTTTTGTCAAATACCACGTCAACAGATATAATTTGGCCAATATATAGCATACATGCACAATAGTCTAGTAATGTTGACATTTGTTGACAGTATGCATTTGGATCAGAAATTTGGTCATGACTACTGCTAGAAGCAATCAGAACAAATCTCATACCTAATGGAGACAGTAGATTAAGACATTCATATATTTGATATCGATTAGTTTTAAGAGGCTGTATACCAATATGATTGAAATAAGTTTGTTGTTTATGAATTTGGTGTTGAAGAGAGAATAATGAGAGTCCAGATATGATAAAATAAATAATTAATAAGAATAAAAACTTGATTGTTAAAAAGCTTTTATTTATCATTTTTAATGTTATATTTATTTAGTAGATATGTTTGTATGACAGGTTGATGATTTAATGATTTGTATAAATAAATTATTATTAAAGAGTATGTATAATTTGTTAAAAATAACATATATGTTATAAATGAGAAATATATAATAATAAGAATAGAAATAAATAAGAGGAGATATATGATATACAAGAATATTTTATAAATTATATATAGATATATATATATATATAAGGATGATATGGTAAATAAATATATATATATATATATATATCAGTGATAATAATATAGGAAGAATAGAAGAGTAAAAACGATATGATGTGTGCATATATATTTATATATGAGTTTAGATAATAATATAATAGTGATATATAGATAGAATTGTATAGATGATGAATGATGAGATTATGATAGAAATAGAGATAATAGTATCATGAGATTATGATAGAAATAGAGATAATAGTATCATGAGATTATGATAGAAATAGAGATAATAGTATCATGAGATATGATATAAAAATAGGAGGATATATATATTAGGCTGTATAGTAAAATGAAAATAATATATAATATATATATATATATTGTATTAAGAATTTATATGTATGCATAGATGTAGATATATTTAGATATATTATAAGAAGTAATATGATATGATAAATAATAATAGTGTTATTATAGATATATGGGAGTATAATGATATAAATGATGACATGATATATAATATATATATATATATATATATATATATATACGAATATTATATAATAAATAAGATATTATATATAGATGATAAAGTAAAATAATATATAATATGATATAGTGAATATAATATATAGATAGAATAGTAAAAGAATATAGATAATATGATTGATAGTATGATATGAATGGGATGGTATATATAGTGTGTATATGTATGAATGAGATATGATAGTGAGTATGTAAAATATATATGTGAATAGTTTGAATAATGTGATTGTATATAGATGATGACATGTATGTACATAAATTGAGATAGACATGAGTATTGTGAGTATATGTATGTATGAGGATGTGAATGGATATAATAAATAAAATGATTATGAGAATATGTATGAGAATATGTATGTATATGAATTGAGATATGAATATAAAAATATGTATATGTGTATGAATTTAGATATGACGATATAATATGATAATATGTAGAAAGTATATAGATAGATAATATAAATTGAGATATGTTAATATGAGTGTGAATAGAGATAAATAGGATGAGAAATATGAGGAGAGGAGAAGGTATATGGAGATATATAGATAATTTGAATAATATGATGATATGTGAGAATGATAAAATGAAGATAAGTATGTAGGGGGGTATGGATAGTATGAATTGAGAGATGTGATGATGTATGGATGATGATATGAGAATGTGTATATGAATGTAGATAAAATAGAGAAGGATAGTATGAATTATGATAGTGTGTGATGAATGTATAGATAGAGAGAGTATAGAGAGATATGATAGAAATGATGTATGGAATAGAGATGAGATTTAAAATAAATAAATATAGGATAGGATGTTAGAATAAAGAAATAGTATATAGAGAGTATGATTGATGATTGATAGAATATAAATAATATGATTGATGATTGATAGAATATAAATAATATGATTGATGATTGATAGAATATAAATAATATGATTGATGATAGATAGAATATAAATAATATGACTGATGATTGATAGAATATAAATAATATGATTGATGATTGATAGAATATAAATAATATGATTGATGATTGATTGATAATTGATTGATGATTGGTGGTATATAAATAATATGGTTGATGATTGATTGATGATTGATTGATGATTGATTGATGATTGATTGATGATTGATTGATGATTGATTGATGATTGATTGATGATATGATATGATTGATGGTATATAAATAATATGATATGATATGATTGATGGTATATAAATAATATGATATGATATGATTGATGGTATATAAATAATATGATATGATATGATTGATGGTATATAAATAATATGATATGATATGATTGATGGTATATAAATAATATGATATGATATGATTGATGGTATATAAATAATATGATATGATATGATTGATGGTATATAAATAATATGATATGATATGATTGATGGTATATAAATAATATGATATGATATGATTGATGGTATATAAATAATATGATATGATATGATTGATGGTATATAAATAATATGATATGATATGATTGATGGTATATAAATAATATGATATGATATGATTGATGGTATATAAATAATATGATTGATGATTGGTGGTATATAAATAATATAATAGAAGATTAAATATGGATAATATAATAAAGAGAAGATAGAGTATGTGTAATGTAATTAGATAGAATATATATAGATAGTATGATATAGTATGTGTGTGTAAAGATGCATGATATAGTGTAAGTGTGTAGAGATGTATAGTATACAGTGTGTAGATATGTATGATATAGTATAAGTGTGTAGATATGTATGATATAGTATAAGTGTGTAGATATGTATGATATAGTATAAGTGTGTAGATATGTATGATATAGTGTAAATGTGTAGATATGTATGATATAGTGTAAGTGTGTAGATATGTATGATATAGTGTAAATGTGTAGATATGTATGATATAGTGTAAGTGTGTAGATATGTATGATATAGTGTAAATGTGTAGATATGTATGATATAGTGTAAATGTGTAGAGATGTATGTTATAGTGTAAATGTGTAGAGATGTATGATATAGTGTAAGTGTGTATAGATGTATGTATGTTATAGTATGAAGGTGTAGAGATGTATGATATAGTATGAAGGTGTAGAGATATATGATATAGTGTAAGTGTGTAGATATGTATGATACAGTATGAGTGTATGAATAAATAGAATGTATAGAAGAATATGTATAGATATGAATATAAAAAAAATAAGAAGATTGAATAGGAAGTAAATAAGATTTGTAAAATATAAAATAGGATGATATGATAATAAAGAATATAAGATAGATAAAATAAAGAGATATGATGATAAAATAGAATAATAGAAAGTATAATGAGAATAGATAGATAAAGAGTGATAGGAGAGGATAGTATGATAGAGTGAGAGAGGTATATAGTTATGATGTAGAAGAGTATATGTATATAATTATGAGAAGATGTAAGATATATATATATATATAATTATGAGAAGATGTAAGATATATATATATAATTATGAGAAGATGTAAGATATATATATATATAATTATGAGAAGATGTAAGATATATATATATATAATTATGAGAAGATGTAAGATATATATATATATAATTATGAGAAGATGTAAGATATATATATATATAATTATGAGAAGATGTATATAATTATGGTTTGAATTAAATATAAATAGATAGTTATGGTTTGGGTTGAATAGACGTGAATAATAATAAATAATAATAAATAATAATAAATAAATAACAAATAATAATAAATAATAAATAGTGTATGTATTGTTAAGTATGATATTATGAATATATATAAATAAGATTGTTGATGATGGTGTGTGTGTGAAGCATATGAGTAATGTGATATGATTGTGAATAGGTAGATAATATGATAATAATAAGATTGTGAATAGATGAGTTATAGGATATAGAATTATATATAGATAATAATAATAGAATATTAGATGAAATAGAATAAATAAAGATAGAGATTAAATATGATAGAGTAGTAGAGTTTGAATAGAATGAATAGAGTTTGAAAATAGAAGAATTAGAAGAAGTTGAATGATAAAAAAAAGGATATTGATAATATAAAGAATAGAGAAATAATATATATATATTAAGATATGAATTAAAAAGTAAGAAGAGATAGAAGAAATAGATATAAATAAAGAAGAAGAAGAAATAGATAGATATAAATAAAGAAGAAATAATAAGTAATAGATATAGAAGATAATATGATGATAATATAGTATATGAATAATATAATAAAAAATAAGAATATATATGTAGAATATAATATAAATTGAAGAAATGAATAAAGTAACAGAAGATGAGATGAACGAATAAAGTGATAAAATTTGAAAAGTTATAAGTTGTAGATGAATAAGAGAAGATGAGATAGGATAAAGAGATATGATAATAGAATAAGATAAGAAAAGAAGTAATAAGAATAGAGAGAGAGAGAGAGAGAGAGAGAGATATGAAAGAAGAATATAATAGAGAAGATAATGATAGATATGGATGATTTGAATATGATAGATATGGATGATTTGAATATGATAGATATAGATGTAGGTGATATGTGTTGAAGAGATATAGATAATATGAATAGAAGTAAATAATAGTATATAGTAAGAGAGATATATATATATGGATTATTGTTAAGGATGAGTGTGTGTGGTGTGTGCTATGAGTATGATATTGTGGGGGTATGAGTAGTGTTGAGAATATATAGATAAGAGTAGATGAATAGTATGATATGATTGTAATGATATGTGTGTATGAGAAGTGATAGAATAGGTGAATGGTGGATATAATAGTGTGTGAATAGTGAGATAGATAGTATAGAAATATAGAGAGAATGAAGAGATAGATAAGATAGTAGAAGTTGAGATGAGTGAATAGAATAGTAAAAGTAGAATGAGAAGATGAGATAGAATAGAGAGATATGATGATAGAATAGAATAATAGGTTGAAAGCGATGAGAATAGAGAGAGATATGAAAGGAGAATATGATATAGGAGATAATGATAGATGTGGATGATTAGAATATGATAGATATAGATGTGGATGATTAGAATATGATAGATATAGATATGGATGATTAGAATGTGATAGATATAGATATGGATGATTAGAATGTGATAGATATAGATATGGATGATTAGGATGTGATAGATATAGATATGGATGATTAGAATGTGATAGATATAGATATAGATGATATGTATTGAATAAATATAGATAGGGATGATTAGAATATGATAGATATAGATAGGGATGATTAGAATATGATAGATATAGATATGGATGATTAGGATGTGATAGATATAGATATGGATGATTAGAATGTGATAGATATAGATATAGATGATATGTATTGAATAAATATAGATAGGGATGATTAGAATATGATAGATATAGATAGGGATGATTAGAATATGATAGATATAGATATGGATGATTAGGATGTGATAGATATAGATATGGATGATTAGAATATGATAGATATAGATGTGGATGATTAGAATATGATAGATATAGATGTGGGTGAGTAGAATATGATAGATGTAGATGTGGATGAGTAGAATATGATAGATATAGATAGAGATGATTAGAATATGATAGATGTAGATGTGGGTGAGTAGAATATGATAGATATAGGTGTGGATGATTAGAATATGATAGATATAGATAGAGATGATTAGAATATGATAGATGTAGATGTGGGTGAGTAGAATATGATAGATGTAGATAGGGATGATTAGAATATGATAGATGTAGATAGGGATGATATGTATTGAATAAATATAGATAATATGAATAAGAGTAGATAATAGTGAATAATAGTATATATGTGATGTGTGTATGAGTATAATATTGTGAGGGAGAATATGAATAGAGTGATTAGTGGTTGAAAATATAGATAAGAATAGATGAATAGTATGATATAGTTGTAAGGATATGTGTGTGTATGAGAAAAGGTGTGTAGGTGGATGTGTATATAGATTATGATAGTGTGTATGAATAATGAGGTAGAGAGAATGTGGAGAGATATAGAGGTTAAAGAATGAGATAAGATGAGAGAAGTTGAGAGAAGAGAATAGAATAGAAGGAGATATAGAATGAGAGAAGATGAGATAGAATAGAGAAGTATGATGATAGAGTGGTAAAAGATGAGAGATATGATGAGTAGTGGAGAATAATAGATGATAGAATAAATAAGTGATAAGAAAGAATAGAGATATTGAGGATGATATGATGAGAGAGAATAGGAAGATAGAGTAGATAGTATGATGTAATAAGGAAGATATGAATAAGAAGAAGTAGAGATAGTATGTGAATAATATGATTAATAGATAGAATATGAATAATGTGAAAAGGGGTAAGGGAAGTAAAGAGTAGAGAGGAGAGGATAGAAGAGAAGTGAAAGTGTGAATATTGATAGTATGAAGGAGTAAGAATGATGGATAAAGGGATGATTAAGAAGTAAGAAGAGATGAGGAATTAAGAAGTAAGAAGAGATGATGAAGAGTTAAGAAGGATAGATATAGATAGGATAATGATGATAGAGAGAGCGAGAGAGTATATATGTATATATATATATAAGATAGAAAGAGGATATGAATAAAGGGATAGAATTTGAAGAGTTAGAAGTAATAGATGAATAAGAGAAGATGAGATAGAATAAAGAGATATGATAATGGAATAGGATAAGAAGAGTGAATAATGAGAATAGAGAGAGAGAGATATGAGTAGAATATGATAGAAGAGATGATGATAGAGATAGAAGAATTGAATATGATAGAAGTAGATATGGATGATGTGTGTGTAGAATAGATATGAGGAAGAGTGTGTGGGAGTGGTGTGTGGGAGTGTATGAATAGATATAGATAATAATGAATAATAAGAGATATATATATAGAGGAGAGTGGTGGGATGAGAGTGTATGGTGAGAGTGGTGGGATGAGAGAGTGTGTGGTGAAGGTATGAGGATAATATTATGAGGGGATGAGTAGTGTTATGAATAGATAGATAAGAGTAGATAAATAATGTGATATGATAGTGTATGTGGAAGAGTATGTATGAATAGGAGAGTATATAGAGTGTTAGAGTATGATAGAGTGTGAATAATGAGGTAGAGGGTGTATGGATAGATAGAGGATGAAGAAATAGATAAGATAATAGAAGTTGAGAAGAGAGTAGGAGTGGATAGAAGAGATAGAAATATAATGAGAGAAGAGGAGATAGGATAGAAGATGAGAGATATGATGAGTAGTGAAGGATAATAGAAGTAGTGAATGAGAGAATAGAGAGTAGAGGGGTTGAGGATGATAGGATGAGAGAAGATGGGAAAGGAGAGGATGATATGATATAATAGAGGAGATATGGATAGAGAGAAGTATAGAGAATGAGAGTATAAGAAGAGATGAATAAGAAGAAGGATAAGGATAGTAGAGGTTGGAGAGGTTGGAAAGAGAATGAGAAGATAGAGATAATATGAAGGGATAGGAAAGAAGAAGTAAGGGAGAGAGGTAAGAATAATAGAGAAGAGAAGTGAGAGAATAATGAGGGATAAGAAGAGGATAGAAGAAGGAGTAGAAGATAGATATAAGTGGGAGGGAGAGGAGGATAGGAGAGAATAGGAGAAGAGAATGAAAAAGAAGAAAAGGAGTAATGAATAAGGAGAGAGGGATGAAATAGGAGTAGATAGATATGAAGAGGGAAGGAGGTTGGATAGAGGATAGAAGGGAAGTAGAAGGGGAGGGAGTAATAGAGAAAGAAGAAGAAGAGATAAGAATAGAAGATAGAAGTAGAGGGGGAGGGAGTAATAGAGGAGGAAGAAGAAGAGATAAGAATAGAAGATAGAAGTAGAGGGGGAAGATATGAAGAGGAGGATATGAAAAAAAAAGATAGAAGGAATTAAGAGAATTAGGAAGGAGAAGAAAAATAAAAAAAAAGAAGAAAATAAAGGGATTGATATGATATAATAGAGGAGATATGGATAGAGAGAAGTAGAGATAGAGAATGAAGAGTATAAGAGGATATGAATAAGAAGAAGAAGGATAATAGAGGTTGGAGAAGAGATGAAGAGAATGAGAAGATAGAGGAGGTATGAAGGGATAGGAAAGAAGAAGGAAGAGAGAGGTAAGAATAATAAAGAAGAGAAATGAGATAATAATAAGGGATAAGAAGAGGATAGAAGAAGGAGTAGAAGATAGATATAAGTGGGAGTGGTGGGAGGATAGGAGAGAATAGGAGAAGAGAATGAAAAAGAAGAAAAAGGAAGGAGTAGTGAATAAGGAGAGTAGGATAAAATTGGAATAGATAGAGATGAAGAGGGAAGGAGGTTGGATAGAGGATAGAAGGGAGGTAGAAGGGAGGGAGTAGAGATAAGGGAAGGAGTAATAGAGGAGGAAGAAGAAGAGATAAGAATAGAAGATAGAAGTAGAGGGGGAAGATATGAAGAGGAGGATATGAAAAAAAAGATAGAAGGAATTAAGAGAATTAGGAAGGAGAAGAAAAATAAAAAGAAAAGAATAAAGGGATTGATATGATATAATAGAGGAGATATGGATAGAGAGAAGTAGAGATAGAGAATGAAGAGTAGAAGAAGAGAAAAAAAAGAAGAAGAAGAAGGATAATAGAGGTTGGGAAGAGAATGAGAAGATAGAGATAGTATGAAGGGATAAGAAAGAAGAGGTAAGGGAGAGAGGTAAGAATAGAGAAGAGAAGTGAGAGAATAATGAGGGATAAGAAGAGGGTAGAAGAATGAGTATAAGATAGATATAAATGGGAGGGGTGGGAGGATAGGAGAGAATAGGAGAAGAGAATGAAAAAGAAGAAAAGGAAGGAGTAGTGAATAAGGAGAGAGGGATGAAATAAGAATAGATAGATATGAAGGAGAGGAGGAAGATGTTGGAGGAGGATAGAAGAGGAGTAGAAGGGGAGGGAATAGTAGAGAAAGAAGAAGAAGAGATAAGGGGAGTAGTAGAGAAAGAAGAAGAAGAGATAAGAATAGAAGATAGAAGTAGAGGGGGAAGATATGAAGAGGAGGATATGAAAAAAAAAGATAGAAGGAATTAAGAGAATTAGGAAGGAGAAGAAAAATAAAAAAAAAGAAGAAAATAAAGGGATTGATATGATATAATAGAGGAGATATAGATAAAGAGAAGTAGAAATAGAGAATGAAGAGTAGAAGAAGAGATGAATAAGAAGAAGGATAGTAGAGGTTGGGAAGAGAATGAGAAGATAGAGGTAGTATGAAGGGATAAGAAAGAAGAAGTAGGGGAGAGGTAAGAATAATAGAGAAGAGAAATGAGAGAATAAAGAGGGATAAGAAGATAGAAGAAGGAGTAGAAGATAGATATAAGTGGGAGTGGTGGGATGATAGGAGAGAATAGGAGAAGAGAATGAGGAGAGTAGGATGAAATAGGAGTAGATAGATATGAAGAGGGAAGGAGGTTGGATAGAGGATAGAAGGGAAGTAGAAGGGGGAGGGAATAGTAGAGAAAGAAGAAGAAGAGATAAGAATAGAAGATAGAAGTAGAGGGGAAGATATGAAGAGGAGGATATGAAAAAAGTAGAAGGAATTAAGAGAATTAGGAAGGAGAAGAAAAATAAAAAAAAAAGAAGAAAATAAAGGGATTGATATGATATAATAGAGGAGATATAGATAAAGAGAAGTAGAAATAGAGAATGAAGAGTAGAAGAAGAGATGAATAAGAAGAAGGATAGTAGAGGTTGGGAAGAGAATGAGAAGATAGAGGTAGTATGAAGGGATAAGAAAGAAGAAGTAGGGGAGAGGTAAGAATAATAGAGAAGAGAAATGAGAGAATAAAGAGGGATAAGAAGATAGAAGAAGGAGTAGAAGATAGATATAAGTGGGAGTGGTGGGATGATAGGAGAGAATAGGAGAAGAGAATGAGGAGAGTAGGATGAAATAAGAATAGATAGAGATGAAGAGGGAAGAAGGTTGGGTAGAGGATAGAAGAGGAGTAGAAGGGGAGGGAATAGTAGAGAAAGAAGAAGAAGAGATAAGAATAGAAGATAGAAGTAGAGGGGAAGATATGAAGAGGAGGATATGAAAAAAAAAAAAGATAGAAGGAATTAAGAGAATTAGGAAGGAGAAGAAAAATAAAAAAAAAGAAGAAAAGAATAAGAAAGAAGAATTAAGAATTAAGAATTAAGAATTAAAGAATTAAAGAAATAAAAAGAATTAAAGAAGAATTAGAATAAGAATTAAAGGAAAAGAAGAATTAAGAAGAGAAAGAATAGGTTAGGGTTAGGGTTAGGGTTAGGGTTAGGGTTAGGGTTAGGGTTAGGGTTAGGGTTAGGGTTAGGGTTAGGGTTAGGGTTAGGGTTAGGGTTAGGGTTAGGGTTAGGGTTAGGGTTAGGGTTAGGGTTAGGGTTAGGTTAGGGTTAGGGTTAGGGTTAGGGTTAGGGTTAGGGTTAGGGTTAGGGTTAGGGTTAGGGTTAGGGTTAGGGTTAGGGTTAGGGTTAGGGTTAGGGTTAGGGTTAGGGTTAGGGTTAGGATCTGTCTCGCGTGTGT